>NW_028318117.1:11124166-11427500 GCF_062004578.1 Staurois parvus | reverse complement strand
GCCCAAATAGTGACAGCTTATCTGCTGCTTCCCTGCAAACAGGAAACAGGAACTCTACTACAGGGAAAAGACATGGAGTTTAACAATGGATGCAGCTACAAACTTATAAACACTGCCATCTACTGGTTGAAGAAAATATCTCTACTGAATACACATGTAGTTTCATAAAATACATGAACACTATTCCAACAAAAGGACAGTAAACCAGACCTTTGTTTAGAAAGTCTGGAGACCCCTGAGCTACAGCGAAGAAGGAGGTAGGGTGGAATAGGGTTTGTTTTGTGCCCAGAGTTGGGGATTAAATAAAGTGTTAAAGGGTGAAATGTAAAGTAAAGTGGGATTTGGGTCTAAACGATCAAGGAATCAGCAATCAGGAATTTTGATAAGTATAAATATGTGTATTGCTATCCAGTAGGATAAAGTCTTTTAACCAGTTCTGCGCCGCCCTATAGCAGAAATACTGCTACAGGGCAGCACGGGTGCGCAAAATCACACGACACCCGGTGATCACTGAGTGTTTCTGACGGAGGAGAGACTTGTATGTAAACTATACAGATCTCTTCCCTGTCAGCTCCTGCACACTGCTCTGTATGGCTCTGCATAGCAGAGCCAATTAACCTCCCTAGCGGTCTGATTATTTCAGATTTTTGGTGCTGAAAGCGGTACCATTATTTTGCATGGAAATATGTAGTTGTTTTATTGTAGGCTGTAATTTTTAGGAATAACTCACTGAAATCTGTCTGAACAAGAGTCTATTAAACATCCCGGGTATGATAAAATTTGAAACACGAAATCATAAATTATAATTTAATAAATAATCATAAAAACTAATAATATAATAATAATACATTTAATTCAATAATATAATCAAACCAAAAACACTGAAATTTGAAATAGAGCGCCAAGTTCGCACATTGCTGAGCAAAGTTGCAAAATCGTTTTCAGTGTCTGATGATGAATTTCCCCACAAATCATTATCACTCAATTCTGCAAGTGGTTCTAATTTACTATCGCTGTTCTCTAGCTGGTCTAAAACCGCTTTTGACCTAAAGGGACACTTTTTGGACGCCATGGACGTTTCTCAGTTTCCAGGCAGAAAGAACAGACAAAATGCAGACAGGGCACAGGACAAAGCAGTAGGGACAAAATGTATGTGAAATGGGTTGAAACAGCAATGTTTTACTATGTAATATTTGTTAGGAAAAAATTGAAATTTTTTAACATTTTTAAATTTCCCGCCGCCGGCAGCGCCCGTACGTCCCGACGTCACAGGGACCGGAACACAGAAGCCGGATGCCGGCATCGGCCGGAGGAGATGGCCAAGGACGCTGCAGGGGACACATCGCGGGAGCGCAGGACAAGGTAAGCTCTGCAGGGAATCCCTATGCAGCGCCGCATGGTAAGCCCGAGTGTAGCTCGGGGTTACCGCTTTTGATACAGACATTTTACCCCGAGCTACACTCGAATACCGCTAGGGAGGTTAAAGCAGTGTGCTTATAGTAAAAACCACACAGCCCCTATAGTGAAAAAGCACAGTTAACCCTTTGATCACCCCACGTTACCCCCTTCATGCCCAGTGACATTAGTACAGTGTCAGTGCTTTTTATTAGCACTGATCACTGTATTGGTGTCACTGGAGATGTCAGTGACACCATGTCAGTTCCCCCCAGTGTCAGAATGCCCGCCGCAGTCCCGCTAGAAGTTGCTGATCGCCGCCATTAGTAAAAAAAAAATTCCAGTATATACTGCCATTTGTAGACGCTATAACTTTCACGTAAACCAATTAATGTACACGTATTGTGATTTTTTTTTTTTTTTTTAGCAGACATGTAGCAGAATATAATTAGGCCTAAATGTATGACGAAATTTGATTTTTAAATTTTTTTTTACTGGACATGTTTAATAGCAAAAGTCAAAAATATCGTTTTTTTTTTTTCTTAAAATTGTCTATTTTCTTTTATTTATGGCGCAAAAAATAAAAACCGCACAGACGATCAAATACCAACAAAAGAAAGCTCTATTTGTGGGGGGAAAAAAAAAAGGACGTAAATTTAATTTAGGTGTGTTGCAGTGCTGCATGACCATGCAATTGTCAGTTAAAGTAATGCAGCACCGTATCGCAAAAAATGGCTTGGCCTCTGGAGGGCAAGTGGGTCATGTTTACCTGCTCTGTGCCCCTGAGCTGGCTCTGTGTGTCTGTTGACACACAGAGCATGGCTCAGCCCCGCCCCCCACTCCCTCCTCACTGGCTGTTGACAGCAGCAGGAGAATAGCTCCCACTGCTGCGCCTCTGTCCAATGAAGAGAGACAGGGCCGGGACAGCCGCTGCTCTCATACACATCGCTGGATCGGGACTGCACTGCTTGCAGAAGATTTTTTACCTTAATGCAAGTAAAAAAAAAAATCTTTGTACCTTTAGAATGACTTTAACTTAAGAAAGACACTTTAATATTTTGTCTAAAGAACCTCTCAACCCAAATACACCATTGAATGGAGTAAGGATTTAAATTCATTACAACAGCCTTAAGCATATGTAAAACTATCACATATTAATGTAACTTCAAAAGTCATTTTCAGTAAGGGGGGTAAATCCTCTGGAGGGCAAGTAAATAAACAAGTCTAAGATGGGACGGGCTTTTGTTTGTTTCAAAATGGCTTCTCTCCCCAACACAAGTCAATAGGAATATAAAAGCAGCTTAAAACAAGTCAACAGAAATTAGCAACATAAATGTATTTTCATATTTGTCCCAAAATTAAAAATAATGAAAGCTGGAGTATTTTTGTGCACAGTAGTAGATGAGAAATAGACAATAGTGTACAGATTTCTCAATCTGAAATCCAAACGTCTGCGAACTTTTCCACAATCACACAACTTCTACATCTCCCTCTGCACAGTAAATGCAATAAAACAGTTACAGCAGTCCATTTCATCATAAATAGAACAGAATAAATCCAATAATTTTGACTCAAAGCTTTACAACATGAACTTACTGAGTATATTATGCTTGCTGCACTGAATATACTGTAGCTTAGCTCATAAAACACAACTGAAATTTAGTATTTGATTTGGTAAAAATACATTTTATGTGCCAAAATTATACCTAACATTTCTCGTCACTATAGTATAGTAAATTATACCTAACATTTCTCGTCACTATAGTATGCCACTAAGCTTTAACCCTTGTACTGCCATGGACATAAGAGATATGCTGAAACAGAACTGCTTGAAGCTGTCCAGCCCAGTAATCCTTACGTCCTTGGCTTTCTCTTCAGCTATAAACACATGGTCAATTCAGTGAACAAGAACTTATAGCTGAAGAGTTCTCTAGACTCTGCTGATTCATAAATAGATGTCATCAGCAGCTGACAAGCCGTTGATTGCAGCCATTCAAAAAAAAAAAAAAAAAAAAAAAGGGAAGAAGGTTACACCTCCCCCCTCCTTACTACCATGAGTCCTCCCTGCCGTGTGCCCGGATTCTGATCCCCTCCAATAAAAACCACAAATGCAGTATTCAAATAATCCACAGATAATGAACATTCTGCAGAGTTCGTTAGAAAAAGCACAGGTAACAGGGTGAAGACCCAAACAGCATTACCGTAGCTTCTTAAAAGGTAAAAATGACCAAGAAATGATTACATGTATGGAGCATACAGACTCTGGACAGATAGGAGGTGGACATGTGTGAGCTGGGAAAAGTCGATGGAGATGTGGGGGAAAAGGGTTCAAAGGAGGTAGGGCAAAAGAGGAAAAGAAAGAAAGAAAAAGAAAGAAAAAGAGAAAGAGAGAAAGAGAAAGAAAAAGAAAGAGAAAGAAAAAGAGAAAGAGAAAGAAAGAGAAAGAAAGAAAAAAGAGAAAGAGAAAGAAAGAGAAAGAAAGAAAAAAGAGAAAGAAAGAAAAAAGAGAAAGAAAGAAAAAAGAGAAAGAAAGAAAGAAAGAGAAAGAAAGAAAAAGAGAAAGAAAGAGAAAGAAAAAAAGAAAAAGAAAAAGAGAAAGAGAAAGAAAAAGAGAAAGAAAAAGAGAAAGAAAGAAAAAGAAAGAGAAAGAAAGAAAGAAAGAAAAGAAAGAGAAAGAAAAAGAAAGAAAAAGAAAGAAAAAAGAAAGAAAGAAAAAGAAAGAGAAAGAAAAAGAAAGAAAAAAGAAAGAAAAAAGAAAGAAAGAGAAAAAGAAAGAAAAAGAAAGAAGAAGAAAGAAAAAGAAAGATGGAAAAAAGTTGGCAAGGGGAGAATTACGGGATGCAACCCGGGGTGGGAAATTGGAGTAGCGCACAGGGACCTACAATTTACACATTCAGTACAGAACAAATTCCATGGGAAAGTACTGAGTGATATACACATACACACACACACACACACACATACATACACACACACACACGTATACATATATATATAAATAATGGAGCCGACGCATTTTATATTTTAATTGAATTAGCATTTTAAGCAGTGTTGTTATGCAGTACTACTACAACTACTACTACATTCAAGACTACTAGACTGCAAAGGGTCAATGCAAGATGGTTAAGTAACCTTTCCTATTACTATACAAAATGCACTGTATATAGCCAATATTCAAATAGTAAAAAACAGCTGTTGAATGGTCTTTTTTATCTTTGTAATTGTAAATCCACTCTCTCTTTTTTTTTTTTGCGTGTAAAAGGATTAAAACCTGTGGGATGTTTACTGTTGTGTGGGGCTGTACAGATTTCCCTTCACTTTTTCTCATGGTGACAACAATGTCATGAGCGTGGAGGCAGTAAAAAGCTGGTCAGATCTCAAAAAGCAACACAGACTACAAAGCTGACTGGGGCTCTAACTTTCGCCAATGCAGGGGACATTAAAAATGTAAACCTCTTTTTCTTGACTTTTATGCAAGTCAGTACTTGCATAAAACCTAGTTATACACCCTCTACCCATCCACATGACGGTGTTTAAGCCTGGTAATCGGTGTTTAGGCCAGGCAAGCAGGGTGAAGTTTGTCAATGAGCCTTGTTTAGGCCTGGAAAGTGGGGTGAAGTTTGTCAATGAGCCTTGTTTAGGCCTGGAAAGCGGGGTGCAGTTTGTCTATGAGCCTTGTTTAGGCCTGGAAAGCGGGGTGCAGTTTGTCTATGAGCCTTGTTTAGGCCTGTAAAGCGGGGTGCAGTTTGTCTATGAGCCTTGTTTAGGCCTGGAAGGCGGGGTGCAGTTTGTCTATGAGCCTTGTTTAGGCCAGGCAAGCAGGGTGAAGTTTGTCAATGAGCCTTGTTTAGGCCTGGAAAGTGGGGTGAAGTTTGTCAATGAGCCTTGTTTAGGCCTGGAAAGCGGGGTGCAGTTTGTCTATGAGCCTTGTTTAGGCCTGGAAGGCGGGGTGCAGTTTGTCTATGAGCCTTGTTTAGGCCTGGAAAGCGGGGAGAAGTTTGTCTATGAGCCCTATACAGAAAGTTTGGGTTTTTTATCGTGTTCCAGCAGCGCACCGGGGAAGTGAGTAGTTGCTATGAATGATAGGAAGGGTCAACTGTGCCTGTGCTAATTTGTCTGCTTGTGGATATGTACTATCACTAGAAGTTGAAAATACTTGTAAAAAGACCCCAACGTACCCAGAGCACATAGCACTTGTTCCTGCTCAAATCTATGCAGCGTGGTCTGATAGCTCACACCCACAGATAGACTGGTATTCTAGAGTAGCAGATACCGGAAGAGATGAGCCCAATGGAAAAATGTGATTCATTTGTTAAGTAAATCATTTCAATTCATCATAATCATTATGTTAGAATGATTCATTTTCTGAACGATTCACTATTTTAGGAGAATATAGATTTGTTGTTCCGAATCAATTAGTATTTTTGGAAGTTCTGCTATTTTTTGGTTATTGTTTGATATTTTGGAATATTGACTACCATATTGGAATATTGAAAACTAATGCAGTCATCACAGCTAAGAATTGTTAACCTGCAATATAATAAGTGTTTGCTTTTGGGTGTAATACCGCTCTAAAGTGATAATAAATCGAAACACAACTGATCTGTCAAATGTACAGTATATCTGAAGAGTCTCTCTCTCATATTTGTAGCATATGTAGCACTCCTGTATATTTCTGCTATAACTGAAAAGTTTGTATATACATCATTTTTGTTTAGTAAAAGCCCATTGTAATTCTATGGGGCTTGGACATGTCAGATTCACAAAGCACAGCATGGCTCGCATATGCGCAGTGGGCAACTGCCTGTGATGCAGAAAGCAGCAAAGCCAGCTGCCCACAGTTAGGATGCCAACGCTGGGAACCCAAAGGCTAGTTCTTCACCCAAAGGCTAGTGAAGAACTAGCCAGGGTGAAGATGGCACTGGATCCATGGACAGGTAAGTGTCCTTTTAATAAAAGTCAGCAGCTACAGGATTTTTTTTAAAAATTGTATTTTTATTTTTTCCCCAGAGAGAAGAACTGCTTTAATTGTTACCAACACTGAACTCAATATTTGCCTAATATGTAATAATGAAGTTATAATGGAGTGCAGAACACAGTCTACAACATCAAGGTCTTCCCATTCTTCCAGGGGTGTCCACCTACCACCAGCCATCTCACGTCAGGCTGACCATTCTTCAAACTCCGCTCAGACATTTCTTTTATGGCACAATGATGCTGGATTTAAGAACATGCAAGGGTTGTTCATGTCAACATCTGCTTTACAAAAGCAAACTAATTAAATTAAGTGTTTTTGTTAACAGGCAATTTTTTTGTTTCATCAGTACTTTAAAGCAGAGTTTTAGCTGAAAAAAAACAAAAAGTCAGCAGCTACAAAAACTGTAGCTGCTGACTTTTAAAATACAGCCACTTACCTGTCCCTCGGTCCAGCGTTGTCCTCACCATGGCTGGTTTCACCGTCTGTCTTCTCTCCCTGGCACCAGTATATTTAGTGTGGGCACCCAGCTGTGACAGCTTGCGGCTTAACAGCCGAATGCCCACTACGCATGCACGAGAAGCGCTGCGCATTGTGAATGGCCCCGTAGTCTCCTGGGACCTGTCACGTGTCCCAGAAGACTACGAGGAGGGACAACGTCCGCTTCTGATCGCCTAGGTCAGTGGTGGGCAACCTTTTTTTTCAACTGAGCCAAATCTCGCCAAAACCACGATTGAAATTTATTTTGAGAGCCACATTTTTAAAACTGAAAATACATCCCCCATATAGTAATTCATCCCCCATAGTAATTCATCCCCCATATAGGAATTCATCCCCCATATAGGAATTCATCCCCCATATAGTAATTCATCCCCCATATAGTAATTCATCCCCCATATAGTAATTCACCCCCCATATAGTAATTCATCCCCCCTATAGTAATTCATTCCCCATATTGTGTCAATTCACTTACCTTTGCGCGTTCCTCTCGCCGTGTTCCCGCGCCGTTCCGGTCTTCAGGGCGGACTGTGAGAGGAGAGGAGTTCGTCACGCTGCCCCGCCTACATCCTGACAGCCAATGTGCCGGGCGCCCGAGAGGAGGGAGGGGAGCGGGCGCCCGGCACACAGAAGAGCCGCATTAAATTGTGTAAAGAGCCGCATGTGGCTCGCGAGCCGCGGCTTGCCGACCACTGGCCTAGGTGATCAAAGTGGAAACGGGTACCTGTCAAATTCCAAATTCGGGTACCCCCTCCCCCCAAAGGCGCCAATCTGTAATGGGGAACTCCACTTAAACTGTGGTATCGCAGATACCTTCAAAATTATTTTATTTCTTATTACAGGTACTTACAGTGAGAAACAGAAGTATTTGAACACCCTGCGATTTTGCAAGTTCTCCCACTTAAAAATCATGGAGGGGTCTGAAATTCACATTGTAGGTGCATTCCCACTCAGAGACAGAATTAAAAAAAAAAAAATTCAGGAAATCACATTGTATGATTTTTAAAGAATTTATTTGTCTTGCACTGCTGAACATAAGTATATGAACACCTAAGAAACAGCAAGAATTCTGGCTCTCAAAGACCTGTTACTGTGCCTTTAAAAAGTCCACCTCTACTCCACTCTTTAATCTAACTTAGTAGCACCTGTCTGAGCTCTTTAAAGACACCTGTCCGCCCCACAGTCCGTCAGACGCCAACTACTACCATGGGCAAGACCAAAGAGCTGTCAAAAAACACCAGAGACAAAATTGTGGACCTCCACAAGGCTGGAAAGGGCTACGGGGCAATTGCCAAGCAGCTTGGTGAAAATAGATCAACTGTTGGAGCAATTGTTAGAAAATGGAAGAGGCTAAAGACGACTGTCAGTCTCCCTCGGACTGGGGCTCCATGCAAGATCTCACCTCGTGGGGTATCACTGATGATAAGAAAGGTGAGGAATCAGCCCAGAACTACAAGGGAGGAGCTGGTCAATGACATGAAGAGAGCTGGGACCACAGTTTCAAAGGTCACTGTCGGTAGAACACTACGTCGTCATGTTTTCAAATCATGCATTGCACGGAAGGATCCCCTGCTCAAGTCACCACATGTCCAGGCCCGTCTGAAGTTTGCCATGAACATCTGGATGATCCAGAGGAGGCATGGGAGAAAGTCATGTGGTCAAATGAGACCAAAGTAGAACTTTTTGGTCTAAACTTCACTCGTCGTGTTTGGAGGAAAAAGAAGGATAAGTTGCATCCCAAGAACACCATCCCTACTGTGAAGCATGGGGGTGGTAACATCATGCTTTGGGGGTGCTTTTCTGCGAAGGGGACAGGACAACTGCACTGTATTAAGGAGGGGATGAATGGGGCCATTTATTGTGAGATTTTGAGTAACAACCTCCTTCCCTCAGTCAGAGCATTGAAGATGGGTCATGGCTGGGTCTTCCAACATGACAACGACCCGAAGCACACAGCCAGAATAACCAAGGAGTGGCTCCGTAAGAAGCATATCAAGGTTCTGGAGTGGCCTAGCCAGTCTCCAGACCTAAATCCAATAGAACATCTTTGGAGGGAGCTGAAACTCCGTGTTGCTCAGCGACAGCCCCAAAACCTGACAGATCTAGAGGAGATCTGTGTGGAGGAGTGGACCAAAATCCCTGTTGCAGTGTGCGCAAACCTGGTCAAGAACTACAGGAAACGTTTGACCTCTGTAATTGCAAACAAAGACTTCTGTACCAAATATTAACACTGATTTTCTCAGGTGTTCAAATACTTATGTTCAGCAGTGCAAGACAAATAAATTCTTTACAAATCACACAATGTGATTTCCTAAATTTTTTTAAAAAATTCTGTCTCTCAGAGTGGGAATGCCCCTACAATGTGAATTTCAGATCCCTCCATGACTTCTAAGTGGGAGAACTTGCAAAATCGCAGGGTGTTCAAATACTTCTGTTCCTCACTGTATATAGCACTGTCAATTTATGCAGTGCATGTATATAGTGTACATTCACTCTCAAGAAGCATACAATCTAAGATCCCTAACTCGCATCCATACATACATATACTAGGGCCAAGAGCCAAATAACCTTCCAGCATGTCTTTGGAGTGTGGGAGAAAGCCGGAGTACCTGGAGGAAACCCACGCAGGCATGAGGAGAACATACAAACTCCAGGCAGGTGGTGCCATGGTTGGGATTTGAACCAACAACCTTAGTACTGCCAGGCGGAAGTGCTAACCATTTAGCCACTGTGCTGCCCCTGAAGACCTGAGGAACATCAACAAGGGCCCATGGCACTGTCCCAGGTACCACTTGATTACATACAATGCTGGATCTTTCAAGAATCGCTACGCAGACCAGCTATGAAAAAATAACCCACTCGAGTCAAGCCCCCTCTATGTGTACACATTTGAATGCACTATTCTATTCAGAAGAGTTTTATACACATAAGGGAAATGTACAGCTAGTTTTTAAACTAAGGTATGGCTGTTGATACTTCAGGTTCCTATTAAAACACATTGTTGGTATCCAACTGCATTCATTTACATATTAAGTTCAGAAAGAAGATGACTATAAACCACAAGAGCAGTATGTTGAAACATCTATACACTTTTCTGGTGCAATCTATTTTATTTCTCAACTAGTCAAAAACAATTTAACTGCTCTTGCGTACACCACTGAATGTTATCTTTTAGGCACAGATCCATGAGAAGGGAACTAACCAGTTATTTGTATTGTTCTAGACATTAATACTGACAGTTTATAGATCGGCAAGTTCTATCTTCATATTGATTAGTGGTTCCAAATTAATAACTACTGCAGTAGGGAGCAGACACAAAGATAGATACACTCAGCATCTTTCCAAATTACTGTTCTGTTTATTCAGTGCATTTTAAGGTTTTTTCTATACACACGATTACGTAGGTATCACATTAATATTACAATTGTACTTTTATAGTAACAAGGGGCATTACAGAGGCAGGCTAATTTCTAATCAGGACTTGAAGGAATACATAATGGAAACATTATTAATGCAGTGTGCACAATGAGTGCAGTGTACAATACATAGGCAAAGCATACAAAATAAAATATCATTTTATACAGAATTTACAAATTTCCTTTACAATCTCCCCTCTTTTGATCAATATTTTACAGACCCCACCTACTATGACCTTTAACTTGGAGCCTCCTTACATTTAGGTGGAACTAGTATCAGCCTAGGAGGCAAACTCCACTAGGGAGAATCTAATAGCCAAGAGTAGCTATATCAGGACAAAATGACCTTTTATTGTGGACTAAAAAACTTACATAAAAAACAAAATGATTGATAAGAAATATTTATAGAGTACTTGGCTATATACTCAGATCCTATGGCCAGAATGGCCTTGTAGCTTAATTGTGGACATGCCAACATATCAGCATAATTAAAACACAGAAAATTGTATATAAACTGGAAAACATATAAAAGACAATGACTTCAAAACATTGCTGAACTACTTTTCAAATCACAAAAAAATATACATATGTCACTTACTAATACATTTATTAAAGCATTTCAATACATAGTATCCCAGACTGTGATTCAAAGAGGAAGGAGATTATATATATATATATATATATATATATATATATATATATATATATATTCAATGTCTCTTAATCCACAAGTCACCTGGCTTTAGTTTATGAGATCCTTCAAAACCGTGTTAGGATCTGGAATTTAAGGAGAAAATACATAAAATTAGTTTGTCAAAAACCTTAAGGCTATAGTCACACCGGGTATTTTCAAATCGCAGGTGAAATTGCCGCGATTCTGCCCACGATTTGAAAATGTGCTGTAAAAGTGTGAAAATGCGCAATTGCGGTTTCAGGTGCCATTCATATCAATGGCACCTGAAAATGCAGGGCATTTTTGAAGCGATTGCGGCATGCGATCGTGCAAACAAAATTGCAGGATGTGGGACATTGCGCATCCCACTATTTTGTTTGCATGATTGTGGCACATTTGTCACATGGAAAAGCGTACCACAATCGCAGCATAAACACCCTGCGTTTTTAGGTGCCATTGAAGAGAATGGCGTTGAAAACACGTTTTCACACTTTTTCAAATCAACGTTTGGAAAAACCTAGTGTGAGTACAGTCTAGGAGATCAGCAACATTCTCTGAGATCCCAGCGGAAGACTACTGCTGAGAAAAATATAAAGCAATTGAGCGACTCACTTCCAAACAAAATATCATATGACAGAGTCCAAAAATTCCCTTAGGGCAGGCATGTCCAAAGTCCGGCCCGCGGGCCATTTACGGCCCGGGGGTCGGTTTAATACGGCCCTCCAACAGCCCTCCCTGCTCTGTGTAATGTGGCCCTCCCACGGCCCTCCCTTCTATGGCAGACAGTCTTCTGCTTGAGAGCAGAGGGCAGTGAGCATGCCTGACTGCGGCGCGTTCTCCCTGGTCTGTGTGAATGCGGCTGTCGCACGGCCCTCCCTTCTGTGGCAGACAGTCTTCTGCTTGAGAGCAGTGCGCATGCGTGACTGCGCCGCGCTGGGAGCGACAGAGGGTGGTGACGTCAGGGCCGG
The DNA here is from genome assembly GCF_062004578.1 of Staurois parvus. Lineage (NCBI taxonomy): Eukaryota > Metazoa > Chordata > Amphibia > Anura > Ranidae > Staurois > Staurois parvus. The sequence goes on along the minus strand of NW_028318117.1, from coordinate 11,415,575 downwards.
GCTTCTAGCGTGAAGTGTATTTCTCTTCCCCTCCCGGCTGCCGAGCAGAGACTTCAGCTCCAGCTACCTTTTTCACCCTTCACATTAGTGCAGGTAAGTTTTTTTTAAATTTATTTTCAATACATTGTGAAAACTCAGCTGTCAGTTGATCTTAATGTTATGAAATGAAAAGTATGTCGTTTGCAATTAACTTGGCATAAAATAATTTATTTGCATTTAATTGTAATGGTTCAAAGAATGTTCAGAAAAATGTTCGGCCCTCCAGCATGTTCACTTCATCCAATCTGGCCCTCTTTGAAAAAAGTTTGGACACCCCTGCCTTAGGGGATTAAAAAATATGACGACATTCTGGCCATAGTTTCCTAGTTTCTGCAATCCCCTTAGTTACTTTCACTACTACATTGTAGATGGTAGGGGCTGTAAAATAAGATTTCAAACTTCTTGTAAGAACTCTCCTATAAAATTAGTTCCTCTGTAATTCTCTCTATCTTCTGGAGCTCTGTACTTACAAACTACTTCTGATAACGCCGTTTACTGTGGCCTTTGCAGTAGCATTTGCCGCTGGCCAAACATCTGGCCAGTCAGGAAACATGTCCCTACAAACAAGTGCATACTCGTATGACTTGGGTGTCTGGATATATCCTTTTGTATGGTGATGTTCAGTTTTTGGTAATACCTTTGGTAACAGGTAAAACAAGAAGCTGCATATTCAAAAACAGCGGTGAACCCTGGCGCTATTCTATGCTCGTTTACTAAGGCAGCCATAACTGCTTCTGACTGATGACAAGGTCCATTTGTCAAGATGAAGGGAAAAAAGCCAGACCTAAAAGATCACCTTTTTCCAAAGTCCTGTTTCATGAAACATCCCCCCACCGTGGACCACTTGTTCTTCTTGTTCTGGGGCTCTCAAAGTTTAATTAATCCCAGCTCTGCTTGGCCAGACCTAGGGTGGAATCAGAGTTGCACAGACCCAGCAAGTGTCCAGGGCTGTAGGGCAGCATTCTTAGTCGCCTGGTCTGCCTCCAATGTGTGCGTTTAAAGCCAGCCAATCAATTAACTTAGCATGCCTGATTGCTTTACCTGCCGAAGTAAAAAAACTTCTAGTCCTTCATATAGACCCGATATCATGCACCACCCCAAAACCTCTCTATTTCTCTACTATCTATATAAATGTATACTCTTTAATAGCTCAAAGACTTTGCTAAAGCATCGAGCTCTGCTACTTGAGCTGGGGAAAAAGGATCCAATGACTGAATGCAGAGCATCCTTCTTGGTAATAACTGCATATTCAGTATGGGTCTAGCCATCCTCGGTATAAAACTGGGAACAAATCTAGAAAAAAAAAAAAAAAAATCACATGTCTGGTTCTTCAAAGAGTGTGTCCTGCACTGAGCTCACAACAGCTGATTCCTACTGCATCAATTTAACGCATGTGGTTTCTCTTTGTCTCCAGCCTCCTCCAATATAGGCAATAAGCGCTGGGTTCAATGGTATGCCTTTTTCATTGTTATATTTTGTACATAAACAATACAAATTCATATTTTGTGAACCCTGCATTTGACAACTATTTAGTTGGACTGTTTGCAAATAATTCCTGCACAGAATGCGGGTCCATTAAAGTTAAATAACTGACCAAAATGTCTGTACCTTTGTCTAGTAGCACCTTACATACAGCTACTGCTCTGATATAGCTGGGTGAACCCGCCATTACTGGGTCCAGCTTGCATGAAATATATCTCAATGGCTTGTTTTTTCCTATCATGCTCTTTGTGTAAGAACTCCAGTTTCATGTTCTAAAAAGACAACCTTTTGCTGGCAATATTATAATTTCTCTTTGCTTGCTCTGATGTTAGTTTTAGCTAAATAATACAAGTCCTTAGTTTCCATCTTACATATTTTTCCAAAGTCACAACATAATATATGATAACAATATAGTACGGTCATGCAGAGATGTCCATAAATCCAAAGTTTTACCACTGCACTTACAAGGAAAAGGGACACATTTCACAGTCCACACATTCTGCTTTGGATTTAAAAATAAATAAATAAAAAAATAAAAAAAAGTACCAACAATCTGTATATGAAAAAACAGAAAACTCACCAGCCAGATCAAAAACTATAAAACAGTCAGATGCAGGTGGCATCTATCCTAACAGGGTGTGTGGGCTTGGTGAGATGGATATTTAATTTGTGCCATTTTATACTATATGCACTTTTATATTGAACCTTAATTTAACCATGAATACTGTGATCACATTTATCAGATTAAGCCGGCACATAATGTTATGAAAACTCATAGTAATATCATGGTTGTGTCCTTGCCATGTCTCATCCCAGCATATTCTTCTCATGGGAAAGAGAAAAGGATGGAGGGGATAAACCTGCACAGACCTACAAGACACACAAAAAGGACTGTAGGATCAAAAGGCCCAGCACACCCATTCACACACATACACAATCATTATTTCCATGTTTTTGCACAACAAATGCATATCATTCTCTCACTTTCTTTTAACTCTCAATGCTCCTGCCTAAATTAGTTTTTCTTATTTTGTTCTCTGATATCCCTTCATCCCATGTACTGTAATCACGTACTTAAACTTACTCCAGCTCTGATCAGACGGCCAGCCATAGTGCTCAACACATCTTCCTTCTCTGACCACATATAAAGTATTCTGCTTGGGCCAGGACCAATAATTATATTATTTCTATACAATTTGACTCTAATTTCTCTGTTTTAGCTTCTTTTTCATGTTTTAGAATTGACCAGTTGTGGTGCCTTGCTCTAAATTAATTCTTCAGCTTAACATCAAAATTTCCCCTTATGTCTAAGTTAATTTGTCTGTCACCCTTCATCCATCCTGCTCAAATAGATTGTTCCTCTAGCTGTATAATTTGCATGATGCTTAGTCATTGTGAAGTCGGTAACCCTGTTACCCAGTGTGGACCTCTGTCAGCTTTAACCATTTATCTAGGGGCTTAGTATTGGTGGAACCACACCTTCGGCTCATATATTCTCCAGCACTCCTCTTGTGTTGGGCATTTTCTGAGGGTACAATCCTACCTTTCAATACCTTACTTTAATGCCCATAATGACTGGCCAGTCTTCTCTTCTCGTCATATGCCTATACCCTCGTGCCTTTAGATCTACTATGACAGCAGATGTGTGCTTCATATAACCTGTTAACCAGTACTATTCTTCCTTTTCTTATTTATTTATAACACTCTAATGGACAGGAGACAGCAACAACATAACATATAACCACCAATCAATACAGTTCAATTAGGAGGGAGTAAATAGGTACCCATTCTCTAGAAAACTGCCTTACTGATCAAGGAATTCTGATAAATGTAAGCACATGGCTTACCTCAGCAGGCCGATTATCAGAAATTCTCAGATTGCCTCGGGATTCTCAGGGTCACCTGTAAATCCCCTCCAAAGCAAAGCTCGCCATCTGCTCTGGACATTACTACTGACATTTTATAGACAGGCAACTCCACTCCTTATATTGAATTTTATTACTACTACAGGTACTTTTATAGTCGAGAGAGAGCGCGATCACGAGAGACACACACTATATTGGCAAAAGTATTGGGACTACTGCCTTTACACACACATGAACTTTAATGGGATCCCAGACTTAGTCCATAGGGTTCAATATTGAGTTGGCCCACTTTTTTCAGCCATAACAGCTTCAATTCTTCTGGGAAGGCTGTCCACAAGGTTTAGGAGTGTGTCTATGGAAATGTTTGACCATTCTTCCAGAAGCGCATTTGTGAGGTCAGGCACGGATATCGGATGAGAAGGCCTGGCTCGCAGTCTCTGCTCTAATTCATCCCAAAGGTGTTCTATCGGGTTGAGGTCAGGACTCTGAGTTTGGAGTAGAGGAATTTGACTGGCCTGCACACTAATCTATGTCTTTATTGACCTTGCTTTGTGCACTGGTGCGCAGTCATGTTGGACCATCCGACGCTTTTTACTGCACTTGATGTAAGGATTGGATGCAGCTGCTCAGCCATGGAAACCCATTCCATGGGGCTCTCTGTGCACTGTTGTGCTAATCTGAAGGCCACACGAACATTGGAGGCCTTTAGCTAATGACTCTACAGACAGTTGGTGACTTCTGCGCACTGTGCGCTTCAGCATGCGCTGATCTGTCAATTCAAATTGCCTACCACTTTGTGACTGAGTTGCTGTTACCAGATGCTTCCACTTTGGTAGAATACCATGAACAGTTGACCGTGGGATATTTAGTAGCAAGGAAATTTCATGGATGGACTTATTGCACAGGTGGCAACCTATCACGGTACCAAGCTTGAATTCACTGAGCTCCTGAGAGTGACCCATTCTTTCACAAATGTTTGTAGTGGAAGCAGTCTGCATGCCTAGATGCTTGATTTATACATCTGTGGCCATGAAGGTGATTGGAACACCTAAATCCAAAGATTTGGAAGGACATCCCAATTCTTTTGGCAATATAATATATATATATATATATATATATATATATATATATATATATATATATGTATGAATATATGAGAGAGAGGGAACTGGCATCAAATGGTAGAGCTTTTACAGCACACGGCCACTCGCTTTCTTCTTTTTTAAGGGCCTTTTAACCCAATTTTATTTAAAGGAAAGTTCTATAGAATATGTTTCCCATGCAGGGGTATCCACTGTCAATGCAAACGAAACGAATATTTAGCCTCCTGGCTCTCTCAGGTATATAGCCCCTTGCTGCTCTGGCTCCCATCTCTGCTAGGTGGAGCCCTCCTGACTCCTGGGCAATGGCCTCCTGTCTGCCGGGGTGGACCCCAGAACCCTAGACAGGCCTGTAAAAGCCCTGCACACACCTTTACAACTAGTGTGCTGGGGGTTAAGAAAACATGGACCCAGGATTGGAGATTTCATCCCTCCAAATCACTTTTAAATCTCCAGGCTCAAGCCCCTCAACCTGTTTATTTGAGAATCCTGGGATATAACCTTGATTCTCAGTGACAATGCCCAGAACTGGCAAAAAAAAAAATAATAATTATATATATATATATATATATACACATACACACATACACACACATATATATACATACATATATATACACACACACACACACACACACACACATATATATACACACACACACAAATTTTTGTACATTCACATCACTCCCTAACCCTCAAGGAGAGTACAATCTAAGGTCCCATACTAGGGCCAATTTAGACAGGAACCAATTAACCTACCAGAACAATAATGATAAAGGTCTTATGTGCTGCCACACAAACAAAATGAAAACCTACACTACAAATAAGAACAGAAATGATAACAGAAATAATAAAATAAAATGGTAAAATCTCAAGCAAGCACACGTAAGGTGTTCCACCACTCTAAGAATAAAAAGAAAGAAAAAAAAGGTGCTGCGCTAACACGCAATAATAATAGAAATACATAATAAATAAAATATATCCACAGAAAATAAGAAAAAACAAATGTAAATAAATGCAGTGGAAGTGTATATTACACCACAAAAACTAGTGAAGAAGAGGTCCACATAAAAAGAAAGAAAACCCAAACCACAGCGTATTGGACTAATGACACAAAATAGGTGAAGTAAATAAAGTGAAATTCATATCCCATGAATAAAGTGCAATGTAACAGTCCTCAAAAAATGAAAAAAATAAATAAATACAATGACAGTGTGTATAACACTATTAAAGCTGGTGTAAATAAGGTCCACATAAACAGAGAAAAATAAACCCTAGTACAGGGTATAAACGTATTAAACGAATAAATATACAGTGAATAGATAAAATAAAGTGAACTTCATATATCATGAATAAAGTGAAACATAACAGTCCATAATGGTGAATAGCACAAAAACTGTCTCTTCTCATTTAATATGTTCGTGTCATATCCACCATCACCAGGCATGCATGCTTACCTCACCAGTTGACCCACATCACATAGGTCAAAAACAGCAATAATCCTCAACGTATCCTGGTCACTGGGAGCTCCACATCACCAAAATCGGTACAGCAGGTATCATACAAATAAGCAAGAGAGAGGGGCTCCTCGTAGTGCAGTAAGGTTATTTTATTAAAAAAAAAAAGCACATAAGCAAACAAAATGCACTCACAAGGGAAAAGGGCTGCAAACACCCTCAAACAGCATGGTATTTTGGTTAAAAAAAGATGGTGGCAATCGTAGTCGTAACCGGAAGATATGTCACGCTTCCGACCAACGCAGTGCGTCGCACATCACGTGACTTCATCAGGGAATGAACAAAGTCACATGATGAGTGATGCAATGCGTCAGACAGAAGCGTGGTAATGTCATTTCCGGTTACAGCTACAATAGCCACCATCTTTGTTTACCAAAATACCATGCTGTTTGAGGGCGTTTGCAGCCCTTTTCCCTCGTGAGTGCATTGAGTGAAGCTCCAAGTGACCAGGATACTTTGAGGATTATTGCCGGTTTTGACCTATGTGATGTGGGTCAACTGATGAGGTGACCTTGCACGCCTGGTGATGGTGGATATCACACGAGCACATTGAAGTAGAAGAGTCACAGTTTGTGCGCTATTCATCATTATGGACGGTTATGTTGGACTTTATTCATGATATATGAAGTTCACTTTATTTTATCTATTCACCATTTTATTTGTTTAATACGTTTATACCCTGTACTAGGGGTTTTTTTCTCGTTTTTTTGTGGACTTTATTTACACCAGCTATTATGGTGTTATACACACTGTCATTCTATTTATTTTTTTGAGGACTGTTACGTTGCACTTTATTCATGGCATATGAATTGCTCTTTATTTACTTCACCCGTTTTATGTCATTGTTCCAATATGCTATTTACCCTGTGGTAGGGGTTTTCTTTTTCTCTGGACCTCTTCACTAGTTTCTATGGTGTAATATACACTTCCACTGCATTTATTTAGATTTATTTTTTCTTATTTTCTGTCGATATCGTATTTCTATTATTATTATCTTGCGTGTTAGCGCAGCACCTTTTTCTTCTTGCATACCTGGGTGGGAAGAAGAGGAAGGAGAGATATGGGCTACTGAAAAAGAGTAATGGAAGCTAGTCAGAAGGAGAAATAGAGAATAGAGTGTGGAAAGTGGGAGGGGAGGTGCAGAGGGTTTTTTTTTTTTTCTCCCTTTCCCCCCAGCCTCCTACTCGGATGGTATGTGGGAAACTTATTGGATTAGATAATGGAGGGACACTGAGGAGGATGGGGGACTGGTAAGTCGTACATGGGCGGAGTTTCACCTCAAGGTCTGAATCAAAGGTGGGAATAGGCCCACAAATGATTTGTAGGCAAAATATCAGCCTAAAAGAGGGGAGGGTAGGTACTGGGGAGGGAATAAGGGAGGGGGGGGTGAAGGGTATGGGGAGAGGGTAGTTAGGTTAAGACTCTGTGATATGGTGGGAGACACATTAGTAAGAGAGGAGGAGAGAGGGGGCGGAGAAGGAAAGAATGGAAGAGATACAGTTTGTAACTTACAATGTTAATGGATTAAATAGCCCCGGGAAGAGATTCAGGTTACTTAAGGAGCTTCAGCATAGATTATTGTCAGTGGTTTTCTTACAGGAGACACATTTGGGGAGAGAAACAAATGTGAAATTAAATACTATCCAGTGTGGTTCTATGCAGATTCCCCAATTAGAAGAGCAAAGGGGGTGGCAATAGGATTCGCGAAAAATAGAAGGTTTGAGTTGGAGGACAGAATGGTAGATCCTGAAGGGAGATTTCTGTTTTTAAAGGGTAAATTACAGGAAATAGAGTACAGTAGCAAATATTTATTGCCAAAATAAGAAACCAGAGATATTCTTAAAAAATGTCTTGAAAAAACTAATGGTTTTCAAAAAAGGTAGTTTGATAGTGGCGGGAGATTTTAATCTTTGCATGGATTCGCAGATAGATACAACCTCTCCTGCGCAGAGGGAGGAGAGTAGGTCTCTGAGATCCTTGAAGGAGGATGATATTTCAGTGTCAACTGGTAGATATATGGAGAATTAAGCATATTAAGGATAGAGACTATACGTTTTTCTCACATGCACACGAGATGTATTAGAGATTGGATTATATATTGTTGGAACATTGACTTATAGAGTCTTTGGTTAAAGTAAAAATAAAAGCAATGTCAATATCGGATCATGCTCCTGTTACAATGAAATTGATATGGGGAAAGGAGTTGAATGGGGGAACAGTATGGAGATTAAATGAGACACTTCTCCTGGATCAAGAGACCGATCAAAGAATTAAAAAAGAAAGAACAATTTTTTGAGGAAAATGATACAGGAGATGTGTCTGTAGCAACAATATGGGAGGCTCACAAGGCTTATATTAGAGGAATCCTTATTGCGATTGGAGCAAAGAAGAAAAGGGAAAGAAGGGAAAAATGAATGGGCTTCTCAAGGAACTCTCTGAACTTGAACAGATGCATAAAAGTAGAGTTACAATAGAGATAATGCAGAGGGCAATAAATAAGAAAGAAGAACTAAATTTTTTGGAAAAAGAAAAGAGAATAGTATTTAATAAAATAAGTGAGAGGTATAGATGTGGAGATAGGCCAGGAAAGTAATTTTTTAAGTTTAATTATTATACAGGATTTAATGAGGGCGCAGAGGAAAAAAAAAAAAATCTAGGAACTATATAGAAAAAAAAAATAAGAGATCCCAAAGGAGAATTAGTATATTCAACCAAAGACATTTCTAGGGTGTTTAAAGAATATTATAGTAATTTATATAACATTACCCCCCATAATACTACAAATAATGACGGAATAGGAAAAATTGAAAAAAGACGGACATATTTAAAAAATGCAGGATTATCGAAATTAAGTGAGGTACAACTGAATTCCCTAAAATCAGAAATAACGCAGGCAGAAATACAAGTAGCATTAAAAAGCACCATGGTTGGAAAAAGCCCAGGGCCAGATGGATATACAGTGAGGTATTATAAAAATTATAAAGAACTGTTAGTACCTAAATTAAAGATATACATGAACGCATTGGGGGGAGAGATGGAAAAGAGGAGGGAATCCCTACAAGCACATTAGTTCTCATTCATAAAGAAGGAAAAGGATGTCACTCAATGTTCACGCTATAGACCGATTTCTTTACTGAACACACATACTGAATTATACGCAAAAGTCCTAGCAAATATGTTGAAAGACCTAATGCCTGAATGGATACATATTGATCAAGTGGGCTTTGTTCCAGGGAGAGAGGGTAGAGACAACGGTTTGAGATCTTTCTTCCTCATCCATAAAAGTAGAAAACCCCTGTTGTGCTGCTCTCGATCGATGCCAAAAAGGCATTTGATAGGGTAGATTGGGGATACATGATGGACACACTGGAAGTATTGGGGTTGGGAGTCAGTATGAGAGAATGGATAAGGAAGTTATACAGTGTACCCTCTGCAGCAATCATGGTTAATGGGGATCTATCAGAGTATTTTGGGATTCTAAATGGAACAAGACAGGGATGCCCTATGTCTCCACTATTACATGTTTTGTCATTAGAATCTCTATTGTCTACAATAAGGAATAATACGGCTATAAAGGAAATACGGATAGGAGACACAGAGCATAAGGTGGCAGCTTATGCCGATGATATGTTGTTTTATGTAGAGAACCCTAGGATAACATTACCAAATTTAATGAAGTCACTGAAAGAGTACGGGGAGATATCAAACTTAAAAATCAATGCAACAAAAACAGATCTTAAATATAAACCTTCCAAATAGTGAGAAAAATAAGATACAAGAGGAATTCCCCTTCGTCTGGAGAGAAAAAGAATTAAAATATTTAGGAATAAAATTAACTAAATCCTACAAGAACGTATATAAATTAAACTATATTCCATTATTAAATGAGATTAAGGATGAACTAAAGAAATTTAGGAGGAGGAACCCTGTCATGGATAGGTCGTATAAATCTGATAAAAATGGTAATTGTTCCAAAAATCTTATATATATATTTCAAATGATACCAATTAAACTTCCAGAAGTATATTTTAAAACAATTAAAAAAATTATAACAAGATATATTTGGAGGAATAAAAAAAAACAAGAATAGGTTATGAAATTTTATGTAGAAATAAAGAGAAAGGAAGACTGGGAGTACCAGATTTTAAAAGATACTATAACGCGGTAATAATGACGAGAATTTTTGATTGGACGCATAATGCAAAAGGGAAAAGCTGGGTTAAAATTGAAAATGTACTAAGTAAAACTAATTTAAGTAGGATCATATGGGTGCCCACACAACACCAAGGATTAGCAGATAGCACAAGTTGGTTCACGTTAAATGTTTTAGGAGTTTGGGATGTATTGCACAGACAGAAGGGATGGGAATTTAATTCACTGTTAATGCCATTAGGATCCACAGAGATCTTTCTCCCGGGTAAAGAGGGTATCACAGGGAAGTGGATTAAGAAAGAAGATGCCCAATTAAGGGATAGAATGGTGGGGGAGGAAATGGGGTCACTCAAGGAATTGGAAAAGAAAAATGGAGAAGTTTTCACGAGAATGGACGAGTGGCGTTATTGTAGGGAGGCTTCCAAAACCCTTAAGAACTAGAAAGGATTAGAACCCTTTTGAACGGCTATTGGATACACGGGGGGAACTTCACTCTCTCAATCAACATTGACTTTTTTCAATCCTTAGCATTAGTAAATAGGAAAGTATAGCCTACTTTTAAACATTATTTTTACATTTCTTCAGTTACTTCCTGGCTTCCAGGCCTAGGCCAAAATTATGTCATCCATCCCAGGAGCCTTCAGGAGGGGAAGAGGTATTTTCTCAGATAATCTGCTTGCATGCCTAAACAGAAGGATTCCAGGAAGTAAATCCTGGATGAATCACCTGCCCTTACTTAAGATGGCCATGGCCAGTAATGCTAGGGGGGTTGTTTTTCAAAGTGATTTTTTCACAAAATAAAGCATGGAGACGTGGATGGACAGGGGCGTTTTCTCTGAAAATTTTAAATTAATTAAAATAGCGTTTTGGTCTGTGTTGCTCAGATGCAGTGCAGTTCTTAACTCTGTGTAACCTCTGACACAGACCTATACAAACTTTATACAGTTTTCAAACCCACAGCCCTGGCAAAAAGTTTTTAGAATGACACAAATGTTAATTTTTACAAAGTCTTCTGCTTCTGTGTTCTTAGATCTTTTTGGCAGATGTTACTATGGTATACTGAATTAGAATTTCAAGCATTTCATAAGTGTGAAAAGGCTTTCATTGACAATTACATTAAGTTTATGAAAAGAGTCAATATTTGCAGTGTTGACTCTTCTTTTTCAGGACCTCTGCAATTCGCCCTGGCATGCTATTAATCAACTTCTGGGTCACATCCTAACTGATGGTAGCCGATTCTTGCATAATCAATGCTTGGAATTTGTCAGAATTTGTGGGTTTTTTGTTCACCCGCCTCTTGAGGACTGACCACAAGTTCTCAGTGGGATTAAGGTCTGGGGAGTTTCCTGGCCATGGACCCAAAATTGATGTTTTGTTCCCCAAACCACTTAGTTATCACTTTTGCCTTATGGCAAAGTGTTCCATCATGCTGGAAAAGGCATTGTTCATCACCAAACTGCGTTGCGTCTTGGAAGGTTGGGAGAAGCTGCTCACGGAGGATGTATTTGTGCCATTCTTTATTCATGGCATTTATTCATCGTGTTCTTAGGCAAAATGGTGAATGAGCCCTCTCCCTTGGCTGAGAAGCAACTCCACACATGAATGGTCTCAGGAGGCTTTACTGTTGGCATAACACAGGACTGATGGTAGTGCTCACCTTTTCTTCTCTGGACAAGTTTTTTTCCAGATGCCTCAAACAATCGGAAAGAGATTCAAAGAAAATTACTTTAGCCCAGTCCTCAGCAGACCAATCCCTTTACCTTTTGCAGAATATCAGTGTGTCCCTTATGTTTTTCCTGAAGAGAAGTGGCTTCCTTGCTGCCCTTCTTGACACCAGGCCATCCTCCAAAAATATTAGCCTCACTGTGTGTGCAGATGCACTCACACCTGCCTGCTACCATTTCTGAGCAAGCTCTGCACTGGTGGTGCACCAATCCCACAGCTGAATCAACTTTAGGAGACAGTCCTGACACTTGCTGTACTTTCTTGGGCGCTCTGAAGCCTTCCTCACAACAACTGAACCTCTCTCCTTGAAGTTCTTGATGATCCAATAAATGGTTGATTTAGGTGCAATCTTAGTAGCAGCAATATCCTTGCCTGTGAATCCAATTTTGTTCAAAGAAATGATGACTGTACATGTTTCCTTGCAGGTAACCATGGTTAAGAGGAAGAAAAATTATTTTATGCACCCCCCTCCTTTTAAGCTTCCAGTCTGTTATTCTAACTCAAAAAGCATGACAGAGTGATCTCCAGCCTTGTCCTCGTCAACACTGACACCTGTGTTAACGAGAGAATCACTGACATGTCAGCTGGTCCTTTGTGGCAGGGCTGAAAAGCAGTGGAAATGTTTTTTTGGGGATTAAGTTCATTTTCATGGCAAAGAGGGACTTTGCAATTAATTGCAATTCATCTGATTGCCATCATAAAAACTGAGGCAGCAAACTTTGTGAAAATTAATATTTGTGTCATTCTCAAAACTTTTGGCCAGGGCTGTATGGCTCCAAAAGGAATGGAGTAATTCAAGGGACGTGGCAAATCTGAGTATCAGTGGGTGAAGGCAAGGTGTTTTAGGATAACCTGTCATTTTGCCCTGAATGACATGAAATGAAAGTGACAGGTTCTATTAAAGTGTATATCCAAGCATTAACGTAGAACTAAATCCATTAATTTAACTGTTTACTAAGACGGGTACATACAAGGCATGCCATGAATTATAACAGTTACTTGTGCTCTCAACTGAACGATCAAGCCATCAAATGACTGGAGTCATAACTGATCACAATTTTTTTTTTAACTTTATTCTTGTGACGAGTAACAGCTTTTATTACTCCTTATGACAGCAGCACAAGTAAAATTCAGCTCCTTTTGATATAGGCATACCTCCAGAACTACATCCTCCAAGAGCCCTATCTCTACACACAAAAACTGATTTTCTAAAGGAACTGAGAATACTCACCATAAACCAAAAGAGTGAATATTCACTTCAATCAACCAATCATGTGCAGACAAAATAAACACAAAATTTGCTTTGAAGTGAAGATTCTCAATGCAGATTCTCATTAGTAAATCAGTCTCAATATGCGGGTAAGCTTTTGGGAGTCCAGGCAACAAAAAAATTAATGTTTGCATATGGAAGCAGACAGAGAGGGGTGGGGAACAGGCAGACTTTTGGAGTTAAGCAGGTGGTGACAACGCTTGTTGGAATTTCAGTGCAGCAAGCAGTGCTGTCAGCCAAAACAGACACTTAGAAGCACACTGGATTTCTAGCAGATCAACCTGTACTTGCACGGTGATAAAACATAAGAAATGTGCCTGTATTGGAGAGAGGATTTCTTTTTTTTTTGCCCAAACTTTCAGCAAAATGTGTGAAAAAGGACTATGAAAAAAAAAAAAAAAAAACTTTATCTGCATTAAAAAAAGTGCTGGCAAAGAACACAAGTATTTACAGTATCTACCTCCAGTTCTTCAAGTAAACGGTTATAAAAGCTCCAAACAAATACCATTCCCAGACCTTACAGGACATGAGCAATTCTCTTGATGGCTTTGATTAATTGCCTCATCAACAACGCAGATCAAAAGTGTAAAACTGCTGACCTCTATTACTATGGTGAATTATGATATTTATGTTTGGTACAATGAAAGTCTTCCCTTGCTGATCTCAAGGAGAATCAATAATATTAGTCCTATAGCTCAGCATAACACTCAGTTATTTATGGGCCGAAGACTCTTTCTGCTACAGTCGTCCATCATACAACCTTAAACACTGTTATTTTTCTGTACAAGGGTGTTTGGCCAAGTATAGTTTGAGTGAGTAACTAGTATCAGCTGCTGACCAATCAGACGCTGTCTAACCTGAACTGTCATCGCTGCAAGTAGAGGAAAGAAAATGGCAGGAATTACAAATCCCCCACGCTTTCTTTCCTCTCCCACCACTGACACTCAGCATGGGATGTCTGCAGGGAGGTGTCCCCCACTACTCCTGTATGAACTTGGGCTTTGACAAGTTTGGGTCCACACAGGAGCACAGGGGAAACCGCATGCAATTGACAGAAATCGCATTCCTGTTCACATCGCATGCTATTCTTTGTGGTGCAATTTGCGTCCATTAATGCAAATCGCGCCGCAAAGTATCGATACTCGGTATCGGCGAGTACTTGACCGAAAGTATTGGTACTTATACACAAGAAACCTAAAAAGTAGGGATGCACGGATTTTTTTTTTAATCGGCTAGTACATTTGGATTCTTTCAGGTTCTCCGGTTTCATTCCACATCCAAGCAACAGTGGCAGTAAGTTAAACAACGTGCAGCCACCCTGATATAGGAGATTATGTCTATATGACAGTGCAAGGAACAGTAAATTGTGAGCTCCTCTGGGACAGATGTACGTGAATTGTTCTATGTATCTGTAAAGGTAAGAAAACAAAATGCTAATGCAGGTTTTGATCAGCCAACTAAGATATACTATCAAGCATAATTTTTATTATACAGTATTTATAGCGCCAAAAGGTTTGCTCAGCGCTGTACATTATAGTGAGGGACAGAACATGAGACAATATAGTAACAAAACAATACATGAGGGGTTCGAGGGCCCTGCTCTTTCGAGCTCACAATCTAGGAGGGAGGGAAAAGTGGTACAGGAGAAAGTGGCTGTGGGGGATGGAGTGGTAGGAGGAGTGGAGGAGATCAGCTGTTAGGTGAGGGTGGGGTAGGCTTCCCTGAAGAGATGGGTTTTCAGGGTGCGCCTAAAAGGTGAGGAGGGTAGGTGACAGTCTGATGGATTGGGTAGTGAGTTCCAGAGGATGGGGGAAGTCCTGGAGAAGTCCTGCAGTCGGGCATGGGAGGTGGAGACCAGGGAGCTAGAAAGTAGAAGGTCTTGTGAGGAGCGAAGATTACGGGTTGGGTGGTATTTGGGTATCAGGTCGGTGAGGTAGTTTGGGGCAGCGTTGTGAATAATCCCCACATATCGCTATGGATGGTAATGAAATGATGGCAGGAGTCGCTGTTTACGCCGGTATTTTCAGAAACTGGTAGCCCACAGTTTTGTTGTACTTTGGGTGGTCTACACCACTTCATTCCGTGTTATTTTTATATACTATATATAGCGATTGAAACACCCATATCTGTCAAATAAATGTTATTCATTAAACTGAAGAGGTCTCCAGTTATGTAAATATTTCACAGGAGCTTGGCATTTATTAAAATTATTCATAATAGCTGTATTACAATTTAAAAAAAAAAAAAAAAAAAAAAAAAAAAAAAAACAGTAATACAGTTAGGAATCAGAATTCTACAAGCTAGAAAGCAGAAATAAAAACAGCAAGTTACAGCCTCATGGCAAAACATTGCAAAAAACGGCAAACCCATTGCAGTGCAGTGATCCAGGCTACACTTAGAAATGGCACACAGACATCTGACAGCTGGGCCCCAAGTGTGGTTCTGGCTCTTTTTATTAACTGTAGCCTTTCATTCACTATCAGAAAATTCACTACGTCTGATGGGAGGAAATAGCAGTGGAAAAGATCTTTACAAGAAAGCCATCTACATTAGGTTGAGCTGTGAATAGAGATCTCAAGAGATTTGGGGTGCCTGTATAGTGTATACTGCAGGAGACTGATATACCTGAACAGTTAACAGAAAAAAGAGATCACGGCACTCAGATCGGTATTAAAGGCAGTAAACAAATAAACAGGATAGACACTGATGGATTGAATCACCCACTGGCTGAATATAAGTCCTCGTGCACACTGGATGTTTTTACAGCTGCGCTTTTTGCCTTTTTTTCTATAGCCAGTAAACTCCCCAGCATGTTATCCTATGTGTCCATGCACACATAGGCTTTAATCAGCATTTTTTGGCTGTAAAAAAAAAAAACAAAACACAGTACTAGTGGGCTTCTAAAAGAGTTTTTTAGCTGTAAAAATGCTCTAACGTAGTAAAACGCAGCAAACCAGTGGTTTGGATTCTTTTGAACAAAAAAAAATATTTTTTTTTGGGGGGGCGCTAATGCAAAATCGTAAAAAAACTTGCGTTAACGTGACTTTACACAGCTAACACTACCAGCGTTATTAAAACGCTCAGTGTGCATGGAGCCTATATGTCAAGGAAACTAGCAGGGAATCTTCCCACAACAGTTCCCAGTTCTGTTCCAACCAATGGAATGACCCGTTTTGCTGGATGATGTAAAACAAATTGAGCAGGTAGCAATGAAAGCAAGTGCTACTTATAATGGTCTGTATGTATATCTGGGGGCAGCCGTAGAGAGCTAAAAAAAAAAAAAAAAAAAAAAAAAAAAAAAAAAGAAGAAGAAGGAGAGGTAAGGCCAAAGCTAGTTTGAATGTACTTCTGTAAATCACAGGAGTGCAGTTCATTCTGCACTCCTGTGACCCATTTGCAGCTGACAGTGGGCTAAAGTCCGCTGCCGGCTGACATCACTCACACTGTCCAGGCTGGGGAAAGATCCTGACTTTAAAGTCAAGTTCCACCCAGATGTCTGGACGGGCACCTGGCCCAGTGATCGAAGGACAACTCCGGGACTGACAGACACCAGCTCTCTGCTCACAGAGCACTGAGAGCTTAGTAATCAGAAATCTTTAAAATCGCTCAGTTCTCAGTCTTAGAACCAGCTGGGAACCGATGCTGCATCCACCTAGGTAAGTATGATTTCTAAAAAAAAAAAAAAAAAAAAAAATTAAAAAAAACTTTTTTTTTTTTTTATGGATCACGGATTTGATCTGCCATCGAGGTCTATCCACACAGAAATAGAAGTCTGACAGACATTCTAAAAAGAAGTGCTATTGCAAAATACAGTATACTTTTAAATACTGTATATGGTTAAAGTCACTGACTCACTATCTCTGCTGAAGTATTTTCTAACCATCAAATATTTTCTATGGTTATTTTTGAAATTTCCTCCTTTCTCCTAGTTTGAGGTTATATCCCCTTATTCTTGGTCTTGGCTTCATATTGAAAATAGAGCCCCTCTGGACCTGATTCACACCCTTAAAGTGTTAGTAAACCCTCACGTTGTAAAACAAACCACTCAGTTTAAAATAGAAATGAAAGATAAAACGTGTGTATAGATATAAAAAGTACATTATAAATACATTTTTTGTTTTTATATGTGATCACATTCCCTCTGTCCTCAGCTGCATAAAGAGCTGGGGAGGAGAAACAGCAGTACGCTAATCTTCCAGGTGAATGGCTGTGCAAAGGGGGGGGGGGGGTGTCAGCACAGTCTGAACATTGGAGGAGAGGACACTAAATTCCCAGGATTGCTAGAGAACTGACAACGCTGTGCTCTCCTGCCTAGTGTGGTCAGTTTTTAATAGAAAAGCAGAGGGACTGGCAGGAATATCAGGTATTTCACACAAAGACAGCAATACAAAGAGAATAGGACACTTTTTAATAGTACATGGTACAGCAGGCACATAATCAGAAATATGAGACTTGGGGTTTACATACTCTTTAAAAGGTACTTAAAGCTTTTCAATCACATCTCCCCTTTCATTTTTTTCCCCTCACGACTGTACTTATAAAGTTTTTCCCAATGTGTTTAATCCCTCAGACCTTTCACAGTTTTTGTTGACAGTCTCTGGACTTGCTCCGTCTATGCTATCAATATCATCTTGTAAATGAGGTCTCCATATACAGTAGAATCAGGACCTTCTTAATCCTGTGGGTAATCCCTCTAGTGATGCACCATTGTCATCCAAAATAAGCACCCCAAATCTCTTTACTCAGAAGTTGTGGCCAACACTTTAATCTTCCAACAATCTCAAATCATGTTCATTTCATGTCCATTTTTCAAACGCCTTTCAACCCTACTGCATAACTTTGTGCAATCTGCAAAATACCTTTTCCAAACAAATCTTCAGTAATATCACAGATAGAAACAGATAACATTAGGGCATTTTTTTCTTTTTTCACACATGTAACAATATTCTGTTTTGGCCATAAAATTACCTAAACCCCCAGAACAATATATATATGTATGGCCATGTAGAATAAAATGACAATAGCTGCATTTTTATGTCTCATGATATGTTTATTAAACTCAAACTTTCAGGAAAAAAAAAAACAAATATATGAATTTTAGTGACAACACACACAAAATATAATACCCTAATCATAGAATAGAATACAATAGATGAGGTTGCACTGAATAAATAAATATCAAACCTTAAAATTGTGTGATCGAAAAAAAACTCTGGTACCTAAAAATCTCCATAAGTGACAAATTAAAGTGGTTCGAAAGGCAGAAGATTTTTACCTTATTGCATTCTCTGTATTAAATGTAAAAAGCTTCTGAAACCTTCCCCCCTCAGGCCCCCTTATAGTTACCTGAGCCTGATCTCAATCCAGTGATGTGAACAAGAGCAGAGCCTCTCTCAGCTTTCTCTCTTCTCACTGGCTCAGACACAGCAGCGGGAGCCATTGGCACCTGCTGCTGTCAATCACAGCCAGTGATGAGGGAGATGGGGGCGGGGCTGAGCCACGCTCTGAGTGTCTTGTGGACAAAGAACAAAGGAATTACCGCTCAGGCAGATGATCCACATCAAACCAAGACAGGTGCAGACCTTGGCTTGCCACCACACAATGCAAAGGAAAAAGGGTTGGCTGCACTCCGGAGGAATGATGAAATGTAGCAATAGATTTATTGATCCATAAAATACAGATGGCACCAGGACAAGAGCAGAGCGGTTAATCACTCAATCACATGCTTAATCATAACCACACACAGTGGGGCTCAGGAGCGAGCACGCATGAGTGCCCCCATAGCAAGCGGCTTGCTATGGGGGCACGGAGCCAAAAGAGGGGGACCTGAGAAGAAGGGGTTCAGGGCTGCTCAATGCAAAACCATTGCACAGAGCAGGTAAGTATGACATGCTTTTTATACTGCTACTGCAGCCATCAGCTTGTGCTTAAAGCGGAGCTTCACCCCAAAGAGGGAAGTTCCACTTTAAGCCTTTGCCCCCCACTCCCCATTAAGGAATGTCACCTTTGGGGAGCAGGTACCTGAATCTGACAAGCATTCGGAAGCAGAAGTTGTCCTCCCCCCCCCCCCCATCCCTGTAGTCTTCTGGGACACATGACAGGTCCCACGGGGCCCATTCACAAGCGCAGCAATTCTCACGCATGCGCAGTGGGGACCCGGCTGTAAAACCGCAAGCTGTCACAGCCGGGTGCCCACACTGAAGATGCCGGCGCCAGGGAGAGAAGACGGACGGTGAAACCAGCCGTGGTGAGGACACAACGGGACTGAGGGACAGGTAAGTGGCTGTAATTTAAAGGTCAGCAAAACAGTTTTTGTAGCTGCTTCTAATTTTTTATTTTTTTTTCAAGGTGGAACTCTGCTTTAAGGGTTCACTCTTTGGACATACATAGTACATCCAACGAGCTGAAACAGTTAAACAGAACAGAACCTAGCACAGTGGCTTGTGTACTACTTACCACTACTGACCGGTTTCTGTTGCAAATGAACACCATTACCAACCACACTGACATCTAGGTCCTCACTTAATATACATTTTTTACATCATCATGTGGAAGTGTATCAAATGCTTGGCTCACATCAAGATAGGCAATGTCCATGGCACCACCCTGGTCCAAAATGTTTGTGATATAATTCAAAATTTAAATCAGATTAGCCTGATAAGATCGCCCTCAGTAACAACATGCTTTGGGTCCAGCAAATTGTATGTTTAAAGCAGAACAAAACAAAAAAAACTGAGCAGGTTAGCGGTTTATCGCGGCAAAGCAATGTCCCTTCTGCAATATATTAAGTCCACCTATGCATGCGCAGCACAGTAGACATTCCAGCATGGTTCCTGTGATCTGGGATGACTGAACTCCTCTGCAAGCGTAAAAGTTGCTTTATCCTGCGATTGGCCAAAGACCGGCACCTGGAAAAACCCAGGAGAAGGTTTATGGGCCAGTGAGGGACCTCACGGGTGTCACTCGGTTGCAGTTAGGGTAAATATTGAGGACTTTAGTTCTGCTGTAAAATGATCATTGATCCTTCCTTTTAGAATAGATTCCATTATTTTTACTACAGACATTAAACTTTCTGGCCTGTAGTTGCCAGGTTCTTCCTTACTACCCTTCTTGGGACTAGGTACAAAATTAGCCATCTGCCAGTCATGGCAAGCTTTTAAGCAGGTTATACACCGTCACCTTTTTTTTTTTTTTCCTCATTCAACCAGCAGGTTGACACAATGTAAATGCAAGAATCTCTCTTGTTGCACCATTGTATTCTGACAGCAGGGATCCCCCCCATCAGAATACACTGATCAGGGGGATGCAGTCGCTGCAAATGCTGGCTTTCCAGCAGAAGCATTCGACAGAGAACAGCTACATATGGATCTAAATTCAGCCTGATCCTGCTAAACTGTCCAAATTTTGATACATGTACACCCAGTGTCATTAAACCCACATCACTAAAAACGGTCAGTGCATACTGTAATACATACTATTCATACTCAGTCACTATGGGGCATGTTTTCTGTATTCTGGGAAAAAAACAGGTTGGTCCTGTTGTTCACGTCCCCCTCTCCTTGTCTGTGTCCCCACTGCAGCCTGGGATTGTGTAGACCAGCCAATGCCACATCTACTGAGCATGCTCCAGTTTCAATTCCATTCTAATCTGTTAGTTTTCACCTTTTTTCTTATCTGTACAGCTCACATGACTATAGAGTCACACATGTGGGCATATACACTCCGAATAAATTACAGCCCACTACCTCCCTCCTTCTCCATGTCCACTAAACAGCTAAACACTATGGTATAGGACAGTGATGGCGAACCTTTTTGAGCCCGAGTGCACAAAACTGCAACACAAAACCAACTTTTTTTATTTCAAAGTGCCAACACTGCAATTAACCACTTGCCTACCGGGCACTTCTACCCCCTTCCTGCCCAGACCAATTTTCAGCTTTCAGTGCTGTTGCACTTGACAATGACAATTGTGCGGTCATGCAACACTCATTTTTTCACACAAATAGAGCTTTTTGTGGTGGTATTTAATCACCACTGGGTGTTTTATTTTTTGCAATATAAATGAAAAAAGAGCAAAAAATGAAAAACATAAAAGGTTTTCTTTGCTTCTATCATAAAATTTTGCAAACAGGTAATATTTCTTCTTTGATGTGCGTTGGTGAGGCTGCACTGATAGGCAGCACTGATGGGCATTGATGAGGCGGCACAGATAGGTAGCACTGATGAGGCAGCACTGGTGGGCATTGATGAGGAGGCACTGATGATGCACTGATCTGCAGCAATGATGGGCACTGATAAGCGGCACTGACTGATAGCACCAACTGGAGGCACTGACAGACAGCATGGATCGGCGGCACTGCTGGACATCGTTAATCTCACCTCTGGCAGTGTCGGTGTGGCTTCCAACCCAGCAGCTCATTCCCATCCACGTTGAACACATCGCCTCTGGCCCCGAAGCAGTGTGGGAGCCTCTTCCTCTCTTCCACGCCCATCCCCGGCTACATCATCCCTGGTGCCAGATCCGATAGGAGCCGTTTCCTCTCGTCCACACACACCCTGGCCCCAGAGACATGTGGGAGATGTAGTTTGATGGGGGTCCAGTGTGGACGAGATCTGGATGGCCGGTCAGTGTGCGTGGTCAGTGTGCGCTCATCTTCCTGGCGTGCCCACTGAGATGGCTCTGCATGCCAGCTCTGGCACACGTGCCATAGGTTCGCCATCACTGGTATAGGATATTACATGTTGATTGGTTTGCATGAAAAATGATAGCGACTACAAACTATGATATATACACACACACACACACACACACACACACACACACACACACACACACACACACTGGAATTTTTATTATTTTTTTTTTTATACCATGAATGGCAGTGATCAGAGACTTTTAATGGGACTGCAATAGTGCAGCGGGCAATCTGACACTGGGGGAGAACCGACTGCCACTGACATTAATACAGTGATCAGTGATAGTATTATTTCACAGTACTAATGACATTGACTGGTAAGGGGTTAACATTGAGGGCAATCAAGGGGTTAAATGCATGCCTTATGTGTAATGTGTGCTGCTTTACTAAAAGACCTCCACATTTATTATGAGAAACAGAGATTGTTCCCTCTGATTGTCAACTCAGCTCTGGGCTGTGATTGGATAAAGCCGATCAGCAGTTCCTGGCCATGAATCATTGACCGGGACTTGCTGACACGCTCCTGCTGTGTATAATCACAGCAGGTACCAGCTGGGGGGGACAAAACCCGGGAGTGGGCAGCAACATACGGGTAGGTCGCTTTGCCTACAGCTACTGCCCATCCACAGTATGTTGTGGGCAGGCGGGAAGTGGCTAAGAAGAGATTGATTAAAAAGTTCAAATAAAAAAATGTCCAACAAGTAAACCGCCCGGGACATATACCATCAGGACCTATTGCTTTATTACATGAGCTACTTCATCTCCTACCTCTGCCTCTAGAAACTCTGAACCTTCACTGCTTGAACCAATATGATCCTTCAACTTGTGTTTTATGTGATTTACTTCTGATATTACTGAACAGAAGTATTTTTTTGTTTTTTTTAAACAGTTTGCTTCATCACGGTCTCCCGCCAACAAGTTGTGTACCCAGTTTTCTTTTTATGATTCCACAGTACTTTTCCTTCCTGTCACTGATGTACCTAAAAATGGATCTCTAATTTCTTAACAGATGTAACTATTTTCTCCACTTCATTTAGCAGCACTGATGATATACACTGCTTAAAAAAAATTAAAAGGAACAATATTTAATCAGAGTATAGCATCAAGTCAATGAAACTCCTGGGATATTGATCTGGTCAGTTAAGTAGCAGAGGGGGTTATTAATCAGTTTCAGCTGCTTTGGTGTTAATGAAATTAACAACAGGTGCACTAGATGGGCAACAATGAGATGACCCCCAAAACAGGAATGGTTTTACAGGTGGAGACCACTGACATTTTTTTTCCCTACTCATCTTTTCTGACTGTTTTTCACTAGTTTTGCATTTGGCTAGGGTCAGTGTCACTACTGGTTGCATGAGGCGATACTTGGACCCTACAGAGGTTGCACAGGCAGTCCAACTCCTCCAGGATGGAACATCAACACGTGCCATTGCCAGAAGGTTTGCTGTGTCTTCCAGTCGTAAGTGCATGGAGGCGATTCCAGGAGACAGACAGTTACTCTAGGAGAGCTGGACAGGGCCATAGAATGTCCTTAACCCATCAGCAGGACCGATATCTGCTTCTTTCTGCAAGGATGAACAGGATGAGCACTGCCAGAGCCTTACAAAATTACCTCCAGCAGGCCACTGGTGTGAATGTCTCTGACCAAACAATCAGAAACAGACTTCATGAGGGTGGCCTGAAGGCTCGATGTCCTCTTGTGGTTCGGTGCTTACTGCCCTGGCACCATAGAGCTTGATTGGCATTTGCCATTGAACACCAGAATTGGTAGTTCTTCCACTGGCGCCCTGTGCTTTTCACAGATGAGAGAAGGTTCACCCTGAGCAAATGTGACAGACGTGAATGGGCCTGGAGAAGCCGTGGAGAACATTATGCTGCCTGTAACATTGTTCAGCATGACCGTTTGGTGGTGGGTCAGTGATGGTCTGGGGAGGCATATCCATGGAGGGATGCACAGATCTCTAACGGCTCGACAATGGCACCCTGACTGCAATTAGGTTTCGAGATGAAATCCTTGGACCCATTGTCAGACCGTACGCTGGTGCAGTGGTTCCTGGGTTCCTCCTGGTACTCGACAATGCCCGGCCTCATGTGGTGAGAGTATGCAAGCAGTTCCTGGAGGATGAAGGAATTGATACCATTGAATGGCCCCCATGCTCGGCTTACCTAAATCTAATAGAACACCTCTGGGATATCATGTTTCGGTCCATCGGACACTGCCAGGTTGCACCTCAGACTTTCCAGAAGCTCAGTGATACCCTGGTCCAGATCTGGGAAGAAATACCCGAGGACGCCATCCGTCCTCCCATTACGAGCATGCCCCGACGTTGCATATAAGGCATGTATACAAGCACGTGGGGGCCATACAAACTACTGAGGACCATTCTCAGTTGCTGCAATGAAATTTCAGCAAAAATGCACTAGCCTGCTGCATACTTTTTTCACTTTGATTTCTTTGAATTCAGTCCTCTGTAGGTTGATAATTTTCATTTCCATCAAACAATGGGGCAACCTTACATTCATAACACATTACCCAGTCCATATCAGTATAGAGATCCAGCATGAGATTTTTCCCCATTGAGATCTGATGTGTTTTCAAAGTGTTCCTTTAATTTTTTTAACAGTGTATTTTGCCTCCTTCTGCCGGTTTTTCACATTTCCTTATTAGCTTTGCTTCTTGTTTCCTTCTATCTTATGCAGATTTTTCTCCATCATTTTACGTTCTGTAATGAACCAGCATTTTCCTCACATAAATTTCTTCCAGGATGGTGGACTCAAAAGATTTAAAGAGACCGATTATTAATTTTAAAGTTAAAAATACTTTAAAACAGTATATGTCCACATAATTATGTCCATTTTTACTGAATTCACTAATACCTAGTTGATCCTGCCAGTTGCCCTTTTCCTGCAGGCAAGCTGACCACACTAAGCACATAAACCAATCCATGCTAGCGTGGTCAGTCTGTATGCTTTCTACTCCCTTTCAGGCTCCATGCACACTAGCATTTTTTAAGCTACTAGAAGCTATGAGCATTTTTTCTGCTCCTAGAAGTGAATGTGTTATCCTATGTGTCCATGCACACTATTTTATGCTAGAAGCATTTTCAAGCTTCAGCGTTTAGAAGCACAGGGAAAAAAAAAGCTTTTTGTAGCATTTAGCCTCAATCATTACCTGGGCTGGACTGTAATGGAAGCCTCATTCACCCACAGGAGTAATGAGCCAGGCATGGTGAACATTCACAGCAGGCGCATTGACCATACTCTTGGAATTTGAGGACTTGGCTCCATGAGGAGGCACAAGGACATCAACCGTGGCTCCCAAGAATTGCCTCTTTTCTTTAGTATTCAACTGAATCACATATACCTGAGCAAGAGGGGTCTGTGTCCCCGTTAGGATGATTCCACCCATTTGTCCTGTCTTCCAATTGGGACAACTATTCCAATCAATGAGGAGATTTCCTCTCACTTTGAAGAAATGCCCTCACACATCCTGTTTTCCCAGGGCAGAAAGTAAAGGGCACCTCCCCAATGGGACACAGACAATAAAATGACAGAAAAAAAATGAACTTGTCCCTACTAGATCCAAAGATAAAAAAGGTTTCAATGTAAACACATTTTTTGTGAAAATATATTTCTCAGGCTCCGTTCACATACAGGCAGTTTAAATCGCGGGTGGAATCACTGCGAAAATGTGAAAATCGCACATCAGCGTGTTCAGGTGCCATTCACTTCAATAACAAAATTTAAAAGAAAAAAAAATTGTGCAACACGTTGCCCAAAAAGAGTTCCAGAACTTATTTTGGGTGATGCATAATCGCCACGCATTTGTCACAAAAAAAAAAAATTCTTTTTCTTTTGGTTTCTTCAGAATAAAGAAGATAATTACATTTTTTCAGCATCTTTGAAGAAATCACTAAACAATTCTTACTATAAAATTGTATAAATGGTACTTCTCTTTCCTATGTTGTTCAGTGGGAGCGCGACCTGGGAGTGGCTGTGGATCCAGAGGACTGGAATAAGGCATGGTCACTCATAGCTAAATGCTCATTTAATACGACCACACTGGAGGCAGCCTATAAGGTATTGTTTCGTTGGTACTGGGTTCCGGCTCGGTTGGCCCGGGCTAACCCTGCCTGTAGCGATCAATGTTTTAGGGGTTGTGGCCATCGTGGAGATGTATTGCATATCTGGTGGTCATGCCCGAGACCGTTTCAATTTTGGTCTCGTGTGTTTGGCCTCCTTTTCACTTTGTTCCATCTCTCTATACGTCGGGATGCTCGGTATGCCTTGCTTCATTGCCCCATACCGGGCCTCTTGGCTCACCAGCAGAAGTTGGCTTCCTATCTGTTTTTATCGTCCACTAGAACAATTGCTCAGGCCTGGAAGAGTCCGTTTGTCCCTCTTCAGGGGGTGCGGGATCGTATGACCACTATGATGCTCAACGAACAGATGTCGAGTATCCGCAATGACTCCCAATGTAAATTTTTGAAAATATGGGAGCTGTGGTTGCAATATGCCTTTCCCTCACTCCCCCCAGCTAGTCTGGGGATGGCGTTCGGTATTGGCGCTCTTGGACCCCTGCTCTTTGCCCCCCCTTTTTTTTTTCCTCTTTCTTCCTTTTTCTCTCTCTCTCTGTTTTTGGTGTGACTGGACAGCTGCATTTAGTTGTTATAGGCAGTTACATTAATGTTTTGCAACTTATGTGCCATTGATAGCCCCTGCGCGGGCGTACCTTTTGCCCTGTTGGCGTTAGAGCACTGTTTTTCCTTTTTTTATTTTGCATTTTTTTTTATCTGTGCAATTGATAGCCCCTGCGTGGGTGTGTTTTATTGCCTCTGCTTTATATTGTTTAAAAAATTAATAAAAACCATTGAAATAGAAAATTGTCTAAATAGCATCTCATGCATAAATAATAAAGAAAATCCACAATAATATTTCTCAGACATGAAATGCGTAGGTTGTGTTTGTGCAATAGTTGCCTGGTTAACATGTAGTCACAATACACATTGCTTTTTGAAATTTAAAATATTCCATCACAAGAGACATGCCAAGGTCATTTTAAAGGGGGTTAACAGAAATAATGTAAAATGGGAAATGTATATTTTATCTTAAATGGACAACTTCCCTTTTTGTAAATTTGTTATTTGTCAGAAATATTCTGGGCTCACAAAATTAAACCGGAAGGCCTGAACTTCTCTTTACATGGGCATGCTGGAAGCCTTTTTGTTCTTTATATTCTATTTTCATGGTTTCTGAACAAAGGTTCTAACAGCAGACATTCCCACTTTCTTACAGCATACTTTCCCAGGTTAAAAATTTGGGGGGGGGTATGGTGGTATCAGACAGTTACAAGATAAAGGCTGGACATGATACCAAGTTGCAAGATTAACCCCCCTGGCAGCATTCCCGAGTGTAGCTTGGGGTTAATTATCAGTGCCAAAAGAGGTAACCCCGAGCTACACTCGGGATTACCCTGCAGCGTTGCTCTGGGATTCCGTTTCACTTACCTTGTCCTGCGCTCCCACAATGTCCCCCCTGCAGCATCCCTGGCCATCTCCTCTGGCTGATGCCGGCATCCGTCTTCCGGGTTCTGGTCCCTGCGAGCATCGGGACATATGGGGAACGGAACCGGCAGGCAATTTTAAAATTTAAAAAAATGACATTCACTAAAATCACATAGTATAACTTTACTGTATAAAACCATTTTACATACATTTTGTCCCCAGTGCTTTGTCCAGTGCCCTGCCTGCATTTTTACTGTTCTTTCTGCCTGGAAACTGAGAAACGTCCATGGCGTCCAAAAAGTGTCCCTTTATGTCAAAAGTGGTTTTAGACCAGCTAGAGAACAGCGATAGTAAATCAGAACCACTTTCAGAATTGAACCACTTTCAGAATTGAGTGATAATGATTTGTGGGGAAATTCGTCAGTCACTTAAAATGATTTTGTGACTAAGCTCAGTGATGTGCAAACTTGGCACTCTACTTCAAATTTCAGTGTTTGTGGTTTGATTATATTATTGAATTAAATTATATTTTTTTTAATGATTATTTATTATATTATAATTTATGATTTTGTGTTTCAAATTTTGTCATACCCGGGATGTTTACTAGACTTGTTCGTACAGATGTCAGTGAGTTATTCCTAAGAATTACAGGCCTACAATAAAGAAAAAACTACATATTTCCATGCAAAAAAAATGTACCGCTTTGAGCACAGAAATATTGACATAATGATACCGCTAAGGAGGTTAACGGACGAGTCCATGTCTCGATTGAATAAGGGAAAAAAGAACTGTTCACAATGATTTTTTTTCCATGAACATCTGGAAACGAGTTAATATTAACTCCATATGCAATGTAAAGTTTAATATGATTTGACAGGAATACTTTAACAAAAAAGTTAACTATTATTATTTTTGCATCAAGTTATTACTGGCATAAGTAATTTGGATATGATGTTTTTCAACATTATAAATATTATAAAGCCTGTGTTATAATAAATAATTACAACAAGTTTGAGTCCATTATATTACAATGTCTGTATTCTACAGAAGAAGTTAGATAATTAAGAAATCTCAGTACAAAATGACCTCAACGAATGTCTGTAAGATATATAGGGAAAAAAAAATTCTACCTTTCTCCAGAATCACTTAGGTAATACATTATTTTCAGTGACACTGGTAACAGTATATCTAACCAGTTCTGTCAAAAGAGCTCTTACCTCTTAAATGTATTGTATTTTTACAAGCTAAGAGATAAAGGTCAACTCTTGACATAACAAGAAAAATCCAAAATTATTTCTAAATCTACATTCCAGATCCCGCCTATTCTCATAAAGGATATAATAACTATTTTCTCAGAGCTAAAGTTCTGACATGTTTATATCATCCCCCTCCCTTCTCAATTTAACAGAGGAAAATAAGTTAAATTGGTCATACATGGATCGAAATTTGGTAGGTCCCTGCTGATTTTTGATCCATGTATGGGCAGGGTGGTTGCATAGAAGTCAACCTATCAACTTCTCAACAACCACCCAGTTGGATTTTTGCCACACAATCAGTGCCACCGGCTATAGGACTCAATAAAGGACCCAATCCCATTTTCATTTTAATGACTGGACAAGGATCAGGCTATCCTTAGGGGCAACAATCAGCTCTTCTGGCATTTTAAAGAGCAATTGATCACCCACAGGGATTTTCCAATATGTTGACTGATTCACCCCCCTTCTTATGAAGAACTGAACCATAAGTGTGCAGGCTTAGTCTGTTGGGCACACAGAATGAGACACAATGGAAGGCACCAGCCTTAGCTAAAATGGGTTACTGCATTCTTGGTAATAATCCACAGGAAGGCATCTTTTCACCTATGGTCAGCTTAAAAAGTTTAAAGAATACTGTATGTAAATCCAACATTTCATATTCCTGATATGTGACTGTTGTATTCTGTACGAAAAAGTATACTGTTCTCTTTGTATTGCTTCCTTTGTGTGAAATCCCTGGTGATCCTGCCAGTACCTCTGCTTTCCTATTAACAACTGACCACGTTAGGCACACTGTGGTCAGTTCTCTACTCTGCTCTTCTCCATTAATCAGGTTTGTGCTGACATGACCCCCCCCCCCCCATTCCTCCATACAGCCATTAACTGGGAAGATCAGAATGCTGCTGTTTCTCCTCCCTGTGCAGCTAAGAACAGTTGGTATGTAATCACTTATAAAAGAAGAGGAAAAGAAAAGTTACTTATATTATTTCTTATATGTATAAACATAAATATTTTGCCTTTCAATTTTTAAACTGAATGGGTTGCTTTACATATACTTTAACTTTTGTTTACAAAAACAAAAAAAAAACCCTTTTGGGTGAGCAATGTACATTGTGGGGATTTTTAACAAACAGTGTTGCAGAGTTTTAGCGGTTTGTTTCATCATGTCATTTTCATCCTGATTCTGAATGGCAGATACTGGGTTCATTAACATCACCTGGATCACTCTCAGTGTTCTGATTAGAAAAAGGTGCAGTGTCTGCATCCCTTTAGAAGTATTTAACCCTTGGGGAGAGCCACACCAAAACTGAAATACCTATTGCAGGGGATGCCTTATGACTTGCGTGCTAATACAGACCTCTGGAAAAATCAGTGAGCTAATTACACAAGGAAGAAAAAGACATTTCTGGGGGCATTACATATACCAAGTGTAAAGAATGCTTCCAGGTTGCTATATTGTATTTCACATAAAAATCACAGAGGCTGCAGATTGAAAAGGGAAGGCGGTTTTTATTAACAAATTACAATGACTCATGTAGCAACTATTTATGCTATATGATCTTTTTTTCCCTGACAAAAGTGGATTTATCCTTTAAAGGAACCAATTAATAAGCTTGATGTTTCTACAGACAAAAGAGAAAATATTTCTGCTTTAAACATCCAGTTTGATCCAAGAAAATGAATGAATGAACAACAATTTATCTTAGCTAGAAAATGTAAAAAGCTTCTCTTTTTTGTCAAAAGAGAAGCAAAAAAAGAAAAAAAAAAAAGGAAAAAATACTTTGTTAAAAATGAATTCGGTTTGAAGTGTACACATCTGTTTCAAGTTCATTTTTGTTTTCCAAATATCTATGACGGATCTGACCAGGCAGCGGGATAAACACAGAATATGCAGAATTCCGTCACACGCAACTACAACATCCTCGAGCAATCCCATGGGGATAACAGTGGTCTTCCTGTCTCCGTATCATGTTACATACTTCCAGTTTTAAAGGACTACGACATCTATTGCACAAGGTGACACAAAATATTTAAATCAACCACAGTTATGTATTCACAACCTGCCATACCCATCAATAAACTAGACAAGGGGATATGTCCTTAGCACGTATGAGCATTTTCTGTAGGAGTAAAGTGTTTTCTATGCTATCTGTCATTGGGACTGCAAGATAAGAAACAGTTGTGTGTTATAAATAAAATAAGTTTCCTCCCATCGCCATCGTGACCAGCACCGTACTGCAGGGAGCACAATGTTCTCTCCAAAGCACACAAAGAATACTCATTTCATCTTTTTCCATAAAAAAAAAAAAAAAAAAAAAAAAAAAAAAAGGACAACTGGTGTTTGCTCAGAAAACCCTCTCTGTGAGCAATAACAAGCACAGTCAATGGTCCGTAGCATTCATGATCACTTTTAGGGCTCGTTTACACATGTTATGCCCTCTGAAGAGCGATCCACATGCCATCACTGGGCATTTGACTGCCTCAATCCCTTAAACCTTGCATCTGCACAACACAATATGTATTACATGTGATTGCAGAGTGGTTGCGGGGTGCCCGCATTCAGGTGAATGGGTAAAGTTTGGAGGACGGTACTGCCCGCCGAACACAATGCCAGGGATAATGTAATAAACCCCCGTCTGCTGCCTTTGCAGTTTAAAGGGAAGCAGGTAGGGGCAGTAAAAATGCGGCTCAACTGCATGTTTTTACTGCCCCCCAACCACCAGTGTGCATGAGACCTTAGGAAGCCCTGCACTGATCCACATCTGACTATTGCAAGTAATGCGCATTACTTAAAAGGATCAGCTGATATTTAATGACTCTCAATTGCTAAATTCTTAGAATTTCATGAGACATTTGGGAAAATGATATACAGAGAGCAATAACTCCTAGAAACCAATCAGGTTTCATTTATAAGTTAAAGTCTATCTCCGGCAAAAAGTAAAAATCCTCCCTTGCAGTGGAGCCACCCCTGCACTGCAAGGGTTAAATGCTCATTTAGGTCTAGGGGATCAGGAAAAGCAGTTTAACATACCTGACCCCCCTCCCCCCATCTCCCCAGGAAAGCCCCTGTGCTCCAGGGATGGACTAACCCTTGGCATCCTAGCGTCCAATGCTGGGCTATGGGCTCTACATTGTACTTAATGACTTTAGAGTATCCTGCCACTGGAGTGCATGGGGGAAAGAAAAAGGTTACAGGGACTGGTCCTGCAGGAGCAAAACATCAAGTATACTAAATTGCCAAAAGTATTAGGACCCCCCTTCAAATCATTGGATTCAGGTTTTCCCAATCACCTCCATGGTCACAGGTGTATAAAATCAAGCACCTAGGCATGCAGACTGCTTCTACAAACATTTGTGAAAGAATGGGTCGCTCTCAGGAGCTCAATGAATTCAAGTGTGGTACCATGATAGGTTGCCACCTGTGCAATAAGTCCATCCGTGACATTTCCTTGCCACTAAATATTCTACGGTCAATTGTCAGTGGTATTATAACAAAGTGGAAGCAACTGGGAACAACAGCAACTCAGCCATGAAAAATGACAGAGCGGGGTCAGTGCATGCTGAAGAGCACAGTGTGCAAAAGTCGCCAACTGTCTGCAGAGTCAATAGATAAAGACCTCCAAACTTCGTGTGACCTTCAGATTAGCACAACAAGAGTGCATAGAGAGCTTCATGGAATGGGATTCAGCTGCATCTAAGCATCTAGAGCAGGGGTAGGCAACCTGCGTCTCTCTAGCTGTTGTGGAACTACATTTCCCATGAGGCATTGCAACCTTACAAAACTGATAGTTACAGCTATGACTTGCAGAGGCATGATGGAACTTGTAGTCCTGCAACAGCTGGAGAGCCGCAGGTTGCCTACCCCTGATCTAGAGCAATGGGGACGTGTTCTCTGGAGTGACCAATCACACTTCTCTGTCTGGCCATCCGATGGACATGTCTGGATTTGGTGGTTGCCAGGAGAACGATACTTGCCTGACTGCATTATGCCAAGTGGAAAGTTTGGTTGGGGGGGGGGGGGGGGTTATGGTGTGGGGTTGTTTTTCAGGGGTTGGCCCCTTAGTTCTTGTGAAGAGAACCCTTATGACCTCAGCATACCAAGACATTTGGACAATTTCATGCTCCCAACTTTGTGGGAACAGATGGGGATGGCCCCTTCCTGTTCCAACATGACTGCACACCAGTGCACAAAGCAAAGTCCATAAAGACATGGATGATCCGTTTGGGGTGGAAGAACTTGACTGGCCTGCAGAGTCCTGACCTCAACCCGATAGAACACTTTTGGTATGAATTAGAGCGGAGACTGCAAGCCAGGCCTTCTCATCCAACATCAGTGCCTGACCTCACAAATGTGCTTCTGGAAGAATGGTCAAACATTCCCATAGACACACTCCTAAACCTTGTGGACGGCCTTCCCAGACGAGTTGAAGCTGTTATAGCCGCAAAGGGTGGGCCAACTCAATATTGAACCCTACGGACTAAGACTGGGGGGCCATGAACGTTCATGTGTGTGTAAAGGCAGGCGTCCTAATACGTTTATTTAGTGCAAATAAAAGTACTTCTCCCGCCCCATAAATAGAAGCGAGCACTGCAAGGGAGGATTTTCTTTCCCCAGAGTTCAGCCTTAAAGTGTTACTAAACCCACAACAGTAAAATCAGTCTGTATATGCAGTAAAGCATGCTTGTTATACTCACTGTGGAACCTAAGGGGTTAATCCCCTGAATTGTGTAAAAAGGCCGTTTGATCCTTTCTTCTCTGTTCCTCCCCTTTTTCAAGCAACCACCTCTTATTTCCTGATAAGACAGACTGAACCGTAGGCATTTTGCACATGCTCAGTTTGGTGTGCATTGCTAGAGGTTTTTTCTTTGGCGAGTGCATGTGATCAGCAAAGGGCCAATCAGCACTGGTCAGACAGAGGTCAGGGGTTCTGCATCCTCCTAAAGCAGACAAAACTCCTCTTACAAGCTTTAGCTAGCACTTGGCTGAACACTGATAGAAGCCACAAGACTGCTCTAACTTCTGATAAGAAACGGTATTTAGCAGTTTATATTTACTAAAATAACTGCATTTCCATGTTGTGTGTTCTGTGGGAGACCAGATATAGTGGATGCAGGGTCCTGGGTTTAGTAACACTTTAAATCAAATCAAAACCCAAGAACAAAAAGGTAATATTATTGCAATGTACTAGTCCTTATATGTGGCGGCTGCATTCGTTTTTATTTTTCTCTTGTTTTCCACCTGGCATTCCTGCCTGGAACACACATCCTGTTCTAGGGTGACAACACTATTGCACTGTACTTATAAAGGAGCAGTGTTGTCACCCTAGAACAGAATGTTAGGACTACAAAATACCAGCTTACCATAATCCTGCAGAAGGTGTTCTGTAGTCCACGGGGAGAACTAGAAACCACAGTAAGACAAGGTGAGCAGAAAGTTATCAGCTCTCTTGACTTCAGCAGAATCAACAGTCATACTTCACTTACAGAACAGATGGAACAATTTGATTTCAATGGCATATTTACCAGACAAAAAGAAAACAATCAAAAGTTCATTTTTGGGTTTATGTATACTTGACAGCATTTTCTATAAACACCAATGTTTTTTGCCCTGACTACATATATTATTATTATTATACAGGATTTATATAGCGCCAACAGTTTGTATATATGTGATATTACCAAAAAATAGAAGTAAAGGAGACAACGAGAACTACACATAATAGTGATTCCTACAGCTCAGTGATGCAGCCTTCTACTAGCGTTGATATTGGGATCAGGTTTTATTTCAACAACCCGGTGCCTCTTCAGTGTGCATGGGATTGCTGATCAGCGTCATTCTCGCCTCTTGCAGACCTTTTTGCTGCTGCTTTATGTGGTGGGGGATTCCTGCACTGACATCATTCATCCATCCTCTCTTGCAGCCCTCCCTGGGTTTCCCCAGCACTGCTCACATTTTCAGCGAGTGTGACTGTTTTTGGGGGATTTACAGAGAGCTGCGCCAAGTTCACAAGAAAATCCAAACATAAAAACATCATAAATACCTTCAACACATCAAACAGAATGCTGAATGTGTCTTGATGATCTACCCTGGAGTTCTGAATATTCGATTACATTTAGGAGAAGATTGCTCAATGAATCATTTAATATCATGTATGGGGATTTGCCTCATTTAACCTTTCCTGTGACGCCTCCACCCTATAGCCTGCTATTGATTTCGAAGTCCTCATGCACACGGGACGTTTCTACAGCCGCTGTTTTTGGCTTTTGATGTTTTTTTCTACAGCCAGTAAACTCCCCAGCATGTTATCTTAAGTGTCCATGAACACAGACTGTAATCAATGTTTTTTGGCAGGGATGTTTTTCAGCTGGAAAAAAAAAAAAAACCCAGGACTAGTGGGCTTCTAGGAGGAGTTTTTTAGCTGTAAAAATGCTCTAACGCTGAAAAACGCAGTAAAACACGGTAAACCTCCGCAAACCGGCGTTTCTGGACTTTACCAAAAAAAATTGGGGTTTTTTGCTGAAAAAAAATGCTAAAAAATGCAAATGCGGAAAAACGCTGTTAAACGCGACAAACGCTAAAAAAAAGCTGAAAAACTCACGTTTTTAAAGTGACTTTACACAGCTAACGCTACCAGCGTCATCAAAACATCCAGAGTGCATGGAGCCTGATGTGAAGAAAGCCATACTCCGTATATCACGAGCACTTGGATGACAGTCGGGACAACAGTGCTCATCATCAGATGGGGAGATCAGACGTAAACTAGACAAGGGTGTCACTATCTCCGATAATTTACATCTACTTGTTCAGGACCACGGAAGGACAGAACCTATGCGGGTCCATCAGCTGCAGGACTAACGTGAGTATTTAACAAATGCAATGTACAAAGAGATATATTAGGACATCACACCATGTCTTTTCAGCATGAGGATCCCAACACAAGGGTATGTTGTAAAGCGCTGCGTAAACTGTTGGAGCGATATAATCCTGTATAACAGCAACACTACTACAACGAGTATAGAGAATGAGCCCCTCTTCTAGGTCCATGATGACACTATGGCATGGGTCACACCTATGCATTTTTAAGTGCACTACAGCCCGTTTCCTAGTGGGACACATTCACATCTATGTGTTTTCAGCCGCTATGTTTTTGGAAAGAGGAAGGGGCTTGTTTTTACGCAGCAGATTGCGTTTTTGGTGTAATAAACTAACCACTTACCCTCCAGAGGATTTACCCCCCTTCCTGACCAGGCCATTTTTTACGTTACAGCACTGCATTACTTTAACTGACAATTGCGTGGTCATGCAACGCTGCACCCAAATGAAGTTTGTCCTTTTTGAGATATATATATATATATATATATATATATATATATATATATATATATATATATATATATACACACACACACACACACACACACACACACACATTCAGTGGGGCAAAAAAGTATTTAGTCAGTCACCAATTGTGCAGGTTCTCCCACTTAAAAAGATGAGAGAGGCCTGTAATTGGCATCATAGGTAGACCTCAACTATGAGAGACAAAATGAGAAAAAAAATCCAGACAATCACATTGGCTGATTTGGAAAGAATTTATTTGCAAAATATGGTGGAAAAGAAGTATTTGGTCACCTACAAACAAGCAAGATTTCTGGCTCTCACAGACCTGTACCTTCTTCTTTAAGAGGCTCCTCTGTCCTGCACTCATTTCCTGTATCAATGGCACCTGTTTGAACTTATCAGTATAAAAGACACCTGTCCACAACCTCAAACAGTCAAACTCCACTATGGTGAAGACTAAAAAGCTGTCGAAGGACACCAGAAACAAAATTGTAGACCTGCACTAGGCTGAAAAAAAACTGAATCTGCAATAGGCAAGCAGCTTGGTGTGAACAAATCAACTGTGGGAGCAATAATTAGAAAATGGAAGACATACAAGACCACTGATAATCTCCCTCGATTTGGGGCTCCACGCAAGATCTCACCCCGTGGGGTCAAAATGATCACAAGAACGGTGAGCAAAAATCCCAGGACCACACAGGGGGACCTAGTGAATGACCTGCAGAGAGCTGGGATGTCAGGGCAGGAGCTGAGGAACGGACAGGCAGGCCTAACAATGTAACGCACTGGCTGACGACAACCACCACCCACAGACCGAAGTCCCTCAGGGCGCGGAGTCTAAGTCCCAGGCTGCCCTTCACCAGGGCCCCTGATGGTGGGGATGGACTTGACGCAGCCAGGAACCAGGTCGCGGCCCCCGAGACACCTCAGCTGCGGTAATGGCCGCCGCCAATGGCGTGTAGCTGGTGGAAGAGACAAAAGAGTAGTCAGACAAGCCGGGGTCAACAACAACAGGACAGAACAGTACAGGACAGCAGACGAGAATCACAGGTCACGAGCCGGGTTCAGCAACAGAGGGTCAGATCAAAGGAGAATACAAAGAATAGTCAAGACAAGCCGAATCAGATACCAGGAGAGTCACGAGAGTCAGAACAGAGTAACAGCAACACAAAGACACAAGGCACAAGTGCAAAGAGCATGTGCGGGCCACAGGCTTATATGTCATCAGCCACACCCCTCTGGAGGATGGACCACAGAAACCTGAAGGCATAAAAGGGCTCCCATCATGCACAGCAGAATCCAAGATGGACACCAGCACATGAAGTAACATAACCACAGGGAAAAGGTAGGACCTTGACATGGGACCAACGTAACAAAGGCTACCATCAGTAACACACTACGTCGCCAGGGACTCAGATCCTGCAGTGCCAGACGTGTCCCCCTGCTTAAGCCAGTACGTGTCCGGGCCCGTCTGAAGTTTGCTAGAGAGCATTTGGATGATCCAGAAGAGGATTGGGAGAATGTCATATGGTCAGATGAAACCAAAATAGAACTGTTTGGTAGAAACACAACTCGTCGTGTTTGGAGGAGAGAGAATGCTGAGTTGCATCCAAAGAACACCATACCTACTGTGAAGCATGGGGGTGGCAACATCATGCTTTGGGGCTGTTTCTCCGCAAAGGGACCAGGACGACTGATCCATGTACAGGACAGAATGAATGGGGCCATGTATCATGAGATTTTGAGTGCAAACCTCCTTCCATCAGCAAGGGCATTGAAGATGAAACGTGGCTGGGTCTTCCAACATGACAATGATCCCAAACATACCACCCGGGCAACGAAGGAGTGGCTTCGTAAGAAGCCTTTCAAGGTCCTGGAGTGGCCTAGCCAGTCTCCAGATCTCAACCCCATAGAAAACCTTTGGAGGGAGTTGAAAGTCCGTGTTGCCCAGCGACAGCCCCAAAACATCACTGCTCTAGAGGAGATCTGCATGGAGGAATGGGCCAACATACCAGCAACAGTGTGTGCCAACCTTGTGAAGACTTACAGGAAACGTTTGACTTGTGTCATTGCCAACAAAGGATATATAACAAAGTATTGAGATGAACTTTTGATATTGACCAAATACTTATTTTCCACCATAATTTGCAAATAAATTCTTTCCAAATCAGCCAATGTGATTTTCTGGATTTTTTTTTCTCATTTTGTCTCTCATAGTTGAGGTCTACCTATGATGCCAATTCCAGGCCTCTCATCTTTTTAAGTGGGAGAACTTGCACAGTTGGTGGCTGACTAAATACTTGTTTGCCCCCACTGCACGCGCGCACACACACACACACACACACACACACACACACACACACACACACACACTATTTTGTGCACCCCTGCCGCCCTATAGCAGTATTTCTGCTATAGGGCAGTGCAGAGTCGAATAACAACACAAGTGTAGAGAATGATCCCCTCCTCTAGGTCCATGACACTAAGGCCTGGTTCACACCTATGCATTTTTCTTTACTGCATTTTGCAGAAACACACTACAGCCCATTTACCATAGTTTCCTAGTGGGACACATTCACATCTATGAGTTTTCAGCTGATATGTTTATGAAAAGAGTCAGGGACTTCTTTTCAGGCAGTAGATTGCATTTTTGGTGCAATAGACTTTAATGGACCCGCACTAAAAACACAAGTGGTGTGTTTAAGGTTTTTTTTTTATTAATAGGAGAGTTGAGTGTGACTTTGATGCGACTTTACATTCTCTGGCACTCAGTCGCATCAAAGTAGTGCAGGAACATTTGCAAAGTCGCTGCGACTTTGAAAAGCTTCCTGCTCTACTTCGATGCGACTGAGTGCCAGAGAATGTAAAGTCGCATCAAAGTCACACTCAATACTTTCCCATTGGCAAAAAAATGCAACATGTATTAAAAAAAAAAGGGTTAAAAAATGCATCACACAACGCTCCAGAAAAACGTACCGATCTCAACACGCATGGGTGTGAACCAGGCCTAATGGTGGGAAGACTTATGCCAGATCCTGACGCATAAAGCGAAGCCTCCTGTGCGATAACCTGCAATTACTAGTCCACCATCATACTGTAAACTGACGGACGGCTGCCAGTCCCTGAACTTTCATCACAGTTATTGTCTGGCTATTACTACATGAAGGCCAACAACTTTAAGGGCCAGTTCAATCTATAGAAACTGAGTCCAAATGCGTTCTGGATGCGTTTTTGCATGTGCATTTTTGGCATGTTTCAGTGCGTTTTTGACATGTTCCAGTGCGTTTTTTTTAATGCATTAGTTCATTTTTCTCCCCCTTTCTTCAATTCAAATAGGGACATGTGCATTCCAGTGTATTTTTGGGGCGTTTTACCATGTTCCAGTACAGTTCTGTGCAGAAAAAATGCAGCTTGTTCTACATTTTTTTCTGCAACTAGAACGCACTGGAACTGCAAGCACTGATGTGAACTATGACAACCATATCACCTACTTTCTCTGAGCTTTGGATGTAGAGAATAAGCAACTGAAACGCATGTAGTGTGAACTGGCCCTCAATGTAAAGTGGAACTCCAGGAATGATGTTTTTTGTAACCTTCCATTGGTCCACCTTGGCTCCATGTAAGTATTCAGATCCGATATCCACCACACTACCTACAGTGAGAGCCACAATATACTGGCGGTTCTAAACACTAATCGCAGGGGTCGCTCACTTTGCACCTCCACCATTCAGAGAACGTCTTGTATTTTTTTGGAGGGAGCAGAAGACATCCTGCAATTGGAGAAGATGGAGGGTAGGGAAGATGCCATGCTATTCCTAAGAAATCCGCCTCGTGGTGGTGTGACAAATGGCGTTACATGGCGGTAAGGTTTATATGAATCTGTGATACCACCGCTCTCACACAGAGAGTAAAAGCAAAGCAGCTGCTGGCAGGGTCCAGGTTTTTCCACTCAGGCTGTGGCTTCTTTAGAAAAAAAAAAAACTAAACAAATGGCATTACATTGGACACATTTTAGTTAGATCACAGGTGTCAAACATAAGGCCCGCGGGCACAATCCGGCCCTCTACATATCATGTGGCCCTTGCACCTCTCCTGCAGGTACCCCCTTGTCTCAGCAGTAAGGAGAATAGAACTCCTCTGCCACATCCTGCACCTCTCAGTGCAGCTTCAGCACCCCCTCATCTCTGCCTCCCCTGGTCTCAGACTCTGGTAACTGACTCCACTCCTACTCTGATCCTCCTCCAGACTCTGCACCTTCTGCTTTCCAGCTCTGTCCCCAAAGGGGGTGCACTGTGATGTTAGGGAGGGTGTGGGATTCTTGACATCTGATGTAATGGGGGTGGTAGGGTGCTCTGGACATCTAGTCTTACAGATACAACTGGCCCTTTGAGATCAACCAAAATGCTGATACAGCCCACGATAAAATGGAGCTCGACACCCCTGCTTTAGATGCACCTGGAATGTATTTAGCAACTCAAACCAAAGTTGGGTTCTAAGATGAACTCCAGCGCTGAAACTTGCAATCTCCGGCTGGAGTATAACTCTGATAGCGGGTCGCTTGCCTTCCATCTCCTCCAAAGTAGGTCTTGTATTCTTTTCCACTGAAGACAAGGAATTCTGTGAATGGAGGAGGTGCTGGTGAAGTCAGTCTCCTCTCCTCCAATCACAAAACACCTTGTATTAGTAGAAAAGGATACAAGATGTTTTCTGAATGGACAAGATGGCCAGTAAGCAACCCATTTACAGCAGTGTACAGGCTGAATAAAAATAAAAGTTCTCCCGAACGCAGCCACACATGGGACAGTTATCAGGTGGACTAGAATTACATAGCAACAGGAAAAAATTGATTTCTGTTTCTGGAGTTCAGTTTTAAGGGCCAACTCCAGGAAATCTAACAATTCTCACTTGTAGTGGGGCCACCCTCACATTGCAGGGGTTAACTGATGGTTTAGGTCTAGGGGAGCGGGTAGAACAGTTTTACTTCCCTCCCCCCCCCCCCAGGATATGGCACCCCCCCATGCTCCGATGGTGGACTGTCCCTCGGTGTCATCTCGTCCTATGCAGGGCAATGGACCCTGCATCAGTCTTGGACCTTAGACCATTGGAGCATAGGGGAGAAGACGCTGCAGGGACCGGTCTATCATCCTGGAGGAGCAGGTAAGTAGATCTTTTCTATGACTCCTACACCTAAATGTGTAGTTAACTCTTGCTGTGTGGACATAGCTCCACTGCAAGGGAGAAGGTAAGTGTCCCCGGAGATCGGCTTTAAAGCAGAAATAAATAACAAATGTAATTTATCGCAGCTTAGCAATCATTGCATGTGATGGCTGCAATAGTTTTTTTTTTAAGACCTTTTTCCCCTCTGTTTCCCCTGGGGATCTGGCCAGTAACACATCTCCTGTATTAGAGTGCCCCCCCACTCTGGATGAAGGAGCACAGGGGGCACAGCAAACAGCAGCATTGTCAGTCTGAGGTGTGCAAAGTGTTAGATGTACTAGCAGATTTAAATACACAAACTGAAGCCAAACTCCAGGTCACACTTTCTAAGCAGTTACAGCAGTCTCGTTTCTTTTAGGATAACAGCTTTACACAAATAAATAAAAGCAGATCTGTGTAACCATCCCTGTCAGTGGTAAACGATACGCCTCATCTCTGTAAACGGATACATTCTGCTGGAGAGCGGGAGGTTTTACATCAATAAATAATAGCTGGCCATAGTAAACACTGCTGTCAGTGCTAAATGGTTCAGCTCAACCCCGACTGCTTCCTCTGCAGAACAGCTTGTTCTTTAAAAACACAACAGACTCACTGGCAGGATCAGCAGGTGAAAATAAAGGACAGAAAGCCTAAAACGCAAATGAATGCAGCCGTCACATCCAAGAAATGGTAACCTGCAATATAATAAATGTTTGCTTTTGGGATTAATAACGCTTTAAGTCCCCAGTCACGCTATGTGCGATCTGCAAGTCGTATGGTGTGCAAATCACATGGCAAGTCGTAATTACAGCGGTAATATCGGTGCGATTCCGACTTGGTCAGAGCCACAACGATTTCTAAAGTAGTACTTTTGGTGTGATTTGCATAGATATCAGGTGTCAGATGTCTTACAAATCGCACCTGAAATTGGCATGTCACCCGACTTTAAAATAGCGCAACTTCACTGTAAGTCGCATGATTTCAAAGTCGGGATCGGTGTGACCGGGGTGTAAGGTCAGAGGAAATGGGAGCACAACTGAGCTGTTAGACAGAGAGAAAGTCTAAAACAGAAAACGAATGCAGCCGTCACATCTAAGAATTGGTAACCTGCAATGTAATAAATCTTTGCTTCAGAATTAATACCGCATTAAGTCCTCGGTCACACTGGGTGTGACTTGGCATGCGATTTGCACTCCATTCGACTTGCAGATCGCATGGCAAGTCGCACCCTATTGTCCGCAATTACAGCGGTCATATTGGTGCGATTCTGGCTTGGTCGGAGCCGCACCGAATTCTTAAGTAGTAGTTTTGGTGTGATTTACATAGAGATCAGAGTCAGATGTCTTACAAATCGCACCTCAAATCAGCATGACATCCGACTTTGAAATCAGTGAAGTCGCACAATCTCCAAGTCGGATCGGTGTGACCGGGGTGTAAGGTCAGCAGGAATGAGAACACAACTGATCTGTTAGAGAGAAAAGTCTAAAAACGAAAAGGAATGCAGCGTCACATCTATGAAGGGGTGGTTGGGTCCTGTAAGCAGGAAAGGTAAGTGCTGCGTATGAAGTTGTCCTCCTTCTATGACATGTTTCCCCCCCTGGGGGCACCTACCTGTCTCAGGTGTCGTAGCATCTCGGTGGCCTCCTCCTGCCTCCCCTGTCTCACCATCCCCATCATGTCCTGGATCATCCGGACCCTGCGGTGATAAGGGGCCAGACCCCCCGATGTGTTCTTCCCAGACTTCACCCCGAAAGCCGCCCAGAAGTCTCCCCTGTCCCTGGCCGGGGTGCTCCTCCTCTGGGCCCCCGGAGGGTGCTGCGGGCTGTCCCCCCCAGCACTGGAAGCCTGGCACACCTTGCTCTGCTTGGTGCCCATGCTGGTGTGAGCGCCCCCCGTAGGAGAGACATCCGCAATGGCCCCGGAGAGGCTCCTCTATGGAAGAGGCGGGGGATCCACATTCAACAGGTCAGCAGAGGCACAAAGTCACTCCGGCTCCTCCGACCATCCCCGGAGCGATCAGTGAGCGCAGATCCGGAGAGGAATCCCGGCTCTCCCCCCTCCGGCTACACAACTTTCCATCAGCCGCCGGGCTCCGGGAACTGTTGCATGTCTCTATATAGGCGGGTAATAACAGACGGAGCTGGGGGGAGGGGACGGAGTCCGGGGAGAGCGGCGCCTCCTGGACGGCCTGGGGATGTCCTAGGCGGGGAGCGGGCGGCAGGTACTAGCGGGGTGTCTGAGCCTCTCCAGCATCGCTTCCCATACACACAGGCGGGAGGGCGGAGTCGGCTGTCACAGAGGGGGCGGCTCCTGGGCGTGCAACCGGCCAGTCAGAGGTGTGATGGGCGTGTGCCA
Source organism: Staurois parvus (assembly GCF_062004578.1). Classification (NCBI taxonomy): domain Eukaryota; kingdom Metazoa; phylum Chordata; class Amphibia; order Anura; family Ranidae; genus Staurois; species Staurois parvus. Next base: position 11,372,076 of record NW_028318117.1, on the reverse strand, counting down.
GGAAAAGCCCCAGTCCAGCCGTCTGATGGATCGGGGAGCCCCCGGCGCTCAGCCCCCACCCCCTACACCCCGCACAGAGCTAGCGAACCAATCAGAGGCAGCTGCTTCCCCGGAGCCGCATCACAGACAGGCCATTTGTAAGGACAGTGTCACGTTCATTCACAGTAGGGTTGTCACCTCATCCCTGAACACAAGATAGAGGTTCTGGGGCTCATTTCATGCAGATAAGGCACTAGATGTGAGTTTATTGTTTTTATTTCAGGTACTTATACAGCACAGATATATATTGTACATTCACATCAGTCCCTGTCCTCAAAGGGTGTACAATCTAAGGTCCCTAACTCACATTCACACGAGGGCCAGGATCTTATTAACCTACCTGCATGTCTTTGGAGTGTGGGAGGAAACCCACACAGACACAGGGAGAACATGCAAACTCCAGGCAGGTGGTGCTGTGGCTGGGATTTGAACCAACAACCCTAGTACTGGCAGGTGGGGGTGCTAACCATTTAGCCACTGTGCTGCCCAGCTTAATTGGCCAAAGAACCTGTGTCATTGATATGTGTTCGGGTTTAACCACTTACCTTCCAGGCACTTTTCAGCTTTCAGCGTTCTCATACTTTGAATGACAATTGCGCGGTCATGCAACACTGTACCCAAACTAAATTTTTAGCATTTTTTAAAACAAACAGAGCTTTCTTTTGGTGGTATTAAATCACCACTGGGGTTTTTATTTTTTGTTAAACAAACCCAAACATTTTGAAAACAAAATTTTTTTCTTAGTTTCTGTTATAAAGTTTTGTAAATAAGTAATTTTTCTCCTTCACTGATGGGCACTGATGAGGCTGCAGTGATAGGCATCACTGATGGGCACTGACGAGGCTGTACTGATAGGCATCACTGATGGGCACTGACGAGGCTGTACTGATAGGCATCACTGATGGGCACTGACGAGGCTGTACTGATAGGCATCACTGATGGGCATTGACGAGGCTGTACTGATAGGCATCACTGATGAGGCTGTACTGATAGGCATCACTGATGGGCACTGACGAGGCTGTACTGATAGGCATCACTGATGGGCACTGACGAGGCTGTACTGATAGGCATCACTGATGGGCATTGACGAGGCTGTACTGATAGGCATCACTGATGAGGCTGTACTGATAGGCATCACTGATGGGCACTGACGAGGCTGTACTGATAGGCATCACTGATGGGCACTGACGAGGCTGTACTGATAGGCATCACTGATGGGCACTGACGAGGCTGTACTGATAGGCATCACTGATGGGCACTGTTAGGCAGCACTGTTGGGCAGCACTCAGAGGCACTGTTAGGAGGCTTTGATGAACAGCACTGATTGGTGGCACTGATGGGCACTGTTAGGCAGCACTAATGGGCACTGATCGGTGGCACTGATGGGCATAGTTGGCACTGATGGGCACTGTTAGGTGGCACTGATGGGCACTGATTCAACTAATGGGCACTGATTGTTAGCAAACATGGGCACTGATGGGCACTATTGGCCGCACTGATGGGGCTACACCAGTGTTTCTCAACTCCAGTCCTCATGGACCCCCAACAGGTCATGTTTTCAGAATTTCCCTCAGATGAAACAGCTGTGGTAATTACTAAGGCAGTGAAACTGATCAAATCACCTGTGCAAAATAATGGAAATCCTGAAAACATGACCTGTTGGGGGTCCATGAGGACTGGAGTTGAGAAACACTGGGCTACACTGATCACCAGGAAACTGATGATAAGTGTCCTGATGATCAGTGTAGATATCCCCCCTGCGAAATGCCGCTTACCGCTGTCAGCATGAGGAGAGGACTGCCGATAACCGGCATTTCCTATTTACCCAGTGATCAGCTGTGATTGGACACGAAACAGCTGGTCACATGGTAAAAGTGGCTGTGATTGGCCCATTCCTTAGTCATTTGATCAGCTGTGTCCAAAGGACACAGGGATCACAGATCGTGCGCAGTGCACGCCCCAGGGGGTGCACAGGAGGTGTTGTTCTGTGAGGATGTCCATGGATGCCTTCCCAGAACTAGCCAACCACCGCGCTGTAGCCATCTTTTGGCTATAGCGCGGCTGGGAACTGGTTAAAGAGATGCAGTGGCAACCCTAATTCCCAGACCCAATGAAATGATAGCTATTTACGGAGCTGTTTTGAACCCAGAAATGTCATGCATTGTAGCTTACCGATCCCCAGATGTGGTGGCTGCATTAGTTTTCTTTGGCTTTTCTTACTTCTGTTTTCACCTGCTGATCTGGCCAGTAACACACCTCCAGGCTTCATGTAGCGGGATCGCACATTTCTGCTTGTGATTTTTTTTTACGTGTTTCTAGATATCACTCATAGGGCAGCGCGTTTATTAGAATGGGCTGCCGTATGTGGGTTTGTCCCACCAAAGAAGTTCATGTACCACATTTTGGCACTGATCCAGGCACGTTTGGTGACGCACGTCTTCCCGCGGTGAACTTAGGCTTGCCACCTCATCCTTTTAAACCCTAACACATTAATTACACAGGTTCTGTGGCTGATTAAGGTGGTAATTAAACTCAGTGCCTTATCTGCTTTCAGTTAGCCCCAGAACCTGTGTAATTAATATGTGTTTAGGTTTAAAGGGATGAGGTGGCAACCTTAGGTGAACTGTTGTTCAGCATCATCAGCTCCTATGTAGGGCAATGGACCCTGCATCGGTCTTGGACCATAGACCGCTCGAGCACTGGGGAGAAGACATCTCAGGGAATAGTTTAGCATCATGGAGAAGCAGATAAGCAGATCTTCTGTTCTGTGACCGACCCCCCTATCCATAAATGAGCCGATAACCACTGCAGTGTGGGTTCAGCTCCACAGTAGGGGGCATTTGTAGGTTTTCCCAGATTTGGGCTTTAAAGTGGTAATAAACACTGAAGTAATATATTGCGATGTGGTGGCTGCAAATTCACACAGCGTTTAGGATGCCAATAAGAACGAGTCACACGTGTTTCTGATGCACTTAAGTGCGTCTTGCAGTGCCCCCACTCTTGATGAAAGAGCACAGGGGACACCTTTAGACGGCAGCATTGTCAGTCTGGGAGAGGAGAGTGTTAGGCTCCATTCACACTTGAGCGTTTTGTAGCATGAAGCCTGAAGCTCGAAAAAAGCTCAAACTTAAAAAATCAATTGTTCTCTATGGTGCCTGGTCACACCTGATCACAAGAACAGGCACCATAGAGAACAATTGATTTTTTAATGATTTTTTAAGTTTTAGTTTTTTTCGAGCTTCAGGCTTCATGCTACAAAACGCTCAAGTGTGAATGCAGCCTTAGACATACTAGCAGATTTGAATATACTAACAAACTGACGCCAAATACCAGATCACACTATATAATCAGTTACAGCCAGTGCCGGGACAAGGTTATCTAGTGCGCAGGGCAAAGATGTCATGATGTGTGAGCTCAGAGGATCTGCTTAGAGGATGCGCAGCCCACACCTCCTCCTGGCTGTCTCCTTGCTGCTCCCTGTGCTTGGCTGACAGGCAGAGGCAGCTCTCTAATTAGGCGTTCTCCTAAGGCCTCGCACTCACAGGGGCCTCATGACTGCCAAATTTGTCTAACGCAACTGGCTTGAAAGTGATGTGGCAGCTCCATAGCTGCCGATCACTTTCGCTACTCCTGTCAGCCTTGCAACAGAAGGAGCTCCGCACAAAGTGCCCCATCCCTTTAATGAACCATTGTGCCCAGGGAGGCTGACCCTCCTACCCACCCCTTGTCCCAGCCCTGGTTCCAGCAAACAGTCTTGTTTCTTTTGGGATAAAAGTTTTCTATAAATAAATAAATAAAAGCTGATCATTGTAAGCACCCCTGTCAGTATGTTTGTTCTCATCCCTGTAACAGATACACTTACTGGAGACCCTATGCAGTTGAAAAACAACAGACTTACTGGCCAGATCACCAGGTGACCAGGTAAAGGAAAGAAAGTCTAAAAAAGAAAACGAATGTAGCCGTCACATCTAAGAAATTGTAAGATGCAATAGAATACATGTTTTATTTTGGGTTTAATACCAATTTAAAGTTGAATTTCAGGTTTGGTTTGTATTGCATAGATACATTGGTCCAGCTTGAACCAACCAATGTAAGTATACATATGCCACGTATATGGGAAGCTGGAAATACTATAGGGAGGCAACCCATTCACTTGCAACAAACGCACCAAATAACACACCCCTGGCATACCTGTAACTGTGGGGTAAGGAATACCTCCACTGCCTGTGATAGGCTGTCTGCTTTGACAGCTTCCTGGTGGAATAGCTCAGGTGGGTTCGGACTCATGTCTACCCATAAGACAACAAGGACCACTCTATAGCTGTGCCTTCTACAACAATTTCCAGCTTCCATGGGGATCCCAAAGATATGGAGCATACTATACATACTTACATTGATCCAAGTTGGGCCATTGTGGCCAGTGCCACCGATAAGGGGGTAGCTCCGGGCCTCCTGTAGGAGCTACCCCCTAGCAGCTATATAATGCATTAGTATTAGGACTTTTTTTTAAATCCGGAACCTTCTGCGCTGGCCCTTTGCATTGCCGGTCACTACAGTTACATATAAACACAGAAGCACGGCTTCTGTTTTTTATAAGTGACAGAGATCCCAGCGGCATACTCAACACCCTCCCTGCTCTCTCTGCATATTCAACAGAGGAGGGGGCAGGTTGTAATGAGGAGGGGGCGGGATGGGACTGGACATACAGCTCTAACCTCCCCGCACCCACAGCATCATCACAACCCTACACCTGCAGCGTGACCTCCTCCTGCAAGTGACAGTACATTGCTCTCTGTGGAGGAGAGGAGCTCTGTGTAGTGTACTGACAGGGAGAAGAGGAAAGGTCTAGAAGAGGAGGAGAGGAGCATTCTGTACTAGGCAGAGAGGAGAGAAGAACTCTGCACTGGGGGGGGGGGGGGTGCAGAAATTAGGGGGAGAGCTCTGTGTGGGGGGAGAATTGTAAACTGGCATGTGAGATATGCACACATGCACTCTACATAGCACAGTCCTCAACCCTGCACTCTGAACATAACGCACTCCTTAACCCTGCACTCTGTACACAGCGCAGTCCTCAACCCTGCACTCTGAACATAACACACTCCGCAACCCTGCACTCTGAACATAACACACTCCTTAACCCTGCACTCTGAACATAACACACTCCTTAACCCCGCACTCTGAACATAACACAGGCCTTAACCCTGCACTCTGAACATAACACACTCCTTAGCCCTGCACTCTGAACATAACACACGCCTTAACCCTGCACTCTGAACATAACACACTCCGCAACCCTGCACTCTGAACATAACACACTCCGCAACCCTGCACTCTGAACATAACACACTCCGCAACCCTGCACTCTGAACATAACACACTCCTTAACCCTGCACTCTGAACATAACACACTCCGCAACCCTGCACTCTGAACATAACACACTCCTTAACCCTGCACTCTGAACATAACACACTCCTTAACCCTGCACTCTGAACATAACACACTCCTTAGCCCTGCACTCTGAACATAACACACTCCTTAGCCCTGCACTCTGAACATAACACACTCCTTAACCCTGCACTCTGTACACAGCGCAGTCCGCAACCCTGCACTCTGAACATAACACACTCCTTAACCCTGCACTCTGTACACAGCGCAGTCCGCAACCCTGCACTCTGAACATAACACACTCCTTAACCCTGCTCTCTGTACACAACGCAGTCCGCAACCCTGCACTCTGAACATAACACACTCCTTAACCCTGCTCTCTGTACACAACGCAGTCCGCAACCCTGCACTCTGAACATAACACACTCCGCAACCCTGCACTCTGAACATAACACACTCCTTAACCCTGCACTCTGTACACAGCGCAGTCCGCAACCCTGCACTCTGAACATAACACACTCCTTAACCCTGCTCTCTGTACACAACGCAGTCCGCAACCCTGCACTCTGAACATAACACACTCCGCAACCCTGCACTCTGAACATACACTCCTTAACCCTGCTCTCTGTACACAACGCAGTCCGCAACCCTGCACTCTGAACAAACACTCCTTAACCCTGCTCTCTGTACACAGCACAGTCCGCAACCCTGCACTCTCAACATAACGCACTCCTTAACCCTGCACTCTGTACACGATGAACCGATTCATTTTCAAAATTCAATCTGTATCTTTGCCATATGTTTTGTATATTCATTGTACCAGGTGGATTAAAAAAATGGTGCAGTTTTTCCAGAATATTGCTATATTTTCGATATATATTATCAAATTGGAATGCTTCAAATCAGGAGGATTCAGTCATAAGGTTAATTGTTTGTTAGTTCAACCCACCAAGAGAAATAGCATTAGCTGATTGGACAATATCGATGTCATGTGCATCCGAATTAAGGAATAAGACAAATTTCTGATACATTTGTTATCTGAACAGATTATTGAACAAATTTGAAAACTGGATATATTTCTCCATGGGTCCAAACTACTATCACATCTTGTGATGTCATATGAATGAAACAAATGCATTAAATTCAATCATTTTATTATAAGTTTATTTTGGATTCATTGACATTTATTGCTATGTCAATTCAGAGATTTGGAGGTATACAAAATGAAATTTAAATGAAAAGCACATGTCTAATAAAGTGTTTATAGTGCAGGAGTCTGAAATGCACAGAGTACAGGGGTCTGGATTATGTATTGCAGAAAATAAAGAGGCCAGGAGTATGTAATGAACAGAGTGCAGAGCTAGCACACAAAGTGAAGGGGCCAGAAGTACATAATGCATGAAATGCATGGGACAGGAATATAAAACATAAAGAGTGCAGGAGTGTGTAAAACACAGTGTAGGGGTCAGGTTTGTGGCATTCACTTAGTGATGGGGTCAGGAGTGTGTAACACAAGAGTGCAAGTGTAAATAATGTGTGATGCACAGAGTGAAGAAGTAAAGAGTGCAGGAGTAAGAGTACATAATGCACAGATAGCAGAGGTGTCTAATACACAAAGTACAGGTGTGTGTAATGTAAAGGGGCAAAGTGCGTAAGGAGGGTAAGGGGGTCCAACCCTCCGCACAAGCAACTGCAGCACAGCGCAGCACAACAGCTAGTACTACCAGGCACACAAAGTGAGGGAGACTGCTCCTCTCCAGATCCAGTTACATGTCCCAGATGTGGTTGGACTTCCCTTACTCTGAAATGCCTTGGTCTGATGGAGAGGGAAAGCTCTACTGACAGGGCAGAAAGAGCTGTACTGGAATGGAAGGGGGGGAGTTGAGGGAGAACTGTACTGGTGGAGGGAAAGCTGTACAGGGAAAGGGGGCTGTACTGACGGGAGAACTTTTCTGTGGGAGGGAATCTGTACCAGTGGGAGTGGGCAAATCTGTACTGAGGGAGAACTCTACAGGGCTGGGGGGAGAGCTACTGGGGGGGGAGCTGTACTGGGGGGACTGTAATGCTAGAGAGTGGCACTGGAGGGGAAGAGCTGTACTGGGGGGACAGAACTGTAATGGGGGGGGGGTAGCTGTATGGGGGGAAAAGCTGTAAGGGGGAGTTGTACTCATTGTACTCGGTGGGAGAATTATAGCAGGGGAAAGCTGTACTAGAGGGAGAGCTGTACTGAAAGGGGGAAGCACTATACTGGGGGGGGGTTGTGATGAAAAGGTGAGAGCTGTACTGGGGGGGAATTGAAGTGGAGGGGAAAGCTGTACTGGAGGGGCAGCTGTACTTGAAGGGGTAAGCACTGTACTGGGGGGGGAGCTGTGCTATGGGCAGGAATCTGTACCAGTAGGGGGGGATCTGGTGATTTCAACTTGGGGAGTGTGTTGATGCACTCTGTCTACTGACCTGTGCATTATGCTTTCTTGATCCCTAATCGTTGTGTTACACAGTCCTAACGCCTACACTCCGTGCCTTACTTACTCTTGACCCTTGTGGGATGTGCACTCCTGACACCTGCTCTCTCTACATTACTTACTCCTGACCCCTGAACTCTGTGTTACACACTCCTAACCCCTGTACTTTTTGTGTTACACACTTCTGGTGTGCAACTAGTCTTGCAAAATCCCCTCTCTGGGGTACTCCTGGCCGTGGTCACATTCCTGCCTCCTCTATGTTGAAAACAGACTTATTAGCCCTGCATTGTTTGTGATGCCCCACTGCAAGGATTTTTGCATCCATGACACCGCATGCACCCATGAAAACACTGACACCACAGAGCTGGAGGGGATCATTTGGCAGGTAAGTCTACAATAATGTGACAATGTGCTGTGCATACTAGTGCAATTTTGCATAAAGTAATTTTTAAAATTGTTTTAAGACAAGATTTAATTCCACTTTAAGCAATGGACAGGGCACTTATTGGACTTTGGTTAGGGCATCAGTTGTCCCTCATCTGGCCCTGGCATGGTTCTACCAGAGGCATAGCGTTAACCTATCGTACAATTTAATTCTAAAATATTGCACTCTATATGCAGAAATTTTTAAAATGGCGCTTGTGAAATGGCAACAAGCTTCAACACCCTATATTTTTCATAGGCAACGCTTCAAAAGCCCCTTACCCAGGAGCTGTGTTTTTAGAATTATTGCTCCCACTCTGGCTTGCACAGTGATATTAACCTGTGTAGGGCAATCAACGTTTTCGTGTGTAGGCTAACCTGACGCATGCATTTACGTTCATACGTGCATGTACCCTATAGGGGTACATGATTTTTTTGGTGACCAGTGCTCTTTAATGAGACACCAGGGGTCTTAAAGATCCCTGATGTCTCACTTGTCCTCCAATTAATCTAATTGAGTGCAGGCCGCACTGCATTAGATTCTTCCCCAGTCTGTGAAAGTGGGACCTGGAAGTAATGTTTTACACTTCGCTTCAGGTTCAACAAAAAGAAGGGGAGGAGAGCTGACACCATGCCAGTCCCGGAAACGCCAATATGCGTGCGGAGCTTGGGATACATGGTGGAGGCGTGTGGGTGGAAACCTTTACCAGGAGTGTTTGGAAACAATTGGGTGGCTGCCCAGCTGCTGGATCTCTTTCATTTGACAGCTGGCAGATGACTTGGCAGTAATAGGGTTGGTGCTTCAAATGACTGCATGTATATGGATATCAGTCGGTTCACAAGTAACTGCGGTTCCTGTTATCATATGCTTGAGTACATCTAACAAGATATGCTGATATTTTCTTGGAATTAACCGCTTCAATACCGGGCACTTTTACCCCCTTTCTGTCCAGGCCAATTTTCAGCTTTCTGAACTGTCGCAGTTTGAATGACAATTGTGCGGCCATACAGCACTGTAACCATATAACGTTTTTAGCTTTTTTTGAGACAGAGCTTTCTTTTGGTGGTATTTAATCACCACTGGGTTTTTATTTTTTCTGTTGAAATATTTTTATTGAATTTGAAATAACAAAACAGTACAAAAACACCAAAACAATAATCAAAATGAGGCATTTACAGAAGTAAGAATTATACATAGGTGACTAGAATGATATTACCTCAAAGTCAGGGATTCAAGGGACAACAGGGGGAGAGGAGGTAATAACACTACAATCAATTCCAGTACAACATCCTCTCTTCCACCTTCCCTGGGGGGTGGAATACCCATATAATGTAGACTATATTCTTAAACCCTGAGTAGAGATCCATAAAACAGACCAAAACTTAAAAAGTTCACAGAGAAAAGTCGAGAGAGAAAAAGCTGAGAAGGAAGAAAAGGGAAAAGAAAGGGAGCGTAGTAAAGGAGGTATACACCCATCCGAGAACTTTGTCCTACCATCGACTCAATGACAATCTTATGTTTCTGGAACCTGCAGGTAGGATAGCCAAGGATTCCATATTTTTTCAAACAGAGGTTGTTTGTCCTGTAGAACACTGACTAGCTTGTAACATGATCCAAGTTAGCTTCCATTTCATTAAGGCCAAATCAATCACAGGGCTTTTCCAAGCAGCAGCAATAGTTATCTTGGCGACTAAGAACATGGAATATGTCTGTGTGGGTCTTGGGGCATTGTCCACAGGTTCATTGAGTAATGCAGTCCGAGCTTCTTTGGGAATATTAATCATAGTTACCTTTGGGAATATTAGCCATAGTTACTGAGCAGATTAATGAGTGAACCCATATCCAAAATAGTTAGACCTTGGGACAAGACCACCATACGTGTATAGCCGAGCCTATTTGGCCACATCCGCTAAAACATAATCCTGGAAAGACGCTTGGGTACCAAGTACCACCTGGTGAGCACCTTGTATCCTGCTTCAACATGGGCCACATTCATTATGCCCTAATGTACCCACAGGGACCATGTTCTCCACTCCATCACATCAGGAGACATGCCCAAATCCCGCTCCCAAGCAATTTGGTAGGGACGTTTCGATGATGGGGAGACAAAGGTTTAATACAGCACGGAGATGCCACCCCTCGTGAAAGTCCCCTGTATACATGTGCTTTCGAACTGTGTACGAATTGAAAGATCAGGACTCTTCTGTTGCAGAGTGCTAAGAAAATGGTGTATTTGTCTTAAGAAAAAACTCTCCGAGGGGGGCATCTGCAGTTCCTGTATGTAATATGAGGAAGAATGTATCCCCTTATGATCCATAAATTGTCCCATACGATAGAGGCCCTTATTTGTCCACCAGTGGAACTGAGCAGGTGTCATACCTGGCGGAAATAATGGGTTGTTAGAGAGAGGAGCTACAGGTATGTGTGGGGAACTAAGAGACCAACGTCTGCATGTTGAGTTCCATAACGCTATGGAATGGGAAACCGTAGGACACATAATGGCCCTTCGATGTTTTGAAGGGAGCCACAGGACCATGCCTGTTGGCATAGGGGAACAAGCTTGGGCTTCTATAGATACCCAATACGGTTTATGGTGTATGGTGAAATTCGCTGATCTGAGTGAGCTGAGCTGCAATATAGTATCTCCAAAAATCCGGTACCCTAGTCCTACCGTAACCCTAGGAGCGAACATAGTGTTTCGAGCGAACCTGCTACTGTTTGCTCCCCAAATAAAATGGAAAATTTTTGATTGAAACTGGCTCAAGGCCTTCACTGGTACTGAAATAGGTAGAGTCCTGAAATAATGCAATATTCTTGGCAAAACTGTACTTTTCACAGATGTGATTCTGCCCATCCAAGACAAGGTTGCATCCGACCAAGTCCTCATGTCCTCCAACAATTTATGAAAAAGGGACGGGTAGAGAGACAAAATGTGAGGAGTTACTTTAACTCCAAGATAAGAAAGGGAAGCCGTTTGCCACATAAATGAAAACTGAGTTTGAAGGCTTCTGCACACTGTTTCTGATAAGTTGACATTCATGGCTTCAGACTTGGTCTGATTGACCAGGAGACCCAAAATCTGACCAAAGAGGTCCAATCACTGGGTTTTTATTTTATGCTAAACAAATGAAAAAAAAGACCTAAAATTTTGGAAAAAAAAAGTATTTTTTAGTTTCTGTTATAAGATTTTTCTTCTTCACTGATGTACTCTGATGAGGCTGCACTGATGGGCACTGATTTGCACTGATGAGGTGGCATTGATGGGCACTGATAGGCGGCACTGATGGGCACTGATGGGCAATGATATGCTGCACTGTTGGGGAATGACTGTCTTTAATGGGACTGCACTGATAACCAGAGCACTGATGTGAGGAAAGGACTGCCGATCACCGGAAAGCCTGTTTACATGTGATCAGCTGTGACTGGACACAGTGCAGGAGGACATACAGTATTTTGTAATGAGGGGCCATAATTCTACTATTTTCATTTTATGAGAAAAATTACCAATTACCTATACACTAGCGGCTGTTGTGAACTTCAAAGTTATCCTCTTGTTAGGTGATGCACTTTTCTAGACAACTGTGCTACTACCATAAACATTCCTGGAATTCATTTTCCAGAACACTGTGCAGAATCGTTGTCATAAGAAGGTGGATATTCCCAATGTCATCAAATCTGCGTCCTTTTAAGGCAGTTTTACATTTTGGAAACAGCCAGAAGCCACAGGGTGCTAAATCAGATGAATACGGTGGTTGGTCAGGTTTCAAAATAGATTTCTGGGCCAAGAATGTGCGAACACTTAACATATCATGTGCAGGAGCATTGTTGTGGTGGAGGATCCACTTGTCGGGTCAGAGTTCCTCCAATCAGATTCCTGTGACCTTTTCAGAATTTCCAAGTAACAGTGTTGGTTGACCGTTGTAAAATGTTCTTACATCATCGTGGACATCTTCCCACCCCTCTTTAAACCACCTATGCCATTCAAAAAGCCTTGATTTCTTCATGGAATGTTCAACATAAGCCTGTTGTAAGAGAGCTAAAGTTTCAATCACACCGCCAACAGCGCAACGCACACACGTGTTATTTCTTAACCCCTTCACGCCAGCCGCACGCAAATGTGCGGCCTCCCAGCGTCTGGGCCTAGACGCCGAGCGGCCGCACATTTGCTTTCATGTAGCAAAAAACATATGTGCTGAGAGCGCGCACCCTGCGCGCTCCCAGCACACATGTGAGGTACTCACGGAAAGGTCCCGGTTCGCTTTTTCGATCGGGACCTTTCCCGATCATGTGACCGGCTGTGACGTGACATAACGGCGGCCACATGACACTAAGCCACGCCCCATCCCGCCCACCTCCCGGCGCAGTAACTCCTCTTCACACCGGCACGAACCGGGGTGAAGGGGTTAAAGATCTGGTCTGCCACCCAGGTGAATTCAAGTTAGAACATGTCAGAACACACTCGAGTGTAAATGGCTGTGTGACCACCATAGTGCTACGTCGCAGGCATTCCAGAAATTAAATTTTCATACCTCGTATATATAAAAACAAGAAGACAAATGTAATATATTGCAGCTTATCATTCCTTGGATGTGGTGACACCATTAGTTTTAATTTTTTTTACTTTCTGTAAACAGTAGTACATGTTGAAACAGTCAGGAATCCAGTGTCTTTGTAACTTCATGAGCATGAAACTGAAATCTCAAACAATGGGGGAGGGACAATGGAGGAAGTCTTTGTAGTCTAAACCAGTGGTCTCCAAACTGAGGTTGTGGCCTTTATCTGGCCTTTATGTGTCCCCCCACAGACATGAAGTGCTATTTCTCCCACTAATACAGACAATGGGGCACTATTCCTTTCACTGACACCAGTGGTGGGGAACTTTTCCTCCCACTGACACCAACAATGGAGCACAATTCCTCCCACTGATAATGCATTATTCCTATCACTAATACCCTTTATGGGGTACAATTCCTCCTCCCACTGATTACAAGTGCTATGTCATTTTTTTACTCCAACTGACCACAGGCCGGCCCCCCTAAAGTCTGAAGAAGAGATAAATGGCACTTTGTTTAAAAAGTTTGGAGACTCCTGGTCTAAACCAAGATACTAGCCTACTAGTGATGGCAATATTGCTTCTCCATAGATACAGTACAGTGAGTGAGCGTTGTAACCCTAGGGCAGAAAGTGTGTTATTGGTAGGATCGCCAGGTGAAAAAAAAAGACTTAAAAAGAAAATGAATGCAGGTACCATGTCTAACAACTGGTAGATTGCAATATATTACACTTTTGTTTTGGGGTTTAGATAAAATTTAAAGTGATTCTAAGTGCCGTTCACATATATGCAGATTGGATGTGGTTTGAACCGCATCCAAACCACATGACATGTGAAATAACATAACTTCCTATGGTGCCTGTTCACATATGTCTGGTGCACTGCTGGTGCAGATTCATTGCGGATTAAGTGCAGTTTAACCACTTCAATACCGGGCATTTTTACCCCCTTCCTGCCCAGGCTTTTCAGCTTTCAGCGCTGTCGCACTTTACGGTCATGCTACACTGTACCCATATGACATGTTTAGAAGTTTTTGCACACAAATAGAGCTTTCTTTTGGTGGTATTTAATCACCACTGAGTTTTTTATTTTTTGCTAAATAAAACAAAAAAAACCCTGAAAATTTTGAAAAAAAACAACAATTTTCTTAGTTTCTGTTATAAAATTTTGAAATAAATAAAATTTCTTCATAAATTTAGCTCAAAATGTGTTTTGCTACATCTCTTTGGTGAAAATACCCCAAATTAGTCTATATTATTTAGTCTGTAGGAAAGTTATAGAGTCCACAAACCAAGGTATATATATCTGACAATTGATCAATCCTGATGTACTGAAGGCCCATTTTTCTATTATTTTTTATTACATTATTTTTTACTATTTTGTTTTCAACACACTGTGACCAAAGCAATACAATGTTACCATAGTAACACTGAACTACTCTGGGAAAGTAATCAGGATTTTTTTTCTTTTAACACATTATGATTGCTAATGTATTTAGCAATGTATTTCATTGATATTTGCAATCATTGTTAGTGAATGAAACTGATTCATCCAGTCTTTTGTTGTGCATAGCTGTGATTGGGCAAAGCTCATCACATGATACAGATGGGCTGTGATTGACCCTGTCTGTATCATGTGACTGCTTTGACCAGTCACAACTAACAACATAATTGTATACAATGGATGGCATGACAGAAAGCCGTCCATTGTATACAATTGATATGTGATCTGTTGTGATTGGTCACAGCGGTCACATGACACTGACAATGGGCTGGTGTAGTGATATGTCATCGGCTGTGTCCCGTGGACACGGCTGGTGACAGACTGCGCCACTATGTAGCCCCGCATCCATGTGAGCGGCTTGTTTTGACAGGATGTCATATGACGCCCAGTTACAACGAGGAGTGTCCCGCCCGGCCATCAATCTGCTATAGGTCGGGCAGGAAGGTGTTAAAAAAGAGCCATGTACGATTTCTGAGCAGTGTAGTCGGGTACAGGTGCGGATTACAGGCTATTGACTTCTATGGGAACCGTTTCTAAACCTGGCATGTGTGAACAAGAGATCCTGTCCTGAACCTGATGTAAACCTGACCTGAACCTGTGAACAGCTACTGTGTGTCAATTAGCTGTGAAAGCTGAACTTCAATCCACATCGCATGTGTGTGAATCAGCACTAAAGGCTTTTTTAAAGGCTTTTTTTTAAAATAACAAACATGTCTATACTTATGTGCTGTGTGCAGTGGTTTTGCACAGAGCAACCCAGATCCTCCTTTTCTCAGGTCCCCCGCAGGACCTCCCTCCTGTCCTGGACCCTCCCTCCTGTCGGGGGCCCCCACAGCAAGCAGCTTACTATGGGGACACCCACTGCACCATGTGCCAATTCACGCATGCAGCCGCTGCTCGGCCCTGCCCCCTCTCTCTTCTCATTGGCTCACTAGCTGTGATTTTAAACAGTGGGAGCCAACGGCTTCCGCTTCTGTCACAGCCAATCAGAAGAGGGAGTCCCGGGATAGCCGAGACTCCAGTGCACATTGCTGGATTGAAAGGGGGCTTGGGTGAGTATTAGGAGGGGCTGGGCGGGGGGGGGGGGGGCTGTACACAGGTTTCTTTACCTTCATGCATAGAATGCATGAAGGTAAAAAACCTTGAGCCTTTAGAACCACTTTAACAGTAGGCTTTTATTAGCTCCTATGAGTCACAAAAGCTCATTTAACTATCTGGGACCTGCTCTTGTGCCACAAAATGGCCCCTCATTAAATTAATTAGTTTACATTTCTTCATAGAAAGAAAAAAAGACAGTAAAAAGCTTCAAGTGACAGTACACAAATAACTACCACCCACACAAAAAATAGTAAATGAACAGACTGCTCAGTGACCATTGGACAAGAGTTAGCATTGGTTAGAGAGGAGTGATCAGTGGTAAATGATCATGACAGCTCCTACACCCAAGGTGTGGTCTCAAGTACAATCAGGCAGTGACCACTATTAGCTCTGTAGAATGACTTCTGTATCAGCCATGGAGCAATAATGACCAACGTTGAAGAGTGACAGGTGGACCATAGAAAAAAAATACCATCACAATAACCTTACCCATTAATATCCAATTCAGCCAAGAAAAACCCAACACTACAATCAAGGAGTGGCCACCAGTACAATCACGGAATGATTAAAGCTAGGTAATCACTGTAGCAAACTTGCTCATCAGAGATGGACGTGGAGTTCTCCTTTTTTATTAGAAGTATTCCTCAATCCTTTATTCCCTACCCCCTCCCTTCCTGAAAGGCACAGGGACAGATGTGTAAGTGTTAAAAGTGCTGGCAGGCTGGAGCAGCAGGGGGCCAGCGCTACAAAGCCCCCGCCATAGAGACAGCAGACTCTCTGTCCCAAGGCCTGTGGAAAATCACACCTCCTAACCAAGATAAGATAGTTTTTCCCTGGACTTAGTTTTTCCCTGGAAGTTGGAACCTCATAAACCCTACCAGCCAGGTGACAGAAGTTAAATGCACATTCCTCAGGTCAGCTGTCTCCTATGTTTCATATCATGGATTATGAAGCTGTTGGTTTTAATTCAGAGTCCACCCGACATCCCTCCTTAAACAGAGATTGGCCAGTTACTTAGAGCCACCCCCCCTGCTGGGGGACTTTAAAAGACACAGGCTGTAGGCCTAAAGTTAAGCTAAACACATCTCCCAATTTTAACATCATAACAGCAGGAGATCAAAGACCCTTCTCTCTGCAACTTAGATCTGCTTACCTTAAGGCTGAACATGGCAAGTAACTTAACCTTTTAACTTCTCCCTGTTATCTCTTTGCTGTGCTGTGCTGTTTTCTATGTATATATAAATATATATCTTAGTTAACTTTTTTTGTAAATATTTTATTGCACCTGTTTGACTCTTTTAGCAATAAATCTTTCTTTCTGAAGCGTTAAACTGTTTCTAAAGCACTTAATTGCAATTTACAAATCCCTGCCTACTGAAGAGACGCTACTGTGTTTGTTTAATCCTCTGCCCAATCGGCCTGCGGTGACCGTATTGGACAGGCAACTTTTCACCCATTACAGTGTATATTTGATAAAGAGAGTTTCCCCTTTTTCTGTACAAAAAGTGGTGGTGGCAGTAGGGGGTTAGTTGCGTAATTAACCCGACCCAGTAACAAGCGCATTCAGGCTGCCGGTGCGTTGATTGCGTTCCATTAGCTGGACAATCTTTGTGCAGGGCGCAGCTGAGTGTGGCATTGTCACGCACGTCACATCGCGGTTTTAGATTGGCCGGTCCTTCGGTCACGAGTTTGGTGAGAAGGTCTGGGGTCTGACGCCGCGGGCATGACGTATTGTTGGTCGCGGTCGTGCGATTGTCGCATGTTGAGGGTGGCGATCGTGCGTTCCGTGACAATCACTATATAAATATACCAAAATTTCAAGCTCTACCTCCACACAAGTGTTCGGCTATTCCATTCATGTGTGGGTCATGGCCTCGTTTAACAACACATTAAATAGGGTAGATTTACTAAACCTGGAGAACTCAGAATCTGGTGCAGCTATGCATGGTAGCCAATCAGCTTTTAACTTCAGCTAGTTCTGTTAAGATTTGGCATTAAAACCTGGAAGCTGATTGGTTTTTGTGCAGAATTGTACCAGATATTTGCTTTAGTAAATAACCCCTATTGGTTGTCCCTAACTCCTAACATTCGAGCTGCCTTCTTCACTTTCTAAAATGTGTTGAGCCTACATTTACATTTACATTATTTTTTCCATATTCAGCTCACAGAGCTATTTGCATGCAACATTATATGAAATTTATTTTAACAACCTCATTAATACAAAAACCTGTCGACTGAGAGACTTGTACACACACTGAGCAACGTAAACATATTTTAGTAAAATCATCATTCATTTGCATAAATCCTTGATAGTTTGCTCCTGGAAAAAAGGGCTTTTGTAATTGCATGCATTCAATCTATGCAAATGCACTCTTCAAGACATGCTTGATGATGACCAACAAAAGTGTGCCTGCCCATCAAATGGTAGAAAAGTAGAAAGAAATAACCATATGTAAAAAAAAAGTGTTTTTTATGCACGTGTATGTTTTATAAATGTGATGAAAGCCCGGGGATCCTGCTGTTTAAGTAAGAATAGGAGAAGATGGGGGATGTATATATTATTGAAAGTGTCCAAATCATCTGGGACTGGTGATTCATTGTCCAGTGAGCAGGCAGATGGCACAGGAAGTTGCAGAGTTTAAGTATTGGAATTCTAGCCAGTGCACAATTGCACGGCCACTTATTTATGTATTTATTTATTTATTTTTCCTTCACTGTTTTGTCACCTTTAACTTTTGTATGTGTTTTTTTCTCACTAGGATGGAGGGTATGGGTCCCCGGACCTGCCCTGAAGTCTAGGGGGAGGATGCGTGGCCATTAGGGTCCTTCCTCCCCTGTTTCTCTCTCTGTCTTCGGGAGAGCTCCCTCACCTGGTACTTGGTGGTGGTCTTCAGCTAAGCACAAGGAAAGGGGTCTTCACATAGGTGGACCATGTTGGAAACCCTTTGTCCCTGTCAGGAGCCTTGCGCCCCGGGAGATCTGGATAGAGGTCCTACCCCTTTGGGGGGGGGGGACAAAAGCACACCCTTAAGTGCAAGTTTTGTGTTTGTGTTTTTGCACTTGCATGTTTTTTTTTGTACACCACTTACAGGTTTTCAGTTTTTTTTGCACCTTAGAAAAAGACTTAGAAAAAAAAATATTTTTTGTTGTGCAATGTGGCAGAAGTGTGAATTACAATACTGACTGACCAGAATGGCAATATATAACTATGATGACTTCCACATCACTACTATCTCTTGTAATGACAAGAAGGTCTTCAGGAGGAACAGGTGAGAGCCAAGGGGGATCCAGGGAATCCACCTTCATGGAAATATTACTCTCCTAGCAGATTTCAAGGGATATCCTCTACTTATTACAGCAGAGTACAATGGGACAGAGTTAAGTACAGTATATTCAGTCTTTGTAGACAGTTAAAGATTTCCCAGGTAACTTTTGTATAGTGACAGGGTCACTTTAAAGCCCAACTCTAGGCAAAAAAAAAAAATTATCCTTTGCTGCGCCTGCACTGCAAGGGTTACATGTTCGTTTTGTTTAGAGAAAAATAACTTACCTGATCCTCCACTCCCAAACAATCCTGTCCCTGGGGAAGACCTGTCAGACACACTCCTTTGTCAAGTTATCTAGCTATATTGACAAAGGAGTGTGCCTGACAGGTCATCCCCAATGCGCATGCTCAGAAACGCATCACAATATGCCCGGTGAAGTCATCACGCGTGATGCTGCACTCCACAAGCGCTCCAGCCCTCATTCCTGGTCTCCTTCCATACTAAAGTTTAGAGGGAGGATGCGTGGCCATTAGGGTCCTTCCTCCCCTGTTCCTGTTTCTCTCTCTCTCTCTTGGTCTTCGGGAGAGTTCCCTGACCTAGTACTTGGTGGTTGTCTTCAGCTAACCACAAGGAAAGGGGTCTGCACATAGGTGGACCATGTTGGAAACCCTTTGTCCCTGTCAGGAGCCTTGTGCCCCAGGGAATCTGGATAGAGGTCCTATCCCTTTGTCAAGTTATCTAGCTATATTGACAAAGGAGTGCGCCTGACAGGTCATCCCCAATGTGCATGCTCAGAAACGCATCGCAATATGCCCGATGATGTCATCACGCATGATGCTGCACTCCACAAGCGGTCCAGCCCTCATTCCTGGTCTCCTTCCATACTCAGCCAGCTCTCAGTATCGAGATGAGCTGTAGCGAGAGCTGCAGCTGACATGGCTACCACGGTTTCACCGTGGATGGACTTCTTATGTGCCTGCTTTTAATTTACATAATGTGAGTTGCTCTTGACACATTTCTTTCATAATAAATCTTGTCTACACTTAGAGGCGCTTCTGTATTTTCCTTGTTTTGCATCATTTTTTATTGGCATAGAGTTGGGCTTCAGGCTGGTTCACACTATAAACGGTGTGTCCAAGCATGCACGTTTTTGTTGTTCCCGTGCGGTGCATTTAAGGCAGCCTGTTATGGACTGCCAAATGCATGAGAATGCACAAAAAGTAATGCAGACACAATTTTTTAAATCAAGCTGCACCATTGCGATACCATACGTTTTGGTGGTCATGAATGCAATTGCGTTTGCTAGATGCGTGGGGCTGCCATTAAGAATGAATGGCACCCACATACATCTGCAGAGGGCTGCACGTTTCCCACACCATAAATGGTGTGGATCAGCTCTAAAGTGAGCTTGGAGTGGTAATGTATCATGGCAAGTCTTAAGCCTAGTACACACGATCGGAAAATCATACAAAAAATACCACTTTTGAAGCAAAGTGTAATATTCTGATTGTAAGTGCATAGCTTTCATCTGCAATTATTCGAAGGGACACGCTGGAAAATTCTACTTGTACGATACCAGATAGCATGATTTTTGCTTAATATGTATATATAAAATACATTACATCACTTTCAAATTTTTATTCAGTCGTACAAGAATTTTCGTAACTTTAGTAACCTCTTCACTTTTCCATAGGAGATTAGCATGCAAAAAAAACAGACGATCATTAGTCCGATATTCTCTTTGTGTGCACGGGGCTTAAAGCAAAAAATCACTAACCTTTTTCTCCTCTGCTAAGTGTTATATTTTGTTTTTACACTCTTTTATCTAACCTACTTGTGACCTCATCCAGCAGTTGGTTGTGCTACAGTTTGTCTTAATTGCACCTCCAGGTTTCTGGTTTGTGGTTTTGTCACCTTTATAAAGTGATGCTGTGATTCAAAGGAAAGAAAATGCATGCTTCTCTACCAGACAAATACTCGATTCTGTCCACATAGATGACGGAGTGCATTTAGGAGCTGTTCTTAATGAAATTTGCAAAAAGTCTTCAAATTTGTGTCCATCATTTGGCTCTCCAGCTCTTTCTGCCATTTCATCTTCCAGTGTAGGTGTTCCCACTGTCAGTCTTAGAAATTTTAATAAAACAATGTCTCCTGAGGCCATATAACATTTAATATCACAAAGATAAAAAAAAGGCAATCAAATAGGATATTAAAAACAGGCACAGCATAGAGCAGAAAAGGGTTAGATCCTCCTCTGTACTCCATCCTCTCCAAGTAACACTTAGGGCTTTGCTGTTAGTTCATTTATTTTTTTGGGACGATTCTCCTGGAAGGAAGTGATTGAGAATGCATTCCACAGAGCGGAAATAGAAAGCACAGCCCACAAGGTGTCACCAGGACAGGAAGTGAGGGGAAATATATACAATGTAAATAAAGACACCAACAGATAGCTAGATAGGTAGCTAGATACAGTAGATAGATAGATAGATAGATAGATAGATAGATAGATAGATAGATAGATAGATAGATAGATAGACAGCGGATCTGGCCTTTGTCCACTCTCTCGATAGGTAAATAGACATTTTGTCTGGGATTCCAATTGAATTGAATGCACCAAATCACACATATATATATATATATATATATATATATATGTAGTATATATGTGATTTTGTTTTTCCGGGTAGGGGACGCGCGCACATGTGCACTCCCTACCAACGCCGCTACTGTCGCCTCGGCATGTCAAGCACCTTGTCCCGGCCGCTGATCCTCGGCTTGGACTCGATGATCATCGGTGGAGCTGACAGGGGAGAGATCTGTATGTAAACAACACAGATCTCTCCTCTGTCAGCATGAACAGGCTGCTTTGTATTGCTCTGTACAGCAGAGCAATAAAAAGCAGCTTGTCTACCTAGTAAATCTCACACAGTACACTATATAAAACAGCTGTCCAGTGTCATTAGTACAGTGTCAGTGCTTTTTCTTCATGCAGGCTTGATCCTGAGCTGCTCTTTATGTGTCCATTGACACAAAGTGCATGGCTCAGCCCTGCCCCCCACTTTCTTCTACAATGTCTCCTGTCATTGCCTCTTTGTCCAGTGAGGAGAGAGAGAGCAGAGAGATCCATTGGTCTCATGCACATCGCTGGATCGGTGTGGGGCAGGGGCGGACTGACAACTCATGGGGCCCCCAGGCAATAGGGGATTATGGGGCCCCAGTGTCCTTGCCCACACCCTATGAAAAAAAACAATGAAAGGTACCAGGGGCATCTCATGGGGCCCCCTACTGACCCCACGCCCTCGGGCAGTGCCGAGTGCTAAAATGGTCAGTCCAACCCTGGGCTGGGGGAAAGGGGGGAGCTGCACAGAGAAGGTTTTTTTACCTTATTATTATTATACAGAATTTATATAGCGCTACCAGTTTGCTCAGCGCTTTACAATATAAAGGGAGACAATACAGCAGCAATACAGTTCAATACAAGAGGGCTAGGTGGACCCTGTTCCTTGGAGCTTACCTTAATGCAGAAAATGGAAAGTAAAGGGAAGAAAAAGGAAGAAAAGCAAGAAAACATTCTGCCTTAAGAACAGCTTTACCTGCAGCAGAAAAAATTAGCCCTTTAAACTGTCCATAGCTGATTCAAATCTTAGTCGGTTCAGCTAGGACCAGCTGAGATTCAAACCATCTATGGCCAGGTTGATGGAACCAAGGATGATCCATTGATTGACTTGATTTACATGTGATTATTTCCAGTGGTTGTGGTTGCAGGAAAGAAAATTGCATAATTTATGGCCTGCAGCAGAGCCACTAATCAGGGCTGTGTAAACTCCAAGATTAGAAAGATAGAAATACAAATCCTTGGGCACATAAATTGCAGACTACAGCTGACTCTCCACCAGTAGAATTTTTTTTCAAAATCTTTTGTATTTGGAACGTTCACTCATTTTTCTGATTAATTGGATCAAATCAATGGCTGTAGTGATAAGTAGAATCTAAGGATACTAAAGGATTTTCTTCTTGAATTAAAGAAATTGTAACTGTGAATATGATTTTTGTTTGGGAAAAATTGTAATTATTGTAATGCACGTGTTCTATTCACTTGTTTAATACATCTGAGATTCCATTCAAGTGGCAGGTCTGGCTGAAATTTGAAGTTGTTCTAAAGACTGAAGGTTATTTTACCTTTTCTGCAGCTCCCACCACCCCCAAGCCCTCCTTTTTACTTACCTGAGTCCGATCTCGATCCAGCAATATGCATGAGAGCAGCAGCTCTCTCCTCCCTCATAGGCTCAGAGACAGCAGCGGGAGCTATTGGCTCCCGCTGCTGTCAATCTAAGCCAGTGAAGAGGGAGCGGGGCAGGGCTGAGCCACGCTATGTGTGTCTATGGGCACGCATAGCTGGCTCTGGAGCAAACCCACACTAGTGCCCCCATAGCAAGCGGCTTGTTATGGTAGGCACTCACTGAGGGGAAGGAGCCAGGAACGCTGGTGAGGGACCCCAGAATAGGAGGATCGGGTAAGTATGACATGTCTGTTATTTAAAAAAATTAAGGTTTTACAATGACTTTAAGGGCTTTTGAATGAAAATATTTGACTCAATGGCAAGATTAAATGTTCTGAGGAACAATTTTTCAGAATTTCTGTATGAACATTTGAACAAAACTCTACTGTTGTATGATCAGCTTATGCAGCTCACTATTTGTGACACTATCTGGAGCGCCAGAGAATGTCAGCACCACGCCAACAGCTGAGAAGCATTTTTTACTACAACAGGTAGTCAAACATATTTAGAATTTGACAATGTATTAGCTCTCTGTTACTGCCCTGATTTGTATTTTTTACAGAACTACAGATATGTAAAAATTATTTCTCTACATTTCCTTAAATTGCTAAAATGTTCTTTGCAGTTTTCAGCAAAATAGTTTATCTTTTTAATTATATGAGCTATTTTCTCATTATAAGGTTTTCTGTTATGTCTGTATTTTTGCCACCATGCAGGAAAATTAAGAATGTTAAACAAAACAATAAAAAAAAAGATTTTCTTCTTTGGAAACAAGTATGTCTAAAAATATAATAAGTAAACAAATGAATTGCATGTAATATGCTTTCTTTCCAAAGGATTTTATGTGCTTCTAGGTGACACCATGAGATTCCACAGATGGATGGGGGGCCTTGTGCTTTTAGTATTTCCAGTAATCAAAGCAATATAATATGAGAACTCAAATCAGCTATCTGTCAGAAATATGATCTTGTCCTTTGAGGACAGTGCAATGTCAAATGGGCCCTTATGCTACCGCTTAAGCATTGACATCATTTTTGTTGCAAACAGCTTACATAACACACAATTCACCAGCATGCTGCGATATTGCTGGTGCTTTTCTTTTTTTAAGCAAAGATGAGATTCATATACTGTAGGAGAGCTATTTTCCTGCCAAAGGATTTATTTTCTATCCATCCACTCCTGAGATTTACACAGCTCTTCCACAAGGTACAGTCCTACCTGGTGGGGAGTAGACATGTGCATGCCAGAAATTTTTGTTTCATTTTGGATGCATTGGTTCTTTGAAGAATTTTTTTTCAACATATTGAGTATGTTGAACCAATTCATTTTTGGCATTCATTTTGCATATTCATTGGTCAGGGTGAATTTGAAAAATTTTGGAGCTGTATCGGAAGATTGCTATATATTTCCGGTGGATTCAATAATTATATATCATAACTATTCAGAAGGATTCAATATTTTTGGACACAACAGAATAAATAGAGCGAAATTTGTCGGCCCCACATTTTTCAAACCTAAGAATTTCATTAGGCTGTGGAACTGAACTGACTGATTGTGACAATTACAAATTCAATTTAAATCACGATTCCACACATTTACTTGAATTTGAAAATTGAATTAATTTCCCCATGGGCCCCAACTACTATTCAAATCATGTGACATTATCTGAATGAAACTAATGCATTTGGTCATTTTGTTATAACGTTTTTTGGATTTGTTTCCATTCATTACTATGTTCATACAGAGATTCATATACATCCAAATCTCCAATTTTCAGGAAAAAATCGATTAGTTACAAAACAAAATGCACATGTCTAGTGGGGAGGTGGGGAGCAGATCAGGGGCGAA
This sequence comes from Staurois parvus, assembly GCF_062004578.1. Taxonomy (NCBI): domain Eukaryota; kingdom Metazoa; phylum Chordata; class Amphibia; order Anura; family Ranidae; genus Staurois; species Staurois parvus. Next base: position 11,347,219 of record NW_028318117.1, on the reverse strand, counting down.
CTGGCAACTCATGGGGCCCCCGGGCAATAGGGGATCATGGGGCCCCTGTGTCCTTGCCCAAACTCAAAAAAGCCTATGAAAAAAGGTACCAGGGGCATCTCATGGGGCCCCCTACTGAACCCGGCCCTCGGGCAGTGCCCGAGTTTCCAAATGGTCAGTCCGCCTCTGGAGCAGATTTACTTTCATTTATAGGTTTCCTCCCTTTTCCTTTGACTGAAAAGCTAAAGGAAAAGCAGCATGCAAATTAGCTCAGTTGTTGTCCTTCTGCTTCCTCTACCAGCCAGTTCCTTGCCCTCCTTGTGCTGCTTCTCCCTCCCCTTCTGGAGTTCTGCTGTACAGGGACTGCAAGCCAAATTCTTACACTTACACTGCTTGCATTAAGAAAAAAAATTAAAGTGGTAGTAAACTCTATAGATTTTTTTTATTGGGCCTTCTTTAGGTTTATACCATAATGTACTAGTATGCACTACATTACCTTGCCTTTCAAACAGAGCCCTCCAGTGCTGAGCTCCTAGTGCTTCCATCATCTCCCAGTTTTCATTATGGGTTCACACTCTCTGGCTATTTGAATGGATGGGCCACAATCACATCACTCCCACATATGTACACGGGAGTCACAATCGCAGCACAGCATTCAGGGCACACTCAGTGTGTTCTGAAAGCAGATTGCGCTACACATGTGCAGAGATGTCATCAGCTGGAGCCAATGTGCATATCTCCTAAGATATTCACGGTACCTTCAGTTAAGACTTATTATAAACTTACCTGTAGGACAAAATTAAAAATAGGACTTTACTACTAAGAAAAATGCCGGTATGGATTTTTTATACATAGGGGTTGATTTACTTAAACTGGAGAGTGCAAGATCTGATGCAGCTCTGCAGAGAAACCAATCAGCTTCCAGGTTTTTTTGTCAAAGCTTAACTGAACAAGCTGAAGTTAGGAGCCGATTGGCTTCTATGTGGTTGTAGTGAATCAACACCATAGTTACATTGATGCAACTTGGACCAATTTAACTATGAATATATCAAACCCTTGGAAAATGGAAATCACGGACATAGACAACACTACTCCATTGATCTCCACTTGCTTCCAGGTCCCATGATGAGCAGATACCCTGCTGCATTCTGAACAAAAAAGGTCGGCTGAACCTGCTTCTGAATGAATGCAAAGCCTTCTCTGATTGGATGAGGTGGAGAGGCAGGGCAGTGACATGACCATACCTGCATGCCAAGCCTCCATGGTACAGTATATGCATGCAGTAGTTACCTTGGTCCCAGCTAGACCAATGTAATCACAATTGTAGTATAAAATATCCATAGCTGGAATTCTTTTTTAAGTACTGAATTAAAATCTTACTAAACCCAGGACCCTGCATTCACTATGTCTGGTCCCCCACAGTACACAGAACATGGAAGTGCAATTATTTTAGTAAATATAAACTACTAAATACCTTTTCTCATCAGCAGTTAGATCAGTCTTCTGACTTTTCTCTGTGTCCAGCCAAGCACTAGCTAAAGTTTGTAGGAGTTTTCTTTCTGCTCTAGGAGGATGCAAAACCCCTGACCTCTGCCTAAACAGTGCTGATTGGCTCTGTGCTGATCACATGCACTCTCCCAAGAAAAAAACACTCTAGCAATACACACTAAACTGAGCATGTGCAGAATAGCTACGGTTCAGTCTGTCTTATCAGGAGATAAGACGTGGACATTTGAAGAGGAGGAGCAGAGAAGTCTGGATCATGCGGCCTTTTTACACGATGCAGAGGATTAACCCCTTAGGTTCCACAGTGAGTATAACAAGCATGCTTAACTGCATATACAGGCTGATTTTAGTAACACTTTAATGATTATGGAGCTGCATTATTTTAGGTCTTTTTTATTTGCTTGCAGTTCAGTTTTTAAAAAGACCCTGCAAACCTTAGTGAGATATGCTGAACGTAGTTAAGAAACTAGTATCACCTTGTAACAAACAGTTTATAAAATTCTCCAATAATACCGGGTGGTAGAGCCAAAGCATGTACTTGTTACACACATTGAAAGTGTTCAAGATCATTTACCTTAATAATCAAAAAGGTGAATAAAATGAAATATTGTATATCTCTTGTAAATGAAACACCTGTACTCCTAGAAATTCGAGCTGTAGTCCCAGAAAAAGCATGTAGCCGATTAAAGTAGCAGACAAGTCAGGTGTGTTTATATCTATACCTCTTCCGGGTCATTGACTCAAATTATTGAGGATAAGGCATCAGCAAGGAAGCCACACAACTAGTATTATGAGGTCAGCAATGGCAGCTTTCATGTTTCTCTCATTACAAGTTTTGATTAAAGGTTGACAGCTCTGTACAATCATGCCACGACTGTCCACAGCTGTTTGTTCACTTTAAAATAAATATTTGCAAGGACATGCTGCTGTCTTCATTTTAGCTGATCAATTATGGCTGGACAGGAGCCACGGCTGATGTGTTTCTATGTAGCCTGGGTATAACGCAAGGGTGGAACAGTTTTATTTCTCCTAACTTCTTTCCCATGTTCTTATGATGGGGAAGAGCTAACCACTTGCCCTCCAGAGGATTTTTTGTTTACTAGTAATTGCGGCAATCAGCGACTTATAGCAGAGGGACTGCTGGACTGCGGCGGGCATTGTGACACTGGGGGGAGCTGACTAGGTGTCACTGACATCCCCAGTGACACCAAGACAGTGATCAGTACTATTAAAAACACTGACACTGTACTAATGGTACTGGGCAGGAAGGGGTTAACATCTGGGGCAATCAAAGGGTTAATTGTGTGCTGTTTCACAGTATGCTGTGTGTGTTCTTTCAACTGTAAGCACACTGCTTTGTATGGCTCTGCTATGCAGAGCCATACAAAGCAATGTGCAGGAGCTGACAGGGGAGAGAACTGGTTTGTTTACATATAGTTCTCTCCCCCGTTGGTAATACTTGGCGATCACCGTGTGCCGGCGAGTAATCACCAGGCCGGACCCGGTGATTGACAGCCGAGGCCGCAAATGGCGGCGTGCTACTCATGCGCACCCATTACCCAGAACTGCAAAATCATGTGTATATATACAGTACATGATTTTACGCACCAATGCAGCCCTGTAGCAGTATTTCTGCTATAGGGCGGATGGGAAGCAGTTAATTCTATATTGATGGAAAGTGAGGAGACATTGTGCTTTTCTGTTAAAGGATAAGTTCACATTTCTCAAACTGCTACACCCCTATTTAGATGTAAAATATCGAGCATCCACCACCTCGCCCTCCAATCTGCCTCCTCCTTCTGGTAGCAGATGGGGGAATCCCCCCCTCCGGCTGTCATCATTTGAAAATAGTGTGGCCACGCAGGGCTCTGCACCCATAGCCCATTGAGCATCCTGGATTTCAGTAACTGCCTGCCCATACAGGTGCAGACATCCTGTAAGAGCCTGACATTGCACCCACAATCTATTGGTAGCATACAATGCTTTACCTACTCCCCCCTAAATAAATAAATAAATAAATGCACTTTTTTTTTACCTGCAAAAAAATATGCATTTATTATTATTTTTTTTTATTTGAACTTATTTTTTAACAAAAGCATTGTGCATGAACTGGCAATTTTATCCATAGGCTATAGTTAGATGGTTGCTGGATGCAGAAGATCATCTTGGACCACTGGTTTTCAGACACACGTTTTCAAAGCACTTGTTGAATACAGCAGGATCCCATGGAGGAAGAAATGGAAATCAAATACCAGGAAGTGTCTCAAAACTTGCAGTCAACATTTGGGTTTTAAATCCTGAGGGCTTTAAACCCCTCAATACCTGGCAATTTGGGGGCACATCCTGGCTGGGACTGTGTGTCAAGCATACCTTTTAGTGCCTGTTTGGACATCAGGTTTATTTTCCTTTCTAGTGTAGCATTGAATTCATTCTAGAAGCTAACTATAAAAGTTTCAGATCATTTTAATATTTTTAAGAAACAATTTTTTATATATACTGTATATAATACATTGTTGCAGGAGGTCTTGTAGCGTGCTGCGTGAATTCCTGGCCGTGGGGTTTATATATCTCTCAGATTTCTCTCCTGTATCTTCCATCCACCCCAGTTTTACACCTGTTCCTGGCAGGCAATTTAGTCTTCCCTGAGACACACGGGTCAGTGCCCTGTAGCCCGGGGTACAGACAAGTCTGCTAGAATTAAAAAGGTTAGTAAAATTTGAGGCTGGCAAACAATAGACCTCTCAATACAGGTCAATCAGTGCAGCCACATAAATAGTAAACACCAACTATAAAAGCAAAAAGATTGCAAGCAAAACACTTAGAAAGTGATTTCATCCCACTTTCCAGACTAGAGCAATTTAAAAAAAAACCTCATGAAAGAAGGGTTATTTTTCAATTAGAGGAAAAATGAAATGATTGTAAGTGTTTTAATTATATAGTAGAAATAAGTCAGTTCCATCAAATAATTAAGAAAAGATAAAAATAAGGTTTCCAAAAAACATGCAGAACTGGAACCACAAACATGAGCACCAAATTAGCTTCCAAAGATGCTGCAGGCATAAACTTCCTAATTCAGCTGCTTCTGCTGCCAAAGTCCGAAAGTGATCCATCTGTAAAAGAATCTGCTCTCAGTATACTTTCCTGGAAGAAAGCATGGTTTCATCTAAATTCTACATTCTAGACACAAAAATGACAATTGCACGGTCATGCAACACTGTACCCATATTACATTTTTATAATTTTTTTTTCACAAATAGAGCTTCCTTTGGTGATATTTAATCACCGCTGGGGCTTTTATTTTTTACACTATAAACAAAAAAAGAGCAAAAAATTTGAAAAAAAAGGTTTTTTTTTGTTTTTAATATAACATTTTGAAAACAGGTAATTTTCTCCTTCACTGATGTGCATTGATGAGACTGCACTGATAGGCAGCACTGATGGGCACTGATAGGCAGCACTGATGGGCACTGATAGGCGGCACTGATGAGACGGCACTGATGAGACAGCACTGATGAGGCGGCACTGATAGGCGGTACTGATGGGCACTGATAGGCGGCACTGATGGGCGGCACTGACTGACTGGTGGCACTGTTGGGCACTGATGGGTGGCACTGATGGGGGGGCACTGGTGGGTGACAATGCTGGGCACAGGTGGGTGGCACTACTAGGCAATGATGGGCACAGGTGGGTGGCACTGCTGGGCAATTGTGGTCAGCACTGCTGGGTTGGTGGCACTGATCATCAGTGCCCTGATGATCGGTGCCGATCTGTCCTCTGACAATTGCAGGTTATCGGCAGTACATTCCTCATGCTGTGACAGCGTGAGGAAAGTGCAGCCGATAACCGGCAACTGCATTTACTGCATTAATTGGCTTTTTATCACATCACGTGATCAGCTGTGTCCGTAGGACACAGCGATCACGGAGATCACTGGGTGCGCTCCTGCAGGGGCGCGTGGGAGTGCACATTCTGGGAGGACGTCATATGACGCCCTCCCAGAACTGGACAACAGCATTGTAGCTGTCATTCAACTATAGCGAGGTTGGCAAGTGGTTAAATGGCATGGTCATGCAACACTGTACCCATATAACATTTTTATCATTTTTTTCACAAGAATATTGATTTCCTTTGGTGGTCTTTAATTACCACCGGAATTTTTTTTTTTTTCGCTATAAACAAAAAAAGACTGAAAATTTTGTAACAATGCACCTTTCTTTGTTTCCGTTATACCATTTTGTAAATAAATAATCTTTAATCTTTACACAAATTTAGGCCAAAATGTATTCTGCTACATGTCTTTGGTGAAAATAACCCAAATCAGTGTCTATTATTTAGTTGGTAAGAAAGATAGAGAGTCCATAAACTATGGTATATATCTAAAAACTGATAAATCTTGATGTTCTGATCTCAGCTCTTGAGGCCCAAAAAAGCCAGGACAATACAAATACCCCATATTGACAGTTTTTCTGAAAGTAGACAATTTAGTAAGAGGCATGGTAAGTTTTTTGAAGTTGTCATTTTTTGTCATAATTTTTTGTAAAATGAAGAAATGAAAAAAATTACTGTCACCAATGCAGTACAGCATCATCATATAACTGGTGTGGCAGTGATCAGGGACACTGACTGGTGACAAGATGTGAAAAAATGTTTTAATTTTTTTATTATGTTTTAAATTCTACTCCTGTGACCAGAGCAATACAACTGCTCCAGGTCTTTCAGATTGGAAGAGTTCCTTTTCCCAACTGCCATTTTGAGATCTCTCCACAGGTGCTCCATGGGATTGAGATCTGGGCTCATTGCTGGTCACTTCAGAACTCTCTAGTGCTTTGTCCAAAACCATTTCTGGGTGCTTTTTGACATGTGCTTTGGGTCATTGTCCTCCTGTAAGACCCATGACCTCTGATAGAGATCCAATTTTCTGACACTGGGCCACATTGCAACCCAGAATTCTTTGGTAGTCTTCAGATTTCATAATGCCATGCACAGGGTCAACACATCCAGTGGCTGAAGCAGCAAAGCAACCCCAAAACATCAGTGAACCTCTACCATGTTTGACTGTAGGGACTGTATTCTTTGCTTTGAAGGCCTCATTTCTTTTTCTGAAAACAGTATAATGGTGGGCTTTACTATAAAAGCTGTACATTTTGTTTCATCTGTCCACAGCACATTTTCCCAAAAGGATTTTTGGCTTCCTCAGGTAAGTTTTGGCAAACTCCAATCTGGCTTTTTATGTTTCTGTGCCAGCAGTGGGGTCCTCCTGCATTTCCTACCTTAGTGTCCCTTTTCATTCAGATGGCAATGTATAGTGTGAGCTGACACAGTTGTACTCTGTGCCTGAAGGTCAGCTTGAATTTGTCTGCAAATGGATTGAGGTCCTTTATCCACCATTCGAGCAAACCTTTGTTGCAATCTTTGATTAAGTTTATCTCTATCATCCACGTCCAGGGAGATTAGCTACAATACCATGGTGCTGTAAACGTCTTGGCACTGTTGAACACAGTGGACACAGGAACATTAGGATCTGTTAATTGGTACAGGTGAGTTTATTTACAAATTACAGGAGCATCACAAACTTGGAATACAGTTATTTCTTACAATTTTGAGAAGGTGCCAATAATTTTGTCCAGTCCATTTTTGAGGTTTTGTGTGAAATGTGTCAGATTTAGCTTTTTTTTCTCCACATTTTGTTTCATACCAATACAAACAAAAGAAATAAACATCAGAATGCCTAAACATTTGTAATTGCAACAATTTTCTGGGTGAAGTGGTGTATTAACTGACAGAAATGCAGGGGTGCCAATATTTTTGACCATGACTATAAGTATAACATGTTTGTTATTTTTTTTTTTTTTTTATTTCCTTCAGTATCACTGAAATATTTGTTTATAACAAGAAGATACTTACAAGACAAGCAATTCATTGAACACTCTACAGCTTTGTCATTATAATGGAAAAAAACTATTACAAAAATTATTACCCCAAAGCTCAATGGTAATCAAAGCAGGAAACAACTTCAATTATGCAATGTTCCTAGGTAACCCCAAAACATGCCATGAGTGTGGTACACCAGTATTCCAGCCAAAAGACCACATGACAATTAAAATCAGGATCTACTTGAAAAGGGGATTGCCAAATTGAGCAGCCATTGTACGTCATTAAAAATGTTTTACCAGACAATGAAATCCACCTCTATAGGCACATATTCTGTCCATAGGAAAGATTCTCACTGCAAACACTAAAGGCCTAATAAAGAATGCATAGCCTTAAGTGCAGGTTTCTTTAAAATGAGAATAGTGGGTACTAAAGTTTGTAACTGTCTCACCTTTTCCTCAGGCAAGCAAAACTTCATCTTTCCGATGTCAAACACTCAGATAATCAATGCAGGTAATGGCCACACAGTAACCACTTGCCTACCCAGTACTTTTACCCCCTTCGTGCTCAGGCCAATTTTCAGCTTTCAGTGCTGTTGCATTTTGAATGACAATTGCGCGGTCATGCAACACTGTACCCATATGAAATTGTTATCATTTTTTTCACACAAATGGAGATTTCTTTTGGTGGTATTTAATCACCACTGGGGTTTTTATTTTTTTGCACTATAAACAAAAAAAGAGCAAACAATTTGAAAAAAAAGATTTTCTTTGTTTTAATTATAAAATTTTGCAAACAATTCATTTTTCTCCTTCACTGATGGATGAACTGATAGGCAGCACTGATTGGCACTGATAGGCAGTACTGATGGGCACTGATGAGGTGGCAGGGATAGGCAGCACTGATGGACACTGATAGGCTACACTGATGAGGTGGCACTGATGAGGCGGCAATGATGGGTACTGATAGGTGGCACCGATGGGCACTGACAGGCGGCACTGATGGGCACTGACAGGCGGCACATATGGGTGGCACAGACTGACAGCACTGACTGGTGGCACTGACTGGCAGTACTGTTAGGCGGCAGTGCTGGATGCAACTGCTGGGTGGCACTGCTGGGCAGCACTGATGAGTGGCATGCTGATCACTGATGAGTGGCACTGCTGGTCACTGATGGGCACTGGTGGGTGGCACTGCTGGGCACTAATGGGTGGCACTGCAGGGCACTGGTGGGTGGCATTTCTGGGCACTGATGGGCGGCACTGATGATGCAGATGTCCTCTGTGACACTTGCCGGATATCGACAGTACATTCCTCATGCTGTATCAGCGATCACTGACAGCGCTGGGTGTGTGCCGCAGGGGACGCGTTCTGGAAGGACGTCATATAACACCCTCCCAGAACTGGACAACCACACTGTAGCCATCATTCGGCTATAGCGCACTTATAAAGTGGTTAAAGTTACTAGATTTTCAGAATGTCGTTCCAAAATCTTTGAAAAAGTCCAGGAACCCTACTCACCACACCCACAAATTCACACCTCATTTGTAGCCACACCCACAAATTGTGTCCCCATTTTAACTGGCCCTGAAATAATTGGGCACCATGAGCACGGAAATTGTGGGTGTGATCAGACTGGGGTAAGAATGAGACTAGATTAAAGGGACATGATTAAACAAAACCGTGCCTGTGTGTAAGGTAGAGAGTGCAGGGGTCAGATGTGTTTAAGATAAGTGGGTTGATTTACTAAAGGCAAATAGACCTTGCACTTTTCAAACTGAAGTTGTACTCTGCAAGTGCAGTTGCTCCAGAGCTTAGTAAATGAGGTACAGTTTCATTTTGCAAAGAATACCCAATCACGTGTAAGGAAAATAAAAAAAAAACTGCATTTTTGCTTGCATGTGATTGGATGGTGGAAGTCATCAGAACTTCTGCTCATTTACTAAGCTCTGGATCAACTGCTCTTGCAGAGTGCAACTGCACTTTGCAAAGTGCACAGCAGGGCCGAACTGACCATTTGGAAACTCGGGCACTGCCTGAGGGGCAGAGGTCAGTAGGGGGCCCCATGAGATGCCCCTTGTACCTTTTTCATAGGCTTTTTTGAGTTTGGGCAAGGACACAGGGGCCACATGATCCCCTATTGCCTGGGGGCCCCATGAGTTGTCAGTCCTCCCCTGGTGCACAGTCTATTTGCCTTTAGTAAACCAACCCCATTGAGTGCAGAAGTCAGGAGTGTGTAATGTATGGAGATCAGTAGTGTGTAATGTACAGAGTGCAGTGGCCAGAAGTATGTATTGTACATCGTACAGAGGTCAAGAGTGTGTAACACACAAAGCGCAGATGTCAAAAGCAAGTAATGCACGGGGTGCAGGAACAGGAGTGTGAAGAGGTCAGGATGCAATGAATAATAAGTGCAGCTGCAGCATAGTAGTTAAAAGACATTCTACCTTGTCCTTTGATTTGGTGATGGCCCACATGAACCTATGATGACCATTCCTTTTCCTTTCTCTTTACCCAGCTTTGTGCATAATTTATGCAGGTATTCAAAGTACCAAGACATTCTCCCGTGCCACCGCTGTGGTGCAGTTTAGACATGATTACACAGATGCTAGCTCAATAGTCCCTGGCAACCCACAATAACCAATGGTGGACCCGGATTCAGCTGGACTCAGCAATTGCCCTGCAGAAATCAACCAACCAGATTCAAAATGGTGCCGCTGGAACTGTGTGCAAGGCCAGAGAAGTTGCCATGCATGCACAGACAGCTCCAGCGGTAGTGCACAGGGTTATTGCTAAGTACATAGGTGTCTATGCTGTGCACTGTTTACTATGGGCTGCAGAAATGCTTGGGTCGATGCTAGGAATGACAGACCCTGGCAAATGGGGACTAATGGCTTCTTCACCACACAGATTTATCAGATGCTAAAAGAATGCCAAATTTGTTACAAATCATTTCAATCTCACAAATAAAATACAAATATTAATGGGAATCAACAGGCCCCATAAGAAGAATGTTGTCCAAATAATGAATGGTATTACGACAATTATTTTCAAAGTAAAGTACCCAGTTTTAGAAATTAGAGCATTAAAAGCACATGGATGAATTGGCAATTGACAGAATGCAGATTTGATACCTGCTGTAGCCAATAACACTGATCTACCCAGAGGGCAGCTTCTGTCTAGATTGTCATCAAAACTACAATAAGATACTTAATATAATGCAGTATTATTATCATTGCTGAGAGCAAAACCTTGGGTGGATCAATGAATGTATAAGATGAAATGTATTTGGTTCATTTTTTATATGTAAGGCTCCATACACACTAGTGGTTTTTTTTTAAAGCTAAAAAAATGCTGGAAAAAATGCTGGATAAAAAACGATGGTAATAGCATTTTTAGTAGCGTTTAGGAGCATTTAAGAGTTTTTTAGCGTTTTATTAGTGATTGTATAGTACATGTAGAAAAAAAAAAAGAGATAGAAAAAAGCTGTTAGTAGTGTTTTAGTATTGTTTAGGAGCATTTAGGAGTGTTAAAGAGCGTTTATAAGTGTTTAGCATTTTTTTCTGCTGGAAAAACGCTCCAACAGACTCTACAAAAACTATTTTTTTTCTGCTCCGGAATCTCAAAAAACGCTAGCACGTCTGCCTTGCAGTAAATGGGTCATGGGTTCAATTCCCAACCATGGTGCCTCTTGCATGGAGTTTGCATGTTCTCCCTGTGCTTACGTGGGTTTCCTCCGGGTGCTCCGGTTTCCTCCCACACTCCAAAGACATGCTGGTAGGTTAATTGGATCCTGTCTAAGTTGGTCCTAGTATGTGTATGAATGTAAGTTAGGGACTTTAGATTGTACACCCCTTGAGGGTTAGGGACTGATGTGAATGTTCAATATATATGTGTAAAGCGCTGCGTAAATTGACAGCGCTATATAAGTACCTGAAATAAATAAATAAAATATCCTAAAGTAGTATGCATGGACACATAGGATAACACCGTTTAGCTTTTAGGAGCAGAAACAAATGCTATTAGCAGCTTCTAGGAGCTTAAAAAATGCTAGTGTGCATGGAGCCTAAAAAGTACTCATTTAAAAATATCTGAACTGTTAATCAAGAGGGCCATATATGTGACCAAATGGTGAGCCAGAGCAATATTTCTTGAAGCTTCAACTTTTGTTTTTAGAAAAGATGGCTGTTGATTCATGTTAGGGTCAACTGCATGACACTGGGAGAGACCTTTCCCAATGGGCTTATATTTACAAGAATTTGACCTTCATTAAAATTAAATGCAGACCTTTTTTGTTTGATGTAGGTAAAGTGGAATTTTGTGGTTTATTCAAAGACTTTTTGTACCCACAAATTAATTGTGATTCAGCCATAAACCTATCTTTAGTGCCCCATTTTAAATTCTTGTATACCAAAGGTTTATGACAGAAAGGGGCTGATTTACTAAAACTGGAGAGTGCAAAATCTGGTGCAGCTGTGCATAAAAAACAATCAGCTTAGTTTTTTTTGTCAAAGTTTAATTGAATAAAAGCTGAAGTTAGATGCTCATTGGCTACCATGCACAGCTGCACCACATTTTGCACTCTCCAGTTTTAATAAATCAACTCCAAAGAGTCACCAAAGCAAAAAAATGATAAATACTCATTTTTATACACTTTTAATATTATCTCCACATATTGAAAAAAGCCACTGCATTCTTCAGGATGTTTTTCACCCATAACGCTGGTGTAAATGCAGAATGCTTTCAACCAGTTTTTAAATAAACGAGGAACATTTCTACATTTTTCATTATCACCTTTGTCAAAATCTTTCTTGTCAAATCTATTATCCCTGGGGAAGATAATAAGGAAAGGATGTCAATGTACTCTTCCTGACATTTTTTTTAATGTTACTACTCATGTGAATCCTGGTGTAGACAGTTCACATGCTAATGCCTCTTTAAAAAAAAAAATTATGTAGAGAAGAGGACAAAATATGAAGGGATATAGCTGCAATTGAGCTGAATTGCCAATGAGGTAAGAAAAAATCCAAACATTAGCCATACCATCTAAACAAGGAGCATAGATAGTAGGAGTTTGGGGTTTAAATCTTCCAGTTTTGAAAAACAGCACGCTAATTCCAGTAATAATCGTAAACTGTCACACTCACCATTTGCTTGTTAAGAAGCTCTGGGCTGTACAAAGTTAAAGTAGAACTGTAGGTGAAAGTTTTTTATTGCAAAAAATGAAAACAGTGGGTGATCAAGGGTAAGTCACCCCTGATCACCCTGTTTAAATTTTTTGTGGTTTATATTTGGGTTGGTGACTCTCTGGTAAACCTATTGATCCTGTCCACACTTATAGATATATTTCTAAAACATTTTTATTAATTTTGGATAGAAAAAGGGAGGGTTCTAACCCCTGTCAGTTTATTTGTCATTTTAACCCCATTAGGGAGATTTACCTTCACTTTCTGTCCCATAGCCATAACAGGAAGTGAAATGGAATCCCTACAAATTAAGTTAATCGCTTAGGCTCCGAGGTCACCAGAGTTAGTGTCCCCATTGGATGATTTCCCCTCTATTGTGGTTCTCGGGACAACCCAAAATTTGGGATTTTGTTTTACTTTCAATGTTAGTGGTAAGCAGGACAAATAGAGAGTGCGAATCTCCCTAAAAGGGGCACAGACAGCCACAGAGGGTCTAACCCCTCTCCACTCTGTACAGGACTAAAAAAAAAGTTTGACCTTTAGTTATACTTCATAACAGGATTTGGGATATACATTAGGAGTGGCTGTTGAATAAATCCACTTTCGATAGCTTCCAGCATCTCCTGTTGTCTAGAAGACCTATTGGTAAAAATGATGGAGTAGAAACTGCAGCAGCACCAGCCTTTACTGTACTAATAGCTTATGAGGTCTTCTTTCCTGCAACCTGTGGTTACAATCTGCAACCTGTGGAAAATTGCTTGATTCCCCCATCAACACAGTCAGTGTGGGTTGGGTTAATCCCTTCCGCTGAGCTATTGTGTTCTCCAGGGCAAGCGGGAGGTATGGGGAGCCATTCCTTCTGGAAGAACACAGTGGTTATTGCTAGCACCATCAGCTTATCACTCTACACCATTATTATGGTGTAGTGGTGAAGTAGACTTCAGGTGGCATGGCCTTGTTGTCTGTCATGCTGGAGTGATGAGTCCTGACATAAATGCAAAGAGGAATGATGACCTGGAAAATACATTATTGGACGGGGGGAAGAAAGAGGACATGAGGCACGGACCCTATATCACCAGCTGGAACCACAGAGGGAACTTGCCAATAATCAGCGATGAAACCTGGGAGCAACTCAGAAGATGAGATGACTCCAGAAAAGTAGAAATTCCCAAAGAAGCTTCAGATGTTGGCTACAGAATCCCCAGACCAGATCATCCAGGCTTTCCTGTCAACTTGCTCTATCAATCATTGGAAAAGAGTTATCATGGTGAGTATTCACAGTATGGGTGAGTTTCAAATGCTTCAGTTTATGATTTTACTGGTACTGAGTATTGATGCATCTTTCTTTTTATTTATATGTAGCAATCACCCACAAAGGGACTTTTGAGAATGATCGAGGTTTCCTTTACCTGTGTCAGAGGCAGCCAAAACTAGACACTAGTTCAGCAATGGGCAAACTACGGCCCACGGGCCGTATACGGCCCGGCGGACCTTTTAATCCGGCCCGCGGAGCATGGCAAACATTGGCTGTCAGGATATAGGTGGGGCAGCGTGACAAACTCCTCTCCTCTTACAGTCAGCCCTGAAGACCGGAACGGCGCGGGAACACGGCGAGAGGAACACGCGGAGCAAAGGTAAGTGAATTGACACAATATGGGGAATGAATTACTATAGGGGGGATGAATTACTATAGGGGGGATGAATTACTATATGGGGGATGAATTACTATGGGGGATGAATTACTATATGGGGGATGAATTACTATGGCGGATGAATTACTATATGGGGGATGAATTACTATATGGGTGATTAATTACCATATGGGGGATGAATTACTATATGGGGGATGAATTACTATAGGGGGGATGAATTACTATATGGGGGATGAATTACTATGGGGGATGAATTACTATAGGGGGGATGAATTACTATATGGGGGATGAATTACTATAGGGGGGAATGAATTACTATAGGGGGGATGAATTACTATATGGGGGATGAATTACTATGGGGGATGAATTACTATATGGGGGATGAATTACTATAGGGGGGATGAATTACTATGGGGGATGAATTACTATGGGGGATGAATTACTATATGGGGGATTAATTACTATAGGGGGGATGAATTACTATATGGGGGATGAATTACTATGGGGGATGAATTACTATATGGGGGATGAATTACTATGGGGGATGAATTACTATGGGGGATGAATTACTATATGGGGGATTAATTACTATAGGGGGGATGAATTACTATATGGGGGATGAATTACTATGGGGGATAAATTACTATATGGGGGATGAATTACTATGGGGGATGAATTACTATGGGGGATGAATTTCTATATGGGGGATTAATTACTATGGGGGATGAATTACTATGGGGGATGAATTACTATATGGGGGATTAATTACTATAGGGGGGATGAATTACTATATGGGGGATGAATTACTATGGGGGATAAATTACTATATGGGGGATGAATTACTATGGGGGATGAATTACTATATGGGGGATGAATTACTATGGCGGATGAATTACTATATGGGGGATGAATTACTATATGGGTGATTAATTACCATATGGGGGATGAATTACTATATGGGGGATGAATTACTATAGGGGGGATGAATTACTATATGGGGGATGAATTACTATGGGGGATGAATTACTATAGGGGGGATGAATTACTATATGGGGGATGAATTACTATAGGGGGGAATGAATTACTATAGGGGGGATGAATTACTATATGGGGGATGAATTACTATGGGGGATGAATTACTATATGGGGGATGAATTACTATAGGGGGGATGAATTACTATGGGGGATGAATTACTATGGGGGATGAATTACTATATGGGGGATTAATTACTATAGGGGGGATGAATTACTATATGGGGGATGAATTACTATGGGGGATGAATTACTATATGGGGGATGAATTACTATGGGGGATGAATTACTATGGGGGATGAATTACTATATGGGGGATTAATTACTATAGGGGGGATGAATTACTATATGGGGGATGAATTACTATGGGGGATAAATTACTATATGGGGGATGAATTACTATGGGGGATGAATTACTATGGGGGATGAATTTCTATATGGGGGATGAATTACTATGGGGGATGAATTACTATGGGGGATGAATTACTATATGGGGGATTAATTACTATAGGGGGGATGAATTAGCTAGTAGGTGTAGGTGAGGAGGGGCTGATCTGCATATTTATAAAAGATTGGCCAATCCCCACGCAGGAGGCCTGGCATAGTGGCTAGGTATGCCCTTAAATATGACAGAACCTGGCCAGCAGGGGAGTTGGGTGGAAGATGGAGTGAGGAAGTGCTGCTGCTGTTGAGTCTGAGAGGGGGCCCCAGAAGAGGGGGTATACCTACAGGCTGGGAGCTGGTAAGAGGGACCTCCACTGTTCTACAGTGTGACATAAATGTACAGATTTGAGTAGCTGAGATGTGACCTGTAGCAATATGTAATCGTAAATTTAGTAAGTTCAGCCAAGTCTTATTCTTTGTTTTCCACGTGGATATTTTTACTGTCTGTATGGCTGAATTTTATAAATAAATACTGCACTATATACTATATTTCTGGGGCTCTGTGTGGTGAGCTTCTTTGCACAGAGCTCTGGCTGGATGGAAACATTTGGGAATAGAGATCTGGGAGCTGATGTGTCTTGAACAAAGACCAATATTACATGCTAATACAGGTGCATACAGGTGAAAGATCACAGCACCCTGATGGCACACCAAGTATTTTATTGCACTACTGTGCCTTTTTATATATCATTGAAGCAGTGGCGTCCCGAGGCAGGTGCGAGGGGTGCAGTCTGCACTGGGTGACACTGACGGCATGGGGTGACACCGGACCCGCTCCACAAAAGGTAAGTTGTAAAGCAAGCCGACGATCCCCACAGAATGGATCCGATCCATCCCGTGGGGATCGTCGGCTTTCTTTACAACTTACCTTTTCTTGGTCCGGTGTCACCCCGCATAGGTTGCATGCTGACAATCCTGAACTTCTGCTATCATTGATTGATCATGCCTGAAACCGGGACATGCGCAGTTGCTTCAGAGGGGACATATCTAGATGGTAGACACATCTTTCTGCTCAGCCCAGACCCGCTCCAAGAAAAGGTAAGTTGTAAAGAAAACCAACGATGCCCTCAGGATGGATAGGACAGGATGGATCCGATCCATCCCGCGGGGATCGTCGGCTTTCTTTACAACTTACCTTTTCTTGGAGCGGGTCCGGTGTCACCCCGCTTAGGTTGCATGCTGACAATCCTGAACTTCTGCTATCATTGATTGATCATGCCTGAAACCGGGACATGCGCAGTTGCTTCAGAGGGGACATATCTACATGGGAGACACATCTTGCCGCTCAACCCGGACCCGCTTCAAGAAAAGGTAAGTTGTAAAGAAAACCAATGATGCCCGCAGGATGGATCGGATCTGCGAATTGAGCATAATGGATCGGAGTCCGATCCATTATGCTCAATCCGCAGATCCGATCCATTCTGCAGGGATCGTCGGAGGGGGTGTCACCAAGTGTTACCGCAACGGGTGATACCAACCCTAGGGACGCCTCTTCATTGAAGTGCTGTACTTTATTTTTGCCATGTTCTATGGCAGTACTCAGTACTTGTGATAATTAACTTAAAATGGACACTGCTCTTAGAACACATGACCAAGAATGTTGCCATTTGAGTGAATAGAACTGTGTCCCTATTACCTTAGTCTAAAAGAAGAGGTTAGGTGTAGGAGCTGAAAGGTAGCTGAGATGTTAACATTAACAGGGATGTTAAAGTCAACAAGAATGATAGTATGTATTTCAGAGGAAAGGAAATAGGTTGGCCAGTCAGAGAAGTCTTCAACAAAGCGAGACACAAGTTCCAAAGACCAATAATTCACAATAATCCTTAAAAAACTGGAGGAAACAGACAAATACAATGAGTTTCAAAATCAAGGATGGGTAGAGAAGGAGGTATAAGAAGAACTTGAAGTGCTTTGTGGGGATACAAGGAATATGACTTCCCTTCCATTTTGTGCACTGGGCCTGGATGAGTGAGTCCAGTAGAGGTCACCATGGAATAGGTCAGCTGGAGAAGCAGAATCGGATTTTTGAAACCAGATTTCAGTAACCGCAAGTGGTTTTAAGGAATTGGAGATAAAAAAGGGCACGGACAGAGGTGAGCTTGTTACAGACAGAAACAGCAATCCAGAAGCATGTGGTGGTGGTGATGGTGGTGGGGGATGAAGCTGGTTATTTAACCTGGGAAGTGGAGAAGTAAAAATAAAATTTTTTTGAATTACAGCTACCGCCAGAGGAAGAAGGGTGCCCAGTGTAGGGGTAAAATTTAGAAGGCAGAGGCCAGAATTAGAGGCAATATCCCTTTAAGTCAAAAGCAGGAAAGTAAAGGATGTAAGACGAGAGTGAGATTTATATGAGGATAGATGACCCAGTGAATGTGTGTAATTAGTATGAGTTCAGTTTTAAAGGGGTGAGGTAGCAACCCTACTTATTACTCCACAATGATCCTTGGTTATGCCATCCCTACAAGGGCACCAGAAAAACATACAAGGGCTCTCAGGGACTATATTAGATGGCACACTAGGCACTACCAAACTCTAGACACATCGGTGCAATTGTAAAACCAGGTTGCTTGGTATTTCCTCCATCACAAAAAAAAATGAAAGTTACATCCCTTTTAAAAGGTTACAGAAACTTGATGCTGTCACAAATTCCCCTAATGTGTGCAGAAGATTAGGTCTTTACATCACTAAACTAGCCAGATCATTGATGTTTTAAATGTCGCAGAAATTAGAAAAAAATCAGTAGAGCCAATTAAAAATGAATGATCATTACAGTTGGCTGACTATGCCAGGGACATAAGTAGGTTATATCATATTGAGCCAAAGTGTTATGGAAAGTCAGAAGAGATCGACTGCCACTGCGAGGGAGACACGTATCACAGACTACAGCTAATTAATCACAAAAATATGACAAATGCTTAGAGACTGATTGCAAGAACCTTTTCTGTACACACATCAATCTAGTGCAGAGAAAATTGTATTTACAATAGCTATCGGAGGATGATACATGAATCAATATCTACTGCATGTCTCATCGTTTCCCATCTACTGAAATTACACTGCTATAAGAAAATAAAAGAAAGAATGCTGAAGAATGACAGATACTTAAAGTGGAACTCCAGTCAAAACTTCTAAGTTTCGGGTAGTGTTAGAAAGGGATAGAGCCCTTACCAGTTTTTTATTGCTCTTTGAGCCTCTATTTGGGGAGATTTCCTTTTAGTTCCCGATCTCAGGGAAGTATAGTGATTCCCAACTGTTATTGGAACAGGATTTGAAAGGAAGATCTTTCACTGGTGAAAACTGTGACAGCTTGTGGCTTCACAGCCGGATAACCACTGTGCATGCACAAGTAGCGCAGTCCCGGGGGGGGCAACTTCTGCTTCTGTTCACCTAGGTGATCACAGCAAAAGTGGGAGTGGGTACCTGTCAAATTTGGGTACACCCACTCCTGCTCCGCAAAGGAGGCAATCCTTAATGCAGGGGTGTATTTACCACAAGGCAAACAAGGCACTTGCCTAGGGCGGCATTTTTCAGGGGGGCAGCACCTCCCCCCAGAAGAAGAGATGGAAGAAGGGACACAGGTGACATGGGAACCAGGTGGGATCTGAGAGAGGCTGCAGGTGTACAGTATGTAGAGCCTGACTCTCGTTCCCAGGGCTGTCCAGAGCTGTGAAGATGAGTGTCTTTCTTTCAATATATGGGGGGCAGGGGTGTTGTTGGTCAATGTCAGGCTCTCTCCGTGGGAGGGGGGAGGGGGAGGTGTATGGTTGGTGTCCGTGAGGGCAGACGATTTTTGTGTTGCCTAGGGCAGCAGAAAACCTAAATACACCACTGCCTTAATGGGGAGCAGGGGACGAAGCCTTAAAGTGGAACTTCCCCTGTTGGGTGGAGCTCCGCTATAAAGAGATGTATCCAGGACAGGAAGTGAGGGAAAACCTCATTAATGAGGACACGTAAACAATGTAAACATGACTTAAGATCTAACCTTTCTTCACTCAAAAAATATCAGTTTTGGCTACAGTTCAACAAGTTTAACAGCTTTGGTCAGAGTTCAAGGCTGCATCCCTTGGCCACTGAGGCTTGGGATTTGAATGATTGCTATATATATTTCCCCCAGTTTATCAGACTGCAGGTATGTGTACACAGTGCATAAATATTAATACTTGATAATATCTGAAGGCTCCTTAGACATTTAATAGGCAATACAGGTTTGCTCGCTCCTGGTTAGAACAACTCAACTGACCCTGTTCTCCACCAATTTGTCACAGTTCAATGCATTTGTAAAGCACAGTAATGCAAAAGCACAGCCAGTGTCTGTGAGCCACAGTAAATAATATAGATGAGAAAAAAATCCTCCAGTTGACTATCCATTCTTAAGATCTGTTTGCCAGGATTAGGCCTGCTTAAAAAGTTGAACTGCAGGCCAACAGCTACAGTACAGTTGCGATAAATACATTTTTCATTCAATTAACGTAAAGCTATAAAGGCATTTGATAGATTTAGTTGGCAGTCGAGTACAGCATAACCAAAGTGGGTACAACAATAGGTTAAAAGGAGTAAGCCTATAAACAGAATACACATGGTTTGTAATGTGACCAATTTGTCCTGACTCATGGCAGGTGAGAATCATACAAAGCTACGGGGCTGCCAAAATCTTAGGTACCCAACAGGATAGCTTAACTTAGGACACCACACAGAAGGATATAAGGTTGGCGAACCCAACTTGGGTTGGAGAACCCAAGTTAACAGGAATTATTTTACCTGCAAACAATTTATATGTTTGTCCATCCAGTCCTGACCTTTCACAGTACTGCCAGACAGCACAGCCAACCTGATATTTCTCTGCTGCGCTTTAGAACTCAGCAAGGGCAGCTCCCCAGCCTGTGACTGGACAGTGAAGGAGCAACAATAGACTGAAGCTGATATCACTCTATTCTCTCTTGCTACTAGCATGTTCTTTGTCAGCAGATGTGAATGCAGGGCACCTGATTGACCCAAGTGCTTCCCCAACCTCTTTATTACTGCTGTACAGGGGATTACAAGGGTTGAAATTAAGTTACATTTAGACATTTATACTAGTTGCATTTAAAATAAATTAAATCACTTGAATTATTCGTTACTACATAACTTCATTTGTTGATGGATTATATTCCTGGAGGTCTGCTTTAACCACTTGAGCTCCAGAAAGTTTTATACCCTCCCTTCATGACCAGAGCATATTTTTGCTATTCAAGCACTACACTACTTTAACTGGCAATTGCTAAGTCATGAAACACTGTACCCAAATTAATTTTTTAATTTTTTTTTACAAAAATAGAGCTTTCTTTCAGTAGTATTTGATCGATATTGGGTTTTGAAATTTTTTATTATATCAATAAAAACAGACTGAAAATTTTGAAAAAAAAACCCCAATATTTTATTCTTTCTGTCATAAAACATATCCAATAAAAAAAGTTCTTCATGAATTTAGGCCAAAGTGTATTCTGAGTACATGAAATTGACAAAATAAAAGTGCAGCGCTACAAACAATATCTTTATAGCAATTATGTTAAAATAACTCATGAGAAAAGATGAATGTCCAATGTAATAATATCAGATGTGGTAAGCAGTTCAATTATGAAAAAACTTCCAAAAACGTTGGTGTAATCCAATCCAATATCGAGGGATAGATAGATTGCCCACTTACCAGAAGCGCAATCTCAATGCGCATGTACAGGTCACATGTAGCCGAGGTCTCATGCAGGCGCTGCTTGGTGATACCCAGGTGGTCCCTCAATGATAAGAAGATATTGGTCTGGTCGGATCACACTACTCCTTGGATCCACGCAGAAGCCTAAAAAAACTGGGGCTGAGGTATGAGGACTCAGTGCCAGATATAAGAAGTAAAGGTACTCATAGTGTAGTATTTTAAATAAAAAATGTATTAAATCCAATGTGAAAAAATCAAATAAGGATTACAAAGCACATGACAAAAAACATCTAAAACACTGACCAGTGAAAATCAAGGGTTGGCTGCCGGACCTCCTGATCTGGCGGCGTGACGTCAAGGCGTGCGAAGGCTCCTCCTAGACGCGTTTCGTGTCAATACACGTCTACAGTAGGGGTGATGCCATACGTCACGCCGCCGAATCAGGAGGTCCGGCGGCCAAGCCTTGATTTTCACTGGTCAGTGTTTTAGATTTTTTTTACAGCCTCTTCTACTGGCTACAGGCTGCAGGCATGTGATATGTAATCCTTATTTGATTTTTTCACATTGGATTTAATACATTTTTTATTTAAAATACTACACTATGAGTACCTTTACTTCTTATATCTGGCACTGAGTCCTCATACCTCAGCCCCAGTTTCTTTAGGCTTCTGCGTGGATCCAAGGAGTAGTGTGATCCGACCAGACCAATATCTTCTTATCATTGAGGGACCACCTGGGTACCACCAAGCAGCGCCTGTATGAGACCTCGGTTACATGTGACCTGTACATGCGCATTGAGATTGCGCTTCTGGTAAGTGGGCAATCTATCTATCTCTCGATATTGGATTGGATTACACCAACATTTTTGGAAGTTTTTTCATAATTGAACTGCTTACCACATCTGATATTATTACATTGGACAATCATCTTTTCTCATGAGTTATTTTAACATAATTGCTATAAAGATATTGTTTGTAGCGCTGCACTTTTATTTTGTCAATTTCAGTTGGAAAGGTTTTGTGGTTCCTTTTAGTGCATTTGCCGCTCACTGGAGTGTGCTCACTAACTTATCTACATGTATTCTGAGTACATGTCATTGTAAAAAAAAAATCCCAATATGTGTATATTAATTTGTTTGAAAGTTATAGCATCTACAAACTATAGTGTATATACTGGAATTTGCACAGCTATGATGCTATATTGGTAGTGTCAGTGATCAGTGATTTATAGTGGGACAGTGATAGTGTGGAAGGCAATCTGGCGCTAGCTAATGCTGGCTGAGATGGACACTAACTGACACTGATATCAATATAACACTAATACGGTGATCAGTGCTAATGACACTGGGTGGGAAGGGGTTACCATTTATGGGCCATCAAAGGGTTAACTGTGTGCCTAACAATGTGTAATGTGTGTAATATATGCTGCTTTTACTAATAGATATGGCTGCTTTCTGTGCTTTGCAGAGAAAAAAAAAACAGCCACATACTGACGCATAGTGATTCGCTCAGCAGGTCTCAGACAAAATCCATTGGCCAGGACTTGCTGACTGACTTGTGCTGTACTGAAATACAGCACAGATCGGACGGGGTGTGTGTGTATGCCCTATACCCAGAAATGCTGGATCACGTACATATATTGCATGTGATCCAGAAAAGCGGGGTTGCCCGCCCACAGTAAAACGACAATGGTTGAAACGATATTTAATTTAAAAAAACTCTGTTTGGAAGGCTTCATCATGCAGGGTCTCATTGATTGCCTTCTCAAACACAGGCACAAAATGTGCTACCTTCTCATGAGTAAATGCTTCTAACAGCATTGCAAAGCTTGATTATATTTTGCTTCCATATTTTTTAAATATTCATAGATCAACAATTGTGGGAATCTCTTACCAAAATCATGCTTGTGAATAAAAGATGGGTATTTGTCCTTTTATCATTTATGGGATATTTAAAGTGTTACTAAACCCAGGACCAGGGGCAGACTGACCATTTGGAAACTCGGGTCAGTAGGGGGACCCATGAGATGCCCCTGGTACCTTTTTCATAGGCTTTTTTGAGTTTGGGCAAGGACACAGGGGCCCCATGATCCCCTATTGCCCGGGGGCCCCATGAGTTTTCAGTCCGCCCCTGTCCAGGACCCTGCATTCACTATGTCTGGTCTCCCACAGTACCCAGAACATGGAAATGCAATTATTTTAGTAAATATAAACTGCTAAATACCTTTTCTCATCAGCAATTAGAGCAGTCTTGGGACTTCTATCAGCGTCCAGCAGAGCACTGCTTAAAGCTTGTAGGAGAGGTTTTCATTCTCCTCTCACTGTCTTATGAGACTGCAGGACCCCTGACCCTCTGTCTGGACAGTGCTGATCACATGCACTCTCCCAAGAAAAAAAAACTCTTTTGCAATATACACCAAACTGAGCATGTGCAGCTTGCCCTCAAAGCTCTGTTCTATCAGGAGATGAGTCAGGCACAGTGGAAGAAGGGGAGGACCAGAGAAGACAGGTGTATCACTCACTCCCCGGAGAAGCTGCTTGTATTTTTGCCCAGGTTTTCCCCTTTAGTCGCCCTGCAGCCAGGCACAGAGTTTTTTCCACAGCCTGGTACACACACTCTTTAGCTCATTGTCTTCAATGACCAGTCTAGGGGATGTTTGTTTTTTGAGTTTTTTTGTAGAACTGGGGATAGGGATGGAGAATTGTAGTAAGATACTCCAAAATTAGAACTATTCACACTGAGGACATCTAGCTGATCTAGCAGTTGAGCATTGTTGAAGTCCTGGCTGGAAGTAGATAACAAACTTCTCTTTAAATTGTAATAACAAATAGTTTAGGAGTGAGCAAAGTCCCTTTAGCAGTACTAGTAGTTGCAAGGCTGAGCTCCTCAGGTACAGGTCTGTTACGGAAGACTGTGGCAGTCCAAAAGTAATAGAACTCACCAAAGTGCTTTGCAGTAACAACAGTTGGACAAGCTCTTCAGAATACTAGCCCGCGTTTCCATTTCTCAGACCGATGCTGACTATCAAGTCCCCAACATCTCTCAGTGTCTGTACTCACAAGTCCAAGGATAAAATGGTTGCCTTCTTCCAATCCAAGTGACTCTCTTCAGTGATACCAGACAGATCTTTGGTGGACAGCTCCCCTCAGTCAGCTTACTGTAGAACCAGGATCACCCTCTCTGACTTCAGGCCCTCTGGTCACTCCTGGTCACCCACCTGAGACCCGCATGGCAGCAAGTGCCAGGTGAGGCAAGCCAGGCTCCAGCCTGGCTTTGTTCAATCCTCTCCCAAGAAAGATGCTGAACCTATATGCTCAAAGAACATAAATACTACTCCCAGCATGCAATGGGGCCACCCTCCCTTGCAATTGGCCAGGACTGTATCCATATTCATGCTGTTCATTTGCCTAACCCCTACCCATGTTCTGGAAGGCTCTCATAGCTTCCTGGAGGCGAGCAGAACTCAGACAAACTTAAACAACACCAGAGCATCATAAGCAGACCTGACTAAATAATCACAGCACTCTGTTAAGCAGAGAAACACAAGTATACTTATCCTAACTATACAAATCCTAGCACCTACCTAGGAGGGTGCTACACAGGATACACAATGCAGAGGAATAACCCCTCCAATTCCACAGTGAGTATAACAAGCATGCTTTACTGCATATACACACTGATTGTACTGTTGTGGGTTTAGTAACACTTTAACCGCCCTAATTGCGCCCGCAGCTGTCAGTCACCAGGTCCCGGACGGTGATTACTCACCGGCGCCTGGTGATTGCCGAGGATCTCCAACGGGGAGGAGAACTGTTTGTAAACACAACAGTTCTCCTCCCTGTCAGCTCGTGCACACTGCTTTGCATGGCTGTGCACATCACAGCCATACAAAGAAGTGTGCTTACAGTGAAGCACAAACACATGGCTCCATAGTAAAACAGAACCCAGCACACAGTTAACCCTTTGATCGCCCCACATGTTAACCCCTTCCTGCCCAGTGCCATTAGTACAGTGTCAGTGGGTTTTTTTAGCACTGATCACTGTATTGGTGTCACTGGGTATGTCAGTGACACCAAGTCAGTCCCCCCCCCCAGTGTCAGAATGCCTGCTGCAGTCCCGCAGTCCCACTATAAGCTGCTGATCGCTGCCATTACTAGTACAAAAACATTTTTTAATTCCAGTATATACAGTCAGGTCCATAAATATTGGGACATCGACACAATTCTAACATTTTTGGCTCTATACACCACCACAATGGATTTAAAATGGAACGAACAAGATGTGTTTCAACTGCAGACTGTCAGCTTTAATTTGAGGGTATTTATATCCAAATCAGGTGAACGGTGTAGGAATTACAATAGTTTGCATATGTGCCTCCCACTTGTTATGGGACCAAAAGTAATGGCACAATTGGCTTCTCAGCTGTTCCATGGCCAGGTGTGTGTTATTCCCTCATTATCCCAATTACAATGAGCAGATAAAAGGTCCAGAGTTCATTTCAAGTGTGCTATTTGCATTTGGAATCTGTTGCTGTCAACTCTCAAGATGAGATCCAAAGAGCTGTCACTATCAGTGAAGCAAGCCATCATTAGGTTGAAAAAACAAAACAAACCCATCAGAGATATAGCAAAAAACATTAGGCGTGGCCAAAACAACTGTTTGGAACATTCTTAAAAAGAAGGAACGCACTGGTGAGCTCAGCAACACCAAAAGACCCGGAAGACCACGGAAAACAACTGTGGTGGATGACCGAAGAATTCTTTCTCTGGTGAAGAAAACACCCTTCACAACAGTTGACCAGATCAAGAACACTCTCCAGGAGGTAGGTGTATGTGTGTCAAAGTCAACAATCAAGAGAAGACTTCACCAGAGTGAATACAGAGGGTTCACCACAAGATGTAAACCATTGGTGAGCCTCAAAAACAGGAAGGCCAGATTAGAGTTTGCCAAACGACATCTAAAAAAGCCTTCACAGTTCTGGAACAACATCCTATGGACAGATGAGACCAAGATCAACTTGTACCAGAGTGATGGGAAGAGAAGAGTATGGAGAAGGAAAGGAACTGCTCATGATCCTAAGCATACCACCTCATCAGTGAAGCATGGTGGTGGTAGTGTCATGGCGTGGGCATGTATGGCTGCCAATGGAACTGGTTCTCTTGTATTTATTGATGATGTGACTGCTGACAAAAGCAGCAGGATGAATTCTGAAGTGTTTCGGGCAATATTATCTGCTCATATTCAGCCAAATGCTTCAGAACTCATTGGACGCCGCTTCACAGTGCAGATGGACAATGACCCAAAGCATACTGCAAAAGCAACCAAAGAGTTTTTTAAGGGAAAGAAGTGGAATGTTATGCAATGGCCAAGTCAATCACCTGACCTGAATCCGATTGAGCATGCATTTCACTTGCTGAAGACAAAACTGAAGGGAAAATGCCCCAAGAACAAGCAGGAACTGAAGACAGTTGCAGTAGAGGCCTGGCAGAGCATCACCAGGGATGAAACCCAGCGTCTGGTGATGTCTATGCGTTCCAGACTTCAGGCTGTAATTGACTGCTAAGGATTTGCAACCAAGTATTAAAAAGTGAAAGTTTGAGTTATGATTATTATTCTGTCCCATTACTTTTGGTCCCTTAACAAGTGGGAGGCACATATGCAAACTGTTGTAATTCCTACACCGTTCACCTGATTTGGATGTAAATACCCTCAAATTAAAGCTAACAGTCTGCAGTTAAAGCACATCTTGCTCATTTCATTTCAAATCCATTGTGGTGGTGTATAGAGCCAAAAATGTTAGAATTGTGTCGATATCCCAATATTTATGGACCTGACTGTATATACCACCATTTGTAAATGCTATAACTTTCACGTAAACCAATTAATTTACATGAATTGGGATTTTTTGTTAGCAAAGACACGTAGCAGAATACATTTTGGCCTAAATTTATGAGGAAACGTGATTTTTTAATTTTTTTTTACTGGACATGTTTAATAGCAAAAAGTCCAAAATATTGTTTTTTTCTCAAAATTTGGGTGCTGCACCCAAATTTTGAGAAAAAAACAATATTTTGGACTTTTTGCTATTAAACATGTCCAGTAAAAAAAATGCATGACTGCGCACCTGTCAGTAACACACAAAAATGGCCATGTCAGGAAGGGGGGCAAATCCTCAGGAAGGCAAGGGGTTAAAGTGTGGAACCTCACCTTCAGTAACTCATACTGGCACTTTGGGGTCTAGGGGTGAAGCAGACCTGATGCACAATGCCACCATTCCCCATAGAGCCCCAGTACAGTCTGTTAAACAGAATCAACAATAAGTCAGTATGAAGTCACAATATTAATGTCCTAGTCAGAGTTTTTAAACTACGAATGTACATTTCCAGCTCAATGATGAATACCACTAACAATGTTTAATGTCATTAAATAAATGTTAATTCAAATGTCACAATTTCCTGGCCTTCAACCAATTGCAATGTCTTTAAACTAGCTTTCCACTCATTACTCTAATATGGCACCAGGCCTAACTGCCTTTCTTCTTCAAACTGGTTAAGTTGTGACATCCTGTCACAGGATAACCGTATCATAATGAAGATTTGATAGGAGTCCCGCAGCTGAAAAAGAACCTTGACCCATTGGAAAATTGCAATTTAAAATAAAATGATGAAAACAGCATTATTTTCATGTGATATTCTGGTAATGTAATGCTTAGCTCTGCAGAGGAAATTGCAGAAAATAGCAGCATCTATGGCTGGAAAGCTGCATTAGGGCTTATGAATGGTGCTTCCAGGCCTCATTAGGATTTGTCTGCATCAATTTAATGTATGTTTGTTGAGGATCATATAACCGTTATAACATGTGCTGCTTAAGTTCTATGGCGGTATGAACACAGGGGACATTGAAGACAAAACCAAAAAAGAAAGAAGAGAACAAAAGTGGAACTGAACACAGAAAGTGAAGATGTGTTATATTAGAATAACTAATAATGCCTATGTAGTAACCTGTGTCTGTGAGGGTGTCTGGGTGCTCTTCATAGCTGTATTTCTGTAGCGTGAGAACTAAAGCAGTGTCTGAGGCAGTGCTGCCCCTAGCTCTGTAGATGGCTTGAATGTTTTGATTCTTAAAGAAAAATTTTAAAAAATCAGGATTACAAAACGTGTGAACTAAGAATGATAATTCAGTTCACAAGTGATAATGGACTGAATGTGGACCCCAGCTTACTAATATTTAAAGTAGTCGTTGACAATCCTCCCCCCACCAAATACTTAGCCCCCTCCTCTACTCTGACTGATGCTGGCCACAGATTATTTGGGTTTTTTTTTTGATTGTCCAGTGGGCTGATCAAAAAACAAAAAAAAAAAAGGTAAATGCATTTCCCCATCCACACAAGCAAGATAGATGGAGGAATTCTCCCCACTGTGCTATTGTATTCTGACAGCGGGTACCCCTCCACTCTTAGAATACACTGGCCAGAACTCTAGCCAATTGGCTGCAGTCCACAGATTTTCAACAATCTAGTTCAACAGAAGTTAGATTAACTACTATCAAACAGGAATGGCCATAGATGGATGAATTCAGCTGATCCCTGCTGAACTGGCCAGATATCAATCCATCAGCTTAACTTTTATTACCCTGTAAGTATACTTTTTTTTCCAGGGATTGTTGTCTTTGTAGATTTCTTCTTAAAATTTTGCTAAACCTTTGTGTACCAGTTCTGTATGAACTAAGAAAAAGGGGTTAAAACCCAAAAGCTTATCCTTTATATTATACTGTTTGTGCAAATAAATTATCATGAACAGTACCCAACTGTATTGTTGCATGTACATTGCATGTGCACTGATATGAAAATAATTAAAATATATGTAAACCCTCACCCAGTTTAAAATTGGTTCCCACTACACCTTCAGTGTCACTTACAATCCTACTTCCTCCTCTCCTCTTCCTTTTTCCGTTGGGGTCCCTCAAGGTTCTGTTCTTGGACCTCTCCTATTTTCAATCTACACCTCCTCCCTTGGTCAGCTGATTGCCTCCCATGGCTTTCAATATCATTTCTACGCTGACGAAACTCAAATCTATCTCTCTACCCCTCAGCTCACGACATCAGACTCCTCACGCATCACTAACTTACTGACCGATGTATCAGCCTGGATGTCACACCACTTCCTCAAACTCAATCTATCCAAATCCGAACTCCTAATATTTCCTCCCCCACGTGCCCCTTCCCTAGACTTCTCTGTCAAGATCAATGGCACAACCACCACCTAGGTGTAATCCTGGACTCTGAACTCTCCTTTCGGCCCCACTCTAATCACTTTCCAAAGCTTGCTGTCTCAACCTCCGCAACATCTCCAAAATACATCCCTTCCTAACCAGTGTCACCACAAAGCTCCTAATTCACTTCCAGGTTATCTCTTGCCTTGACTACTGCAACTCCCTCCTTATTGGCTTACCTTTACATAGGCTATCCCCCCTCCAGTCCATCATGAATGCTGCTGCCAGACTCATACACCTTACCAACCGGTCAATGTCTGCCATCCCTCTCTGCCAATCCCTACACTGGCTGTCACTCAACCAACAAATTAAATTCAAAATACTAACTACTTCCTACAAAGCCATCCACAACTCTGCCCCCAGCTACATCACTAACCCAGTCTCAAAATACCAGCCAAATAGCACTCTTCATTCCTCCCAAGACCTCTTGCTCTCTAGTTTCCGTGTCACCTCCTCCCATGCTCACCTGCAGGACTTCTCCTGAGCCTCGCTCATCCTTTGGAATTCCCTATCCCAATCTGTACGACTATCTCCTACTCTGTCCATTTTTAGGCGATCCCTGAAAACTTTTCTCATCAGAGAAGCCTATCCTGTCTCTACCTAACAACTGTACATGTATTTTCTCCATCAGCTCATCCCCCATAGTTATTACCTTTTGTATCAGAACAGTAAAATAATTAACGAGCACTTGGAGATAAATGGTAAGCAGCTGGCATAAAAGGTACAAACCCCAAACCTTCACACTATAAATAATAATATATGCAGCGCTAAAAAGAAATGACTCATGAATCATAAATCTGATAAAATATGAATATGAATAAAATCAAATAAGATGAGTGGTGACTAAAGTGCTTAAAGTGATTAAGATGAAAACAACGTCCTCAGATAATGGTTCAATTGTCCCAGTAAAAAGGTGCAAAAGTTGTCGACTCCGTGCTCAAAGGTGAGTAAATATTATGTACTCACCAGAAAGCGCATAATGTGCGCATTTGACTTGTCAGACCACTCCTGGTACTAGAAGGCTGAAGCAATGTGGGTCATCTAGCAGGCTGTCACTCTGGTGGTAGGGATGCACCTTCCTCTAACCAGCAGGGGGACACCAGACATCCAGCAATACTTGGCATAAAGCTAATCCAGACTCCTCAGACCAGGACACTCAAACAAGATATCCACCTTGAAAAAGGGGGGGGGGGGCTCGACCAAACAGCCCACCCCAAAAAAGCACTGATAGTGTAGTAGGTTCATAAATTTTTATTGGAGCATAGTGAAAACAACTCACATAGGGTATCCCAGAAACAAAGATGGCCACCGGCCTCCACGAGGTGCGGGGTGGCGTGACGTCACCGGCTAGGCTCCACCTTGACGCGTTTCGTGCGGACGAGCACATTATCAAAGTATCACTTGACTCCCCTTTTAGATTGTAACCTCTAACAAGCAGGGCCCTCTAATTCCTCCTGTATTCAATTATATTGTAAGTGTACTGTTTGCCCTCACGTTGTAAAGCACTGTGCAAACTGTTTGCACTATGTAAGTCTTGTATAATAATAATAAAAACAGAAATGAAAGGTAAAACATTTGTGTATACATATAAAAAACATTATAAATACCCTTTTCCTCTTTATATAACTGATCACATACCCTCGGTTCTCAACTACATAAGGAGCTCTGGGAGGAGATACAGCAACACACTGATCTTCCCAGTGACTGAGCACTATAAGGCACTTGGAATACTTTTTGTGGATTTGGACTTTTGTATTTCTTTATAAACGTTTATCTTGAATATTTTTGTTTATGAAAAAAGTGTATTTGGCACTAATGTTATTGATGTATTGTCACATGGCACACATCTTTATTGATTGATCATTCTGCTGATCAAGGGGTTGATTTATATGATTTAACACTTAGAAGGATATGTGCACCTTTTCTTTATACATATCAGGAATATGAAATGTTGGGTTTACATATGATGGAAGTATTTAATTGAATTCTTGTCTTTTTTATAACCCTGTTTGTCTGATGTTAAAGACTGAACTCAAGAGCCTTGGATGTCTTTTTAAAAGAACAATTAATTACCAAAGTGAATAGACAGTTGACCTTGCAATAAATTCTAAACTTCCCCAATCCCCCCTTATGGGATATGTTGTAGAGGTTTCACATTTCCATACACTGCATTCAACAACAAAATGAAAATCTATTTCTCCAGATTTAATCTAATCCCATTTAATAGGTGAAGAGGCTCTATAAACATATTTTATCTTGGTGTGAAAAAAATCATACAGAAGAGAGAAAAGCACACCGGCTAAATCTACACACAGACACAGGCAATTATTGTGGGATTTTAGTGCTTTGTATAAGAGGTTTGGGGTCCCTATACATGATCCAGTCTTTGTAAGCAGTGGCATGGGTCCAAGCATCAAATAACGATTGATTGGTTGAAGTCTCAGCCAGGAAGTGCAGTACTAGAAGGTGATAACTTCAAGCTGTCAAGTGCTTCTTACCACACACAAAATTTTTTACTTTTTGGGGTATCTCTGTGTAACTCTGGGCCATTTTCTCCTCTTACGCTTCATGTACACAAGCAGCTCCTAATCTTGAGTTTAGGAGCTTTTGGCATGTATTTGCCAAAGCTCCTAAATTCAACTCCATAAAAGCCTAAGTGTCCATGTACACGT
Organism: Staurois parvus; assembly: GCF_062004578.1. Classification (NCBI taxonomy): domain Eukaryota; kingdom Metazoa; phylum Chordata; class Amphibia; order Anura; family Ranidae; genus Staurois; species Staurois parvus. Next base: position 11,314,921 of record NW_028318117.1, on the reverse strand, counting down.
AGGCCTTTAGCAGAGTTTAAGAGCTGCCGCATTTAGGTGAGATTAAACCTCCCTCTCCTGATTGCAAAAGATTCGAGTTCAGGATAGGAACATTTTGACCACCGAGAAAAGGCAAAATGCGGCAAAACGTGGCAAATGCGGTTTTTGCTGTGATTTGTGTTTTTCCGGGCCGGTGGTCAGGATAGGCTCGTGTACATGAAGCCGTACTATAAAGAAAAACAACATATTTCACTATGCAGATTTATTTGTTGCCAGAGTTTAAGAGGTTGGGGCACTGGGGATGCTTTCATCTTTTTTGGATACTTCCCTCCCCCCCACAGTGCACTTTAGATCCTTTTCTATAATTGGTGGAAATATTGATCAGTTTTTAGGTGGAAGAAGAGTTACGTAGAAGAGAAAGAGAAAAGACATGTTTTCTGAAGTTGTGAGATAACTACACCTCACCATGTAACCAAAAATGAGTACCTTTTCCTTGGGGGAACACAAATTGGGATACAGATGGATAGAGATGGGAGGAGGCAAGAAGATGCTATGTTGCAGTATTTGCATTGCAACTACTGACAAATACCTGATTATGTGGTATGGAGCTCTATGATGTTTCATTAAACTATGTTCTAGTGTGTGCTTGATCTTTAAACCATGATGTTGCTTCTTTTCATGTCACTGTAAAGAATGAAAGTGCAGCACTCCTCTAGTCAGGTGCAAGGTTAAAGCGACATTAAAGCTTAATTTGAAAAAAAAATTAAATAACAAATGTTACACTTACCTGCTCTGTGCAATTGTTTTACACCGAGAAGCCCTGATCCTTTTCTTCCCCCACCAGCACTCCAGGCTCCTCCTCTTCGGCATGTGCCCCTAAGGAAAGCCGCTTTTCGTTGGGGGCACCCATGCATGCTTGCTCTTAAGCTGTCCTGCCTGCATCTATTGACAGAGTGGGCTGCTCAGCCTCTCCCCCCTGCTTGCTCGGCACAACATTTGATTGACAGCAACTGGAGCCAATGGCTTCCACTGCTATCCATATTGCAATATAGTCATCCTAGATCAGTTCTACCTACCAATATTGTAGTATCCCTGAAAAGCTCAGCCCAATATTTGCTGCAAGCAAGGATTCATGCTCACATTTCTAAGAGGAAGAATAGTGTCCTCAAGTTTGTTGTTAGGAGTTTCTGGTGTATCCTACAGTTACCCTCTACCTATCCATTATCAAGATTTCATTAAAGAGCATACCCCTAGAATGGTTAATGAGCCTGAAGAGTGACTGTAATAGTGTGTTTGGTTATGGTGCAATTATTGGGAAATGAATCCTGGGCAATCATATAGCGGCTCCTATGGGGGTAGCACTACACAAGCAAAAAGCAATGGGGTGTTCCTTGTCTCCATCAGCACTATTAACAAACTTGTGAAGTGATTATAGCAAGAAGAATGGTGGGTGGATCAGACATGGTGGTGTGATTACCGCCATGAGGAGGTGTGAGAAGAGATGTCTTGTGTTTCACAGAGTACTGAGTTCAGGTATCCCCCAGGAGTTCTTCCAAGTTTAAAGAAAAATTTCACCAGGCATGTGAAAATTAAAAGTCAGAAGCTATAGCCAATACTTCCCAGAGCTGCGGAATTTTGTCAGAATTTTGGCGCCACCATCTTGGCTTTGAGGGTCAGCTGTCACTTCTTGATGACTCAGTCTGCTCCCCACTGTGCTCTCATGAGATTGAAAGACTCAGGGAAACTGGTCTTGTAGCTTCCTAGAATGTGTGATATTATCAATCTGAAGTGACCTAATCCTCACCCAAGTGAGGATTGAGGAAGTGGGAGAGAGAATACTCTCTCTAGGAAAATATTGTGATTTTTAGAGGCTTGGGGGGAATACGGGTAACTTTATTTTTCAGGGGTCAATGCTCACTTTAAGGAGGGATTCCACCCCACACATACAGTGGGGCAATGGTATTACTGAGGCCAGGATCCCCATGCTCTTCAAAAAAGAACAAACCTGGATGTGCTGGCCTAACAAATGAAAAACCATTTTAATCATGTCTTTTGCCACATATTTGCTTCAAGGTCCCTAAACACAAGGGCTGCTGATAATTTCTTAGGAACAATTGGGAACGGTAAATGACTTTTTCCTTCTAACTAGCACTATTTGGGATGCACTTCGCAGAGCACTACACGCAGTGACAGCATAACTCAAATTAATTAGCAAACAACAGGAAATTCCAAATGACCTAAATTGTCAGATGAACTCCTAATAGTTGCTGCTTGTTTACTGCTATAGTTTTATGTCTATTTTCTGTTAGATTTTTATGAAAGTGGAGTAGAATTATTTCAATTACATGTCAATGCCTAGCAGTTTATGTGTGATTTTCCTATGATCTTCTCTTCTGAAAAGACCAAGAGCAGAAAAATAACCATTCCTATCTGAAATGCTATTAGTAGTCTAATCGTGGCTTTTGTTAAATCATTTTTAGCCTTGTGACAAAAACTGCGTACAGGGACTATTCAAATAAATTCATGTTTTCAATGTAGCTGGTAGGAAGTTGATGGGAGTGACGATGGGAGTGGGAAGTGTCCCGTTTAGTACAAACATCACAAGGGGTTTCTGAATTTGTTTATGGAGGAAATATTCCCCTGCTGGGAACAAGCATTTGTAGCTGGAAACATTCCATTAGAAAACATGATAGTTTATGCAGCAAACATGTGCTCTCCATTTCCTCTTGCTTGAAGGGCTTGTATGAGAATTATAGGCTTACCTTGTCACCTCCGAACAAATATGCTGGTGCCTGATATCTATCCTTTTCTCACTTATCTTTAAGACTGGCAGAAATATGAAGGAGGCGCAATATAGATTTACTGTACATAATGTAGTGCATCAATTTTCAATGCTTTCCAGATTGGTGTGAGTCTGAGAATCTCAATATATAAAATTCTGATGAAAGTTGTTTGACCAGACTGGAAGTTTTTAATCAATATTGCAAGCTTTAAGGGTCAGGGGTGGCTACACCAAGGTAGACCTCCCTCCCCCCCATTATATAATTTTATATTCAGAAATTAACGCATGTTGGATATACAATACAATTCTTTACATGGATCATATTCTAAAGAATGAACATTATAAAATGTGTATGAGGATTCAGGTAAAACTGAACTTCAGAAATGGAGCTAAAAGCATAGCAGTGAGAAATGTTTACGCTTCAAAAATGTTTGTACTTTTGTTCACAGCCATGTGAAGAGCATGAATACATTGGTGACCAGACTTTAATGTAGATATGCAATATAGCTAGGTTACTTCCCTGTCCCTAGCCTGTGACTGGACACTCGAGGAGCAATATCAGACTAGAGATCATCCCTCCGCTCTCTCCTCCTGTCGGTGTGTTTATTGTCAGCCTAGGTGCATATAGCACACTTCATTGGCTCTTCCTCTCTCAGTCTGCTGTCCAGGGGGGTTACATAAGACTGGTACTTACACAAGTTGCATTTAAAAATACTTTTAGTGATCTACTTTTAGTAAACATGTTTCCTTATATCTGTCAGGAGTTAACCTTTAAAGATGAACTTTAATCTGCCTGTTTTTCTTTTCTGGTTCCTCCCTTCCACCTTCATTAACATGCTAATTCCATTTTTAAATAAAAACCTTCCCATTTGCATTATATATTGTCTATATCTATCTATCTATCTATCTATCTATCTATCTATCTATCTATCTATCTATCTATCTTATTTTAGACCTAGTCTAAGTCTGGAGCACTGTACATCTCTATGTACAGCAAGCAGATCACGGCTGGATGGAGGGTCCAGCAGAGTGTTGTACATATCTTCATGAAAGCATCACAGCACCTTGCTTCAGTAGTCCTTTCCAGGGCCCTCATCCCTGATGCAAGTAGAAGGCTAGCTCTTGTTAGAAGGTATGCAAATATCAAAATGCCTTAATGGGTGGATGTCAATCAGGAGGAATGGGTGTTCTTAGGCAGCTTACTGTACTATGCAGACTGCCCAAGGCAATGCTCACAAGTGATGCTGCTCAGTGACAACAAGGATGGGAAAGCAAGCACAGTGGCTAAGTGGTCAGCACTTCTGTAGTAGCAGTACTGGGGTCATCAGTTTGAATCCCTACCATGGCACTATCTGCCTGGAGTATGCATGTTCCCCCTGTGCCTCTGTAGGTTTCCTCCCACACGCCAAATACATGCTGCTCGGTTAATTGACTCCTATCTAAATTGGCCCTAGTATGTGTATGTATGAGTGTGTGAGTTAGGGACCTTAGATTGAAAGCTCCATGAGGGCAGGGACTGATGTGAATGTACAGTATGTATGTAAAGTGCTGCATAAATTGATGGTGCTGTACAAGTACCTGTAATAGATGGATGATGCTGATTGTCCTTCAGACAGGATATGAAGCATGCTCTGTCTTACCTGCTGCTAATTCCTTTGCACTCTACAAGACGCTCACAGTGTGCAGTTAAATCAGAGTAAGCTTTTTCAGTACAGAAGAGGTACAACTGTGTAAATCTAAAATTCAATTTTATATATTGTAATTTTTTAAGATCTCCTACATCAGCCGGTTTGGTACGCACAATAGACAAATTCCATTCAGCTTTATTTGAAAATAAAATGGCTATTGTCTGAGTTTTTATAGCTTGCTACTGTAATAATAGATCCTTTAAGAGATGCACCTGTGGACTGCCAATTTGCTATAACGTTAATAGATTATTACAGTAAATGGCCAGAAATTGCATTTGTCGCAAATATAACCTCTGCTACTGTAATTACATTTCTCTCCACAGTCTTCAGCAGGGAAGCCAATCCAAAAGAACTAGTGTCTGACAATGGAACACAATGTGTTTCATCTGATTTTGAATCTTTCCTAAGGTTCCGTACACACCTATGCAGTTTGCTTTTTGTCCATTTTGCAGTGCTTTTCGCAGTTTGTTTTGCATTTTTTTACACATGTTTTTGATATGTTTTTACCACGTTTTGCATTTTGTTCAGTTTTTTTTTTTTGCTAGGCAGAATATAAATGTAAAACGCAAAACACAGCAAAAATGTACTGTCACTATCGCGGCGTCATACCCCAGACCTTCTCACCAAACTCGTGACAGAAGGACTAGCCGATCTAAAACCCCGATGTAACAATGCCACACTCAGCTGCACCCTGCACAATGATTTTCCAGCTAATTGGACCACAATCGATGTACCGGCAGCCTGAGCGATTGTTACTGGGTCAGGTTAATTACACAATTAACCCTTCACACTGCCACCATCTCCTTTTTGTACAGAGAAAGAGGAAACTCGGCGATATCAGCTAAAACACTATAATGGTTGAGATAATCATCTGCATAATACGGTCACCGCAGGCCGATTATGCAGAGGGTTAAACAAACACAGTAGCGTCTCTTTAGAGGCAGGAATTCGTAAATTGCAATAAAGCGCTATAGAAACAGTTCAACACTTTCAGAAGGAAAGATTTATTACTAAAAGGTCAAATGGTGCAATAAAAATATTTACAGAAAAAGATGTAACTAAGATATATATATAAATATACAGAGACTAACAGCACAGCAAAGAGATATCAGAGAGCAGTGAAAGGGTTAAGGTACTTGCCAAAGTCCTGGGTTGGCAGATCCAAGTTTAAGAGCGAAAGGGCATCGGTCTCCCCAGATGGTACTGATGTTAAAAATGGGAGACATCTTCAACTTACTTTTCTTAGGCCTGACAGCCTAATTTGTAGTTCCCCAGCAGGGGGTGTCTCTGAAGTCAAGGACCAATACCCCGTTTAGGGCGTGGAGGTCTGGGCGTGGACCTGGTTCATATTTTGGCTCATAACTTTTCCTATGCACAAGTGACATTTCACCCGCGGGTAGATTATTATGCAAGTATATGATCCAAACGCACACGTTCCTGCGTTAAAAAATGGCTGTGTGTATGAGTGGGTGCTGCAGTGACCGTCGGCTGGAACCGAACAAAATCAGCAAGGAAAAAATGTCACCAGCACACCGAGGATCACCAATATGGGTCCAAAGGTTTTAATAAACCATCACATAGTTACAGCAAGGCAACGTTTCGGAGTCTCGCAGGACCCCTTCATCAGGCATGTGACCATGTCACATGCCTGATGAAGGGGTCCTGCGAGACTCCGAAACGTTGCCTTGCTGTAACTATGTGATGGTTTATTAAAACCTTTAGATTATTATGCAGACACGTCTGAGGATTGATTAGATATGAATTATGAAATTATACACTGAACGATTCACAAGATCTATTTTTCGGCTTTCCTATGTATTCGAGACAAGGTGAGTGACCCATCAAATTGTTCGTCTTCTCTTAGCCAATCTGAAATATGTCTGGTTTTTATGTAAGTCTCTCATATTCCAAGATATGAGACAGGGGAAAAATGGATTTTGAAAAGTTTATCTGATTCGTGGTTCTTTGGAATGCCTTGAACTCCTGGGAAGGCTCTGTTATCTTTATACGAGGTGTTAAATGGCACAGGTTGCTCAGACAGTCAGGCACCTTGCTCAGGGAGGTGTTTTATAGCTCTGGGCTCCCTGCCATGCTCTAGCCTGCCTGTGACCCTTCCAACACACATATGTTCCTGTGGATTAACAGTGAGGAAAGGGGGAAAAATGAGGGACAACATGGAGATTCTTAACAAAATGGAGGACTGCGTCAATCTCTGGGTATACGCTGTTACATGTACTACCATGTATTTCATCAGATTCTCCATTGAACTCTATTGTAGCAAAAATGCTGCTTTTTGCTTTTAAAAAAAGTCCCAAATTTCCCAAATTTCCAAAAATGTAGCAGCTCAAAAAAGCATAGATGTGAACATGTTCCATAGGAAACTGTGTTAAATGGACTGTATTGAATTTCTGCAATAAGCAAAAAGCACTAAAAAATGCATTGCTGTGAACGGAACCTGAGAAAGAGCTATATTGTGCTTAGGAAATCCTTGGTTTATTACCCTCAAGCAAATGGAGAGTTTGAGAGTTTAAACAGAACCCTTGAAGAACTCTTTGGACTGAAAATCTTAAGCAAGGCATACATTTATGGATTTCTCCATCCATGCAGAGGCTGAATCTCCCTTGTTGACAATTGATTGGATGCAGTCACTGTTCAGCTGACAATTTTCCACTTGGCTCTTTATACAGAAGTAAACTGAAAAACTGACATAGGCCGGGCCAAGTGGTGCTGACAGACCCAACCACAGCTCAAACGTGAGCCATATATGTCTAGCTTTACAAAAAATTTTGGAAAATGTTTACTACAGAGTTCTTGTATGTCTAGAGAGCTATCAGACATTCAACTGCACAAGCAACACCAGCTGAACTACTACATGGCAGACAAATATGCAAAAACTACATGTTGGAGCCATACAACTCCCACAAAGCCCAGTGCTTCTGGAATCACCAGTTGCTAAGACAGTTAAAGATCAACGGGGTAAAACTAAGGTGTATAGTGATCAGAAACGTAGTAGGGAGACGTACACTTTCAGCCTGGATCTCTAGAATTAGGAATCTTGGCTTCATGAAGCAATAACAATCCAAATGTTTCAATCTGCTTAGAGTGACAAGGTCTTTACATCTATGGACTGATGGACACCTGTGGAATGCCAGTCATTTTGCACTTTTTAGGCAGCACTTTTCAGAGGTTTTATTTGATGAAGAACATTTTTCTATTCTTACTAATAACTAGAATTTAACCGAACATACTGTACATACATACATACAGAAGGTTGATGTGGAGGGTGGAGGGGAAGTCAGGATTATCAGGTAGGAAGATGGGCTACTATAGTCAGAGGGAGTGGTAGGGGGCCATAGGGAAGGAAGGGCAGCCCTGGGTTTGAGCACCCAAATTGATTTGCCAAGTTGGATGAAGATATGGGGGTGGCAAGCTCAGTGGTAGCAGCCCTAGATGATACTACTATTCCTAACAGCCGGGAGAGCAGACCATCTGCTATATTAATAATATATTACTAGGAAAAGGTTCGGTCCGAGCATGTAGGCCCTTTACAAAATAATCTAGAGTGGGTGACTGGGGACAAACAGAAGGCAAATTTATTAAATACCTTCTTCAGCTCTGTATATACAAAGGAGCATGGGGGAGCTCATGTCCATAATGGGCATGGTATTGACACAGTTCCAAATGATCCACAATGGCTCAAAATTGATATGGTTCAGAAATATTTAGACAGAATAAAGGTGAATAAAGCACCTGGACCGGATGGCATACACCCACCGGTCCTTAACCACCTTCCGCACACCATATAGTACAATGACGGGCACAAGGTGGTTCTCTCGTTCTGATAGGATGTCATATGATGTCCTTCCATTCTCACCGCGCATGTGCGGCTCAGGGAGCGCGCAGCACGGCGATTGCCGGTGCGCTGTGTCCCTCGGACACAGCGGATCACGGAAAGAGCCGAAGATGTCGGCTCGGTCATGTGATCAGCTGTGTCCAATCGCAGCTGATCACATGTAAACACGGAAATGCCGGTTATCGGCATTCCTCTCCTCTCGAGCTGTCACGCTGACAGTTTGAGAGGTGAGGAGAGCCGGTAATCGGCTTTCCGTGGTGGGGACATGTACACTGATGATCAGGGCACTGATGATCAGTGTGCCCTGATGATCAGTGTAGCCCCAGCAGTGCCACCTGTCAGTGTCCATCAGTGCCAGCAGTCAGTGCTCATCAGTGCCACGTGCCAGTGCCCATCAGTGCCACATCAATGCCACATATCAGTGCATACCAGTGCACATCAATGCCACATATCAGTGCCCATCTGAGCTGCCTTTCAATGTCACCCATCAGTGCCAGTCAGTGCCACCTATCAATGACAATCAGTGCTACCTATCAGTGCTGCCAATCAGTGCCACCTATCAGTGTCAATCAGTGCCACATATCAGTGCCAGTCAGTGTCGCCTATCAGTGCGCATCAGTGCCACCTATCAGTGCCGCCAATCAGTGCCACCTATCAGTGCCAGTCAGTGCCACCTATCAGTGCCAGTCAGTGCTGCCTAACAGTGCCAGTCAGTCTGCCTAACAGTGCCAGTCAGTGTTGCCTAACAGTGCCAGACAGTGCCGCCTAACAGTGCCAGTCAGTGCTGCCTATCAGTGCAATATATCAGTGCTGCCTTTCAGTGCCCATCAGTGATGACTGTCAATGCCCATCAGTGCAACCTACCAATGCCTCCTCATCAGTGCCACCTATCAGTGTCCATCAGTGCAGCCTCATTAGCGCACAACAGTGAAGGAGAAAAATCACTTATTTTCAAAATTTTATAACAAAAACGAAGAAAAAATTTAGTTTTTTTAAAATTTTCAGTGGTTTTTGGTTTGTTTAAGAAAAAATAAAAATCCCAGAGATGATTAAATACCACCAAAATAAAGCTCTATCTGTCTCAAAAAAAATGATAAAAATTTCATATGGGTACAGTGTTGCATGACCGCGCAATTGTCATTTAAAGTGTGACAGCGCTGAAAGCTGGAAATTGGCCTGGGCAGGAAGGGGGTATAAGTGCCCTGTAGGCTAGTGGTTAAAGAATTTCATTTAGTGACTGGCATAGTACCACTGGTAGATCACAAGCTTAATAATGGCATGCAATGCCAAGCTGCAGTTTCTAAAGCGAGCAAAATCCTCTCTTGTATTAAGAGAGGTATAGATGAGAGAGAGAGAGAGAGAGAGAGAGAGAGAGATCATCTTATCCCTGTACAAATCATTAGTAAATCCTCGTCTAGAAGATGCAGTTCAGTTTTGGGTATCAATTCACAAAAAGCATATCAGAGTGGAGAAAATGCAGAGAAAGGCAACCAAACTGACTTACATCTGAAGGAAAAATCTCCAAATATGGAAAGGATTCTTCACAGTAAGAGCTGTGAAAAATGTGGAATAGACTCCCTCAAGTGCTGGTTCTGGCTAGCTCAGTATATTGGCCTGGTTTCTTTCCTAAATGCACATAGTATAACTAGATACTAACATTTATAGGTAAAGTTTATCCAGGGAATATCTGGCTGCCTCTGGAAGAAATTGGATCATGCTTTGTTGGGTTTTTGTTGCCTTCCACTGGATCAACTGTGGGTATATGATTGTGTATATAGGATTGTATAAATTTTTTAAAACAGGTTTTTTCTTTTCATTGGTTAAACTAGATGGTCATGTGTCTTTTTAAAACCAGACTAACTACAGTGAAAGAAATAAGTTTTTGATCCCCTGCTGATTTTGAATGTTTGCCCACTCACAAAAAATGATCAGTCTAAAAATCGAATGGTAGGTGTATTGTAATACTGAGAGACAGAATAGCAACAAAATATTCAAAAGAAATGCATGTCTAACAAATTACGCACTGATTTGCATGTTCATGAGGGAAATAAGTATTTGATCCCCTTCACAAAACATGACTTGGTACTTGGTGGCAAATCCCTTGTTGGCATTCACAGGTCAGACGTTTCCTGTAGTTGGCCACCAGGTTTGCACACATCTCAGGAGGGATTTTGGCCCACTCCTCTTGGCAGATCCTCTCCAAGTCATGAAGGTTTGGTGGCTGATGTTTGCAACTCGAACTTTCAGCTCCCTCCACAGATTTTCAATCGAATTAAGGTCTGGAGACTGGCTAGGCCATCCAGGACCTTAATGTGCTTCTTCTTGAGCCACTCCTTTGCTGCCTTGGCTGTGTGTTTTGGGTCATTGTCATGCCGGAACATCCATCCACGACCCATTTTCAATGCCCTGGCTGAGGGAAGAAGGTTTTCACCCAAGATTTGATGGTACATTGCCTGTCCATTGTCCCTTTGATGCAGTACAGTTGCCCTGTCCCCTTAGCAGTAAAACACCCCCAAAGCAGAATGTTTCCACCACCATGTTTGACAGTTGGGATGGTATTCTTGGGGTCATAAGCAGCATTCCTCCTCCTCCAAACAAGGCATGTTGAATTGATGCCAAAGAGCTTGATTTTAGTCTCATCTGACCACATCACTTTCAACCAGTCCTCCTCTGCATCTTTTAGATGTTCAGTGGCAAACTTCAGGCAGACCTGGACATGTGCTTTCTTGAGCAGAGGGACCTTGTGGGCATTGCAGGATTTCAATCCTTGTCGGTGTAGTGTGTTACCAATTGTTTTCTTGGTGACTGTGGTCCCAGCTGCCTGGAGATCATTGACAAGATCCTCACATGTAGTTCTGGGATGATTCCTCACTGTTCTCGTGATCATTGACACTCCACGAGGTGAGATCTTGCATGGTGCACCAGACCTAGGGAGACTGACAGTTGTTTTGTGTTTCTTCCATTTGCGAATGATTGCACCAACTGTTGTCACCTTCTCATCAAGCTGCTTGGCGATAGTTTGGTAGCCCAGTCCAGCCTTGTGTAGGTCTATAATCTTGTTACTGACATCCTTGGACAGCTCTTTGGTCTTTGCCATGGTGGAGAGTTTGAAATCTGATTGTTTGATTGCTCCTGTGGACAGGTGTCTTTTGTACAGGTAACAAAATGAGATTAGCAGCACTCCCTTTAAGATACTTCTTCTAATCTCAGCTTGTTACCTGTATGAAAAACACCTGGTAGCCAGAAATGCTGCTAAATGATAGGGGATCAAATACTTGTTTCCCTCATGAACATGCAAATCAGTGCATAATTTGTTAGACATGCATTTCTTTTGAAATTTTTGTTGCTATTCTGTCTCTCAGTGTTACAATACACCTACCATCCGATTTTTAGACTGATCATTTCTTTGTCAGTGGGCAAACATTCAAAATCAGCAGGGGATCAAATACTTATTTCCCTCACTGAACCCTTAGGGGACAATGTATAAACAATTTGCCTTACAGGAAAATTGATGCACTGATGGGCACTGATAGGCTGCACTGATGAGGTGGCACTGCTGAGGCGGCACTGGTGGGCATTGATGAGGAGGCACTGATGATGCTGCACTGATATGCAGCAATGACGGGCACTGATAGGCGGCACTGATGGGTGGCGCTGACTGGCAGCACTGACTGACAACACTGACTGGTGGCACTGCTGGGCAGCATTGATGGGTGGCACTGCTGGGCAGCATTGATGGGTGGCACTGCTGGGTACTGATGGGTGGCACTGTTGGACACTGGTGGGAGGCACTGCTGGGCACTGGGGAAAGGCACTGCTGGGCATTGGTGAGTGACATTGCTGGGCGGCACTGCTGGGCACTGATGATCAGTGCAGATGTCCTATGTGACATTTGCCAGTTCTCGGCAGTACTTTCCTCATGCTGTGACAGCGTGAGGAAAGTGCAGCCAATAACCGGCAACTGTATTTATTCGGTGATCTGCTGTGTCAATGAACACAGCTGATCATGTAGTAAACGGCCGCTGTGATTGGCCTTTTACCTCATCATGTGATCATGGACAGCACCAGGTGTGCCCCGATGATGGTACGCGAAAGTGCACGGTCTGGGGGGACGTCTTATGACGCCCTCCCAGAACTGGACAACTGCGCTGTAGCCATCATTCGGCTATAGCACGGTTGGCAAGTGGTTAAAGGATAAGCTCACATTTAAACAAAAAATAATAAATACACATTTTATATGCATGTAAAAAAATGTGCATTTATTATTTTTTGTTTGTGAAGCCTCTAAAGCATTGCACCAGTGATCAGCAGATCGCTGGGCCTATGCAGGTCTTCCCCTGACCTGTCAGTATATTTGCTTACTTGTATATCCCGTACAAGCAAGCAGATACTACTGACAGGAAGGTTCATTGAACTACCACAGTGCTGTGGAGCGCCATGGTAGTTCAATGAAAACTACAAGTTGACATCCGCAAAGGCTAGCTTTCCTATACACAGAATACTGTGAATGAATGACTCGGCCGGGGGGGCGGAGCCCCACAATGCCACTTTTTTTTAATTTGTGAGAGCTAGTAGGGAGAAAACCCCCACTAGCTGTCACAGCAGGGATCAGGGGGGTGCGAGGGCTGGTCAGATCATAGCATGTTACATGTTACATCCTGAATATGATTATCATATTACGAAAGGTGAACTTATCCTTTAAGATGCAAGGAACATTTTAGGCATTCCATGCATTAGGAATTTTATTTTTGGTGAGATACTCCCCTAAGACTTGTCTATTAAAGGAATGCAGACTTTGCATTAGAACACTGAGATTTGCTCAGGTAATTAAATCATACCCTCCAATTCAGGAATCAAGTCTGCAAGGGATATGATGAAACAACAAGCAATTTCACCAGCAGGAGTTTGCAACAAAGTTTGTTAATATCCTTGCAATATACATAGATCACACAGAGGAAGTTCTTGTTTTTTGTTTTCAACACCAGTGTGGTTACACTTTGAAAGTGCCATTGAAAGTATTTTGCTATATCTATTCAGTTATTGCACAAATATATGTTGATCCTACCAGAAATCCAGTGACCTTGTAAAGTCCTATATGCTTCTATTGAGTGTTATCAGCTAGCTTTCTCAGGTATCTCTGTGGTATTTTTATCAAATTCCTTGGGGTGTCTACTTTCCAAAAAGGGGTCATTTGAGGGGTTTGGTGCTATCCTGGCATTTCAGGACCTCCGAAACTGTGATAGGTAGTCTGGAAGTGTAATAAGGAAATAAAGCCCTTTAAAAGCCTGAAGGTGCTTATTGGATTTTGGGGTCCCATACTTGGCTAGACTGCCAAAACGTCTCTCACATGTGGTACCCCCATACTCAAGAGAAGCAGCAGAATGTATTTTGGGGATGTATTTTGGGGAGTAGTTCCACATATGCCCATAGCATGTGTGAGCAATAAATCATTTAAGTGACAATTTTGTGTAAAATTTTTTTTTCCATTTTCCAAAAACTTGTAAAATAATGAATTCTTCTTTTGACTCAACATGCCTCTTAGCAAATAGTTTGGGGTGTCTACTTTCCAAAAGGGGTCATTTTGGGGGGTGGGGGCATTTTATGCTCAGCATTAGAAGTTTATGCCACACATCACTCACTCTTCTAACCACCTGAAGACCAAGCCTTTTTTGACACTTTTTGTTCACATAAAAAAAATCTGTATTTTTTGCTAGGAAATTACTTTGAATCCTCCAACATTATATATTTTTTTAGTAAATAAAATAGTGAGTGCTGCAATTTTTCATGTCACATAGTACTCGCGCAGCGATTTTTGAAACGCAAATTAAAAAAAAACACTTTTTTTACTTTTAATGCACAAAAACACAATATATTGGCCAATTATTTGGTAAGAAATAAAAGATGATGGTATGCCAAGTAAATAGATACCACACATGACATGCTTTAAAACTGTGCATGCCCCGTGCAATGGCGACAAACTGCATACATTTTTAAAATTCATAGGCAAGTTATTTTGATTTTTTAATTATTTTTATACTGTCCCTATAATTTTTTTCATCACTTTTAATGCTATCACAGGGAATGGAAATATCCCCTATAACTTCAATTGGCATTGTCATATATTCTTTTTTTGAGAAATCTGGGGTCTGTCAGACTCTAGATATCTACTCTGCCCTTACATTATCTAATCTCCCCAAGATCAGTGTGATCAGATGCTTTCCCAATTTACAAATGGCGCTGTTTATATCCTGCAAAACTGAAGTGATGAAATTCTCACAGCTTCCAATTTCTTAGACTATAGAGATGATTGGCACCATTCCGGTCTCCAATCAGCTCTATGGTCAGCTGGCAGAAACACCGGCTGCATTCTCAGGTTACCTCGATGGCATGGGACTGCCTGAGAAGACCGTGGAAGGCAGGGGGGTCATCATTTCCCGCTGCTTGTAAAAGCAATCCTGCGGCTAATTAGCCACTAGGATTGCTTTTACATGAAAGCCGATTTCCGACTGAAAAAAACGATACCAGGATGATGCCTGCAACTGTAGGCATCATCCTGGTATAACCATTCAAAGTCCAGTTATGTACCAGTTAATTTTTTTAGTAATGCCCATGTTGAGGGTTAGCTCCAAAAAAAATTTAAATTCGGAAACCGCAATGGGTTTCCATGCAAATGGTCTGGCAAGGTTTGAATTTGGGTTGTCGTCAATAAATTGTTGTGCATATAAATTTCTTTGATCCACAATCAATGCATACAGATCTTCCGTGAAAAACAGCTCCAAAAAATCAAGGTGAGTGATTAAATTTGCTGTTTCCACCTGAATTCCGGGTTGGGCAGTGAATGGGGGAAGTACGGGTGCTGCAGAATTTGTGGACTGCCAAATGGGATTTGCAAGCACATCCGGAAGGATACTAGGGGCTCTACGGGCCTGTGTGCAAATTCTTGGTGGTTGCGGGACACTACTTGTGCTCCCCACCGCACCAGCTTGTACCGCACTTATGGGACTCTCCATGTCACCAGGGATACTGCAGTGCTGGTATGTGAAAGACCAAGATGTACTAGACTGCTGGTACTCGTCAGTTCACCAAAAGGTAGAGCGACACTAGTACTGGCACTCTGCTGCATATGAGAGTAATCAAAATTTACTGCTAAGTAAATTAAGTGCTAACAGAGATCAGGCCTGATTCTGCGAACACTGCGGTTTTGTGTGCAATGTATCAAGTGACAGTGACCTACTGACACTGCACTTGCTGCGGGAGAAGGGTGGGGGGGGGGGGGGTAAGCACAGGGGCTAAATGCAGGTGCTGGCAGGTGCTGATCCTGCTAACGCTGCGTTTTTGGGGACGCTATACTAATGTGAACGCTGGTATAGTGCTGATCTGATCAAAGATATTGATCCGTTCAGACACTATACTAGCAATGGAGCTTTATTGTGTATGAGCATGTTCCTGGCAATCAAGGGGTTAAATGTGATTACTGCTGTACTGACGGGCAATCTGACGCTATCTGGGAGGAGCGTGAAAACCACGGGCGTGCGAATCATGTATATATACATGTGATTTTGCGCAGTCGTGCCGCCCTGTAGCAGTATTTCTGCTATAAGGCGGTCAGGAAGCAGTTAAAGAAGCAGTTAGTGTTACTGCACTGCGTTACTTTAACTGCCAATTGCGTGGTCATGCAATGCTGCACCCAAATTAAATTTACATCCTTTTTTTCCCACAAATTGAGCTTTCTTTTGGTGGTATTTGATCACCTGTGCGTTTTAAATTTTTTGTGCTATAAAAAAAAATACTGACAATTTTGAGCAAAAAAACAATATTTTAGACTTTTTGCTATTAAACATGTCCAGTAAAAAAATTTGAAAATCAAATTTTGTCATAAATTTAGGCCAAAATGTATTCTGCTGCATGTCTTTGATGAAAAAAACCCCAATACGTGTAAATTAATTGATTTACGTGAAAGTTATAGCGTTTACAATTGGTAGTATAGATACTGGATTTTTTTTTATACTAGTAATGGTGGCGATCAGAGACTTATAGCGGGACTGCGGCGGGCATTCTGACACTGGGGGAGGGGGGGGGGAACTGTATTGGTGTCCCCAGTGACACCAATACAGTTATCAGTGCTACAAGAAAGCACTGACACTATACTAATGGCACTAGGCAGGAATGGGTTAACATGAGGGGCAATAAAAGGATTAACTGTGTGATGGGAGTGTTTTACTAGGGGGCAGGAGGTGTGTTCTTCACTGTAAGCACACTGCTCTGGTTGGCTGTGCTCAGCCATCCAGAGCAGTGTGCCCAAACTGACAGGGAGGAGGACTGTTGGTAAACAATGCTTGATTGACACCCGGCGCCTCGATCGGCTGCGCAGGTAATGTGTGCGAGTGCCCCTTACCCAGAAATGCAGAATCACATATATATGCATGATCCTGCGCACATGGGCCGTCCTGTAGCAGTAAATCTACTATAGGGAGGTCCTAAAGAGGTTAATTGAGAGTATGTACATACAAACTGGAGAAAAGGGTTTAAGAATTACAGCTTTTAAGAGTAGCCATCCCCCCTTTTTCAAGGGACCAAAAGTAATTGGGCAATTGAATCAAAAGCTGTTTCATGGCCAGGTGTGGGCCACTCCTTCATTATTTCTTCATCAATTAAGCAGGTAAAAGGTCTGGAGTTGATTCTAAGTGTGGTATTTGCATTTGGAATCTATTGCTATGAACCTACAACATGCATTCAACGGAGCTGTCAATGCAAGTGAAACAGGCCATTGTAAGGCTTCAAAAACTAAACAA
Organism: Staurois parvus; assembly: GCF_062004578.1. Classification (NCBI taxonomy): domain Eukaryota; kingdom Metazoa; phylum Chordata; class Amphibia; order Anura; family Ranidae; genus Staurois; species Staurois parvus. The sequence goes on along the minus strand of NW_028318117.1, from coordinate 11,297,827 downwards.
ATCCATCACAGAGATAGCAGCAACATTAGGAGTGGCTAAATCAACAGTTTGGTACATTCTGAGGAAAGAAGAACGCACTGGTGAGCTCAGCAACATAAAAAGGCATGGACGTCCATGGAAGACAACAGTGGTGGATTATCACAGGTTCCTCTCTATGGTAAAGAAAAACCCATTCACAACATCCAGACAAGTGAAAGACATTTTCCAGGAGGTGGGCGTATCATTGTCAAAGTCTACAGTCATGAGAAGATTTCACGAGAGCAAATACAGAGGGTTCACCACACAGTGCAAACCATTCATAAGCCTGAATAATAGAAAAGCCAGATTAGACTTTGCCAAAAAACATCTAAAAAGCCACACCAGTTCTGGAAAAGTATTCTTTGGACGGTTAAAACTAAGATTAATCTGTACTAGAATGACGGGAAGAAAAAGTGTGGAGAAGGCTTGGAACGGCTCATGATCCAAATCACACAACATCATCTGTAAAACATGGTGGGTCATTGGTATTTATTGATGATGTGACAGAAGACAGAAGCAGCCAAATGAATTCTGCAGTGTTTAGAGATATACTGTCAGCCCAGATTCAGCCAAATGCAGCAAAGTTGATTGCATGGCACTTCACAGTACGGATGGACAATGATTCAAAACACATTGCAAAAGCAACCCAGGAGCTTTTGAAAGAAAAGAAGTGGAATATTCTGCAATGGCCGAGTCAATCACCTGATCTCAACTCAATTGAGCATGCATTTCACTTGCTGAAGGCAAAACTAAAGGCAGAAAGACCCACAAACAAAGAACAACTGAAGACAGCTGCAGTTAGAGCCTGGCAAAGCATCAGAAAGGAGGAAACCCAGTCTTTGGTAATGTCCATGGGTTCTAGACTTCAGGCAGTGATTGCCAGTAAAGGACTCTCAACAAAATATTAAAAATGAAAATTTTATTTGTGATTATATTCGTTTGTCCAATTAAATTTGAGCCCCTGAAAATGGAGGGACTGTGTATAAAATGTGCCTCTACTATGGGGGCTCTCAAAATTTGTAGAGTTAGGAACTCCAGAATATCGGGGCGCCGGGACGAGGCTCTGTAGCTTATGCATGTATTTTCAAATGTGTGCTACCTAAACCCCTGTTTTTAACGCATACTGTTAGACAGGTTAATTTGGTTTGTTTGCAGGCTGGCTGGCAAGTTGAGCTGGGAACTTTTCTCTTTTGTTGTTTGACAACAAACAACCATTCCATGTGCTCCTTGCTGTGAAAGCCAGTTATAGACTGGGGCAGCGGTCATTTTGTGTAGTGCATAAAAATGGCTGCAGTTCCTAAAATTTTAACTTGATATTTATGTTCAACCCCTTGAATTAAAGCTGAAAGTCTGCACTTCAAATTCATTTGGATTATTCATTTTAATTTATTCTGGTGGCATACAGAGCCCAAAGTATGAAAATTGTGCCTGTGTCCAAATATATATGGACCTAACTGTATATAATGCTGGGGGGTTCTACGTAATTTTTTAGGAAAAAATATGATTTTATTAAGTATGTGAAATGTTTTTTTATATTGTTACGCACACAGTTAACAAATAATCTATTTCTTCCCTACTCTATCTAAAACAAAAAAAAATTGGATGATGTGCCAATGTCATGCCTTTCCTTATGACTCATAGTTGTTAAGTGGTCTTGCAGTGCTGGAATCCTGAAGTCATTTCCCTGTGTACCCTGTAAAGCGTAGAGAAATGTGTTGGCGCTGTATTTAGAATGTGTAACAAGATGCTTTATGCATAATGCATGACCTAGATTAGTTGCACCATCCTCTTTCAATAATCCTTCAAGAAAATATATCTATGGTACAAAACATTTCTTTTTTAGCAGTACACACAATCAAAGTTTTAATAAAAGTTTGAGAAGAGTAGAGAAATCTTAGCAGCTGTGACTTCATGTTGAGTGAGGCTTCAGCAGATTTGAACCATGGTGAGAAGCGAAGCACAGACTATCAATGCCGTTCATAAACAAGCTGGCGGCATGATAGAATAATTGGCTTCTATTGATGTGGCTGAAGAACGTAGAGTTTAATCAATGCTCGCTGTATTCCGGCTGGAAGAATGATGGGATGTGAGCGACAAGGAAGTGCACTTGTTAGTCTATTGTTATCTTCCTCAGGTACTGAATTTTCTCTGTCATTAATTGATACTTTGTAAGTCTGTTCTTATCCTTGGGTAAATTTATTCAATCCAGCCTAAGTATACATTGGTAAAGGGTGTGGAAGCACACATAGAGCTGTAATTGTCTGGCTTTGCAATTTTCTGGGCAATGTGGTGTGCCAAGTAAGTCATTTGCCCAAATGTGCAGTTGCAGCATAGACTCAAAATTCAGGAAAAGTGTCATACTGCACAGCGGAGTGCCCCTTTTACAGCCAGTGTGCACAACATTGTTGGAGTTTTTTTGACAACTGACTTCATCCAAAGAATCAATAACCAGCAAGACAGATGCCATGCTATCATGCATATCATGCTATGTGAACCATAAAACATGTAAACTAATCTAGTTAACAAATCACACTAAAATATGTTCAGAATGGTCTAAAACATCAGAGTTGGTACTTACCTGCCCAATTTTGGAAAGGGCTGGCAGATTTGTGTTGACAATAAACTTTTTTTACATATAGACAAATGGTGGCACCCACAGCTTTTCATGCTAGGATGCTACTTCAAGGTCCCCAATCTTTGGATGCAAGGTTGTGGAGAAATGTACTAGTGACAGGGTCTGGGTAGACTTAAAGGATATCTCCACTTTTGTGGGCATAAAACTAGCAAATAAAAATAATAATAACTTAGTGTAAAAATTTGCGACACATCATATTGTAATTGAATGCTATTAAAAATGACCTTTCCTTTTCAATCTGCAGCAATGTAATTCCCTGTAAAATGCAATGCAATATGGCTACCTGGAGGTGCTCTGTACATAGAGGGGGTCAATTCACGAAAGGTTACCACATGTGATAACACTGTCACATGACTCATTTGCATAAATGATCACAGGTGGTAACAAAATGTCCAATTCACAAAAAAAATAACGATTCTGCAGTATTTAAAGCAAAATTAATGATGTGTTGGTAAATACTGAAAAAAAAAAAAATACGGTAAGCTGTTAAATCCAATTCACAAACACAACAGAAAGCAAAAAAAGATGCAATATTTATCACCAGGGTTTTGCTAGCAGTATCACATGTGGTATTTTTTCAGATGTAGCGAGGGGGTCTGGTATGGATATTAAGGGAAACCCTACACCAAAATTTAAAGAAAAACAGCGCTGGGTACCCCCCAAAACCATACCTGACCCAAAATCCCTTAGGACTGTGAGGGAACCCGCACACCATTTTCTTTTTTTCATTTTGGTGTGTAGTTCCCCCAAAATCCATACCAGACCCAAAGGGCCTGGTATGGATGGGGGGGCGGGGGGAGCCCAACACTGTTTTTTTCATCATTTGTAATTGCTGGCATGTTTTGTTTACATTCAACTGTCAGTGGGACACCTGCTGACAGTTGATGAGTCATCTGTTGTGAAGGACACAGCGGCTGGCCTCCTTAACAACCAGCTATGGTGTAATAAATTGCCACATGCAAATATGCAGTAATTACCACAATACAGATATTTTACTGCATGAGTTATTTCGTGCAAAATTCTTAGTGAATTAAACATTTGCCAAAATTTGACCACATGCGTTATTTCACCGCTTTTTTCCAGTCGTTATTTAACTCTTAGTGAATTGACCACATGGTGTACAGAACACTCCCTAAGTATGGCATTTCCTGCATAAGTGATTGTCTCACTGATTTTCCCAGAAGTCTGCACTAAGATAACAATTTGATTTTGAGCACCCCCTGCAATAAAAATGGCATTTTTGGTGAGATACTCCCAAAGGGAAGCATGTGTAAAGGGATACAGACCCTGCCATTTTTCTCACTAGAACCCTGCAGGTGCAGCAGCTCATTGAGAATTATGAAACTTCCATATGGATTCATTTTCAACATGGACAGACAAACAACCAGCTATTTCTCCAGAATAACAAAATGTAGGAATCTGCAACAAAGTTTGTTAAAATCCCTGCAATGTACATAGATCACCTGGAGGGGAATTTTTTATTCTCAACTAAAATAGAGTTACTCTTTAACCACTTCTCCGTCCAGCCTATGTATATAAATGGCCGGACAGGAGCAGTGCAGGGGCGGGTGGCCGTTTATAAATGGCCTCCCTGCTTGTGGGCGCTCCCTGGGAGCCCGCAGCACCGTGATCCGGTGCCCGCTGTGTCCTCCGGACACAGTGGAACACCGATCGTTGTACGGGACCTCTGTGTGAGGTCCCGATCATGTGATTACTGATTGGCAAATCAGTGATCACATGAAGAGTAGCAAGCAAGATGTCACTTCTGACATCTTTGCTTACTACGTTTGAAATCTGTGAATGAGCACAGAGGTCACATGGTAGAAGGCTATTCTCAACAGCCTTGTACCATGTGACAAGCTGTGACCAATCTCAGCTCACACATTATTTCTCAGTGGTTGCAAGAATGATTGCTTTTACAGCCTTTATGAGTGTAAAGCCTTTATGAGTGTAAAATCAATCAGTGTAAAAAAAAAAAAAAAAAAAAATCTTCATAACCCCCCCCCCCCCAAAAAAAAAGTAGTACCGTGTCACTATGGTGACACTGTACTGCTAGGGTGACAGTATGTAAAAATAAATGAATAAATAAAGTGAAAATGTAAAAAAATTGAATTTTTGGTTATAAACTAATTTGGGTTATTTTTTTTTTACTAAAAAGAAAACTGAATACATTTTGGCCAAGATTTATGAAGAAAGATTATTTATTTGCAAAAAAAAAAACACTTTTTTTCAAAATTGTTAGACATTTTCATTTATATAGCAAAAAAAATAAAAATCCCAGTGGTGAATAAATACCACCAAAATAAAGTTTTATCCGTCTCAAAAAAATGCAAAAAAATTCATATGGGTACAGTGTTGCATGACCACGCAATTGTCATTCAAAGTGCGATAGCGCTAAAAGCTGAAAATTGGCCTGGACAGGAAGGGGGTAAAAGTGTCTGGACTTGAAGTGGTTAAGTATATAGAAAGCAAAACAGTAATGACCTTGTTAGCCAGGGGTAGAAAAGGCAAAAAGGTAAGACCTTTACAGTACTTTTCATATTTTTTCTAGTTCTAAGAAATATAAGCCAATAAGATGTCCAACCTGCTTGAGTTTACCCTATAATGTATTTAACGCATTGATACAAAAGTGTTATCAAATGTATTTACCATTAAAGTATAAGTAAACCCTAATGATCAACTTGTCTTTTTTAGTCTGTTAAAAAAATAATTTAAAATGGTTTATTATATCTGTTCATTTGGCAGCTTATTGGAATTAATGAGCTGCACAAAATAAGGCATCAGGAAACACGTAAAAACTTGCAGAAACACGCACAAATGCATGTAGGGGACCTGGATAGGGCAGATGTTAGTGCCAAGCTGTACAAGTCTTGCCCGGCTTCTTCTTGGATAGAGCACCCATATACTTGTCTTTATAGCCACTATCTTGGACACATTTCTCCTGGCCAGAGGCCCTCTCACATATTTCCCAGCCTGAAGCCTATCAATTGAAGTAAAGGAATGTCCACACTCAGATGTTCAGTATTTTCAGCACTTTAGTGCAACTTCACATTTTTTCCTATGACATATCACATTCGACATACTAATAGAACCTCCAGCGTGGAACGCGAGAAGTATTAATGAACATTCTGTAGCAGGCTTTCTAGAGCACAGCTTACATAATTTGGCCACTATTCCTTTTACTTTTCTCCTTGGGAGCACCACAGAGTTGGGACCACTTCCCCACGTATACTAAGCTCCTCAGTCTCAGGCTATGCTCCACCAAGCCATAGGACCCACAGAAGAGCGTTAGGGTTGAAAAAGTTCCTCTATTAGTATACGAGTCTCTTCCAAATATCTCTTCTATAGTGTTGCCCAGCCCGACATGCTCCCTGATGACATCTACTCCCAGTCTTCAGCTACCACTTATATTAGAGGATGCTTTTACAGGCCTCAAAGCCATACCCGTCATGCTACAGGGCCTGTAGTAGAAGGTCAGGGGTAGTTAAGGTGACTCCAGCTAGTCCTACGATCGGTGCCATGTCTCCTGTTAATTCTGCCCTGCACAGGGCCCTTGGATTAGCTCAGTGTGAAACTACATCTTAGCAGCTCTAGGGTGTTAATTTCCCATACCCCGACTGACTGGGCCCCACCCACAGCTGGCATTTATATGGGCACCAACCTATTTATGACATAGCAACAGGAGGAACCAAACTTAAACTGGCAATGCACCTGCCAAATCACTCATGTAAATGCACCTTTTTTGTTATGAACCAGCCCTTATTGGCTGAATCAGTAGGTGAAAATAAACAAAAAAGCCCTGAAACAGAATACTAATGCAGCCAACATATTTATTTATGCAGCCCCCCCCCCCCTAAAGTTATATTTAGATATAGGTGGAGCCTGGAGGTCTAAATGTGACCATGATTTCTTGTATACTTCAGTAGTGGGATCTCTTACCATAATGAGATCTCGCCTGACAACTGGGGAGTTTTGGGGTACCCCCCTCCCCCTTCACTTCTGAATGTTTTAGCATCTCTTGCATTCTGTAAATCTCACCAATAGAGTCCCCAAGTGACTTTCAGGTGGTTTAAAACCCAATTAAAAACTTAGTGTAAAGGTGTGTAAAGTCATACAGTTGTTTATGTTTAAATCAGTCAAAACTTGGGAACAAAAGCCTGTCCAATATCAGCATACTGTAAAAAGGACCCTGGTATCTGTGTGGAAGTGTTGGTCTCTGCAGGTCCAAAATGCCCCCTACTGAGTCAGACATATAGCTCATTGGAACGCTATGCCCCTGGCTCAGCAGGGGTCGACAGAGATACAGTACCACTGCTTCCATATAGACAACAAAAGTCCTTCTCTGCAGCATGCTGGCAAAGTAAAGTCTTTACTATTCAAGCTGTGGCAGCTTTATAAAGAAAACAAACTTAAAGACCTTTTGTTTGGATGTACCTGCAATGTCATTAGCTGATTTAAATTGGAAAGTCAGTTGGACTTTAGATGGCGATCTTACGTACCAAAAACATAAAAATCCATTTTGGGCAGGGTGATTCTTTCATTTAAAATGCAGTTTTAATTTCTGCATTGCATTTTATGTTTTTTACTTGGATCTGCCTTCAGCTATGTGTACCCTACAAGTTATTTTGCGCAAACCTGTCCACAATTATTTTCAAATTAAATTGAACCGTGCCTAAACAGATATGCCTTTAGGTATCCATTAACTTGAGACCTTTTAATGACTTGCTGCTCTCTTTTTCAATTTTGGTTTGCCTTTGCATACTACTAATTATCATACTAATCGTACCAAGACACATTCACCGACGCTGCAACAGCTAAACCGCGTGGCTAAAGTAGTCAGCAAATTTAGCATTACCATTTTAACATTTGGATAGGGTTGTCTGGCTCAGACGGTTATATCTCTCATATGATTACATCTTCTGTTATTTAGTACCTTGAGTCTGAAAGGGTCAGCCCTAAATTCACTTAAGCTGATCTATCTATCTATCTATCTATCTATCTATCTAGATGGCAGTGGCCTGCTATTCAGGGTTACTCACATTGATAGAACAGCTCACTGGAACTTGTATTTCTGAATAGCAGGACTTGGCTGATAAGCGGAGTGTCTGGGACTACATTTTTCTAGGAGAGGTAGCGTGTGGGCATGTGCATTTAAATATCAAAGCCCGGGAGATTGGCCAGGAGAATGTGGAGGGAGATTGAAGCAGAACAAGGTGTGTTGATGGCTGAAGTGCTGAGCTAGGACGCAGAGCCAGGATTGGAGAGAGAGCAGAAAGAACTTACTGACCACCCGGCCTGCTATGCTGCCACTCTGACAGCAGGAGACAGAGTCTGAATCAGAGGGCCCGTGGACTGTCCCTATCCATTGTGAAAGACTGATCATGGCCAAACCACATTGATTGGGTGAGAGAGACCCATGCATGCACTAGCAAAGTGAATATTGAGAGGTCGTCACCTCAGTTATCTGCTGGCACATAGTTGTGAACATTACATACTGATGCCCCCAGTTTGCGACCTAGTTATACCAGCACCATTGTTGGACTATAACTGCAGTACAGTTATCATTCAGTCATTCAATCATTCAAGGAAATACAGTCCCAGATCAAGATACAGCAGTGCCAACTAAATCAACAATTCCATTTCCTTCTTTGCGGAGCAGGATTCCTACTACTGTTCATCTTTTACCTTTGACATTCAGAGGAAGTTGTCTTTGTCCATAGACATTTATGTCAATTGATGCTATTTACAACTTCAAGCTCAGTTTAAGGTTAGAGCTCTTAAAGGGAACCTTGCACTAATTCTTTACCATTAATCAGAGAAATGTTAAATTTTTTTCATTTTCTTCACTATCTTTGATGTGGCAACTCTAAGGAACTACCATCCACCCTTTGACGCAACTTGACATCAATTGGGCCCCAACAAGCACGCAGAAGACATTATAGCGCTCTTAAAGCAGACACTACCAATTATAACTGAGAATTCTCTTTATTTCACATTTAATCCTTGTTATCTAGTTCTGAGGACCCAGTTTATCTGTTATTGATAGTCATTCCTGCTCACTGGGGTTTCAATAGTCCCCTCAGACTGGAGGCAATGGATTATTTCTGAAAGCACGCCTGCTAACATACTGTTGTTTTATTGTGAATGTTGCTACTTTTGCTCATAGTTGCCAAGAGTGACCAGATTTGCTGCCAATACCCGTATTATTTTGTTATGCTTGACCCCAAATCCAATATAAACTTCATTTTGGTTTATAATACTCTGTGTGTGATTTTTATAGGTGTGATTATTTTGGTCAGCAGAGCACAGTGGTGTCAGCAGAGATTGGGCTTCCTACGAGATGTCCGGCTTGACAGGGCAAATAATTAAGCAGTCCAAGCATAGCCTCAAAGAAGAGAGGATTACCAAGTGTACTCATACAATCAATAAGACAATAACATTACTTTTAAATATATGGCTAAACACCTATAATATTCTGGCTATTCTGCAGTAATTACCAGAGCTGAACTGCATTTACCCAGCAACCAGGGGAGGACTGACAACTCATGGGGCCCCCGGGCAATAGGGGATCATGGGGCCCCTGTGTCCTTGCCGACACTCAAAAAAGCCTATAAAAAAGGTACCAGGGGCACTTCATGGGGCCCCCTACTGATCCCGGGCCCTCGGGCAGTGCCCGAGTGCTCGAATGGTCAGTCCGCCCCTGCCAGCAACAGTATATAAATACAGCCCTAACTTATAACAGTCCCTGTTTTATCTCACTGGCCTGTGAATGATGAAAAAAATGTTGGCCAGGAAAGTTGTAGCCTGTGAAGAAAGCACAACAGTTACCAGCAGAAAACAGATTAACTTGTGCAGTAATAATAATAGGTTATAAGGGCTGAAGGTTTTTTTTACCTTTATGCAATCTATGCCTGAGGTTAAAAAACTTTCTGTGTGTTACTCCTCCCACAGCCCCCCTAATACTCACCTGATCCCCCTCTCGATACAGAGCTGTGCACAGGAGCTTCAGCTGTCCCGGGTCTCTCGCTCCTCATTGGCTGAGACACAGGAGCCCTTGGTTCCCACTGCTGTCAATCACAGCCAATGAGCCAATGAATAGAAAGTCTGGGGATGATGCCGAGTTAGGGCTCTATGTGTCTTATAGATGCATAGAGTAGGGCTCAGAAGCGAGCACGCCCCAGTGCCCTCATAGCAAGCGACTTTCTATTGGGGGCACTAGTCAAGGGGGATGAGCCAGGAGCACCAGTGGGGGACACGAGAAGAGGAGGACCGGGGCTGATCTGCGCAGAACCATTTCACAGAGCAGGTAAGTATGACATGTTTGTTATTAAAAACAGGAAAAAAAGACAGCTTTAATATCACTTTAATGGGACTCCCGCAAAGGAGTACTGCCTGTACCCCCTATTGTTATCTATCTATCTATCTATCTATCTATCTGTTCAGTTTGTTATATTCCTATGGCTGACTGAGTAAAAGAAGGGTAATATTCCAGCTTTAAGACATTTGCTTTAGGCAAGTATTTTTTGTAAATTAATCTGAAATTGTACATTGCATTGTACATCTCAAGCAATGCACCTTACCTAGTAGAGGAGGTATATCCTATAGCATATCAGAACATTACTGTAAGTGACAATAAACTGTTCAATTCCCTAAGATTTCTCTAGTGCTATGGGAGAAATGTATATTATCCTTCTAAAATACCCTAAAACATGCTTAACTGTAAATTATAAGGATATTGCTTACCATACCCTCCTCCTGTATAGTATGTTGTTGTTTCCAGCACTGCTAGCCCAATTTAATAACTAACTAAAGCAGCTATAGAATTTTTTTTTATGTCTGATATGGTGGCCACATTAAAATGAAACTCCAAGTTTAAAACTTCCACAACAAAATTTTACCAAAATCCACTCTTCTAGAAAGGACTTAAACCAACTTTATTTAATCTAATATACTGACCTGATTTTACATGTACTTGATAATAATGTTTACCGTTGCCTTCTGGTTTGAATATATTACAAACACCATTTGAAGCATTTGTGATATTTTTAGAATAGGAAGTTCTACAGGGAACAAAGTCAATGCAGAACTTGTCAGTTAGTATGGCAAATCACCCATATGTCTATTTCCTCCAATGAGGAACAATGCACCAAGCACAAGCAGGGAGGGAAGGGGACTTTGTTTTGTCTGTAAACAGATTTTAATGCAGTGATAAGCAGCAAACAAATCATTCTAATAATAAAGTTGACAGGCAATTTAACTTATATCAGCTAAAAGAATACAAAAAAGTAAAAAATTCATGCAATAAATGTCCTTTTGTACTGCAGCCCCCATTAGTGTTTTTGGCATTTTGACACTTTTGGCAGTTCACCGTGGTCCTATCCTCTTGGTTCCCTACGTCATTGGTGTGTCCTGTAGTAATATAGGGGTCAGAGGATGGAACTGCAATATCTGGAGGGGAACACAGCCATTCAACATCCTGGATAAACTGAATGCTGAAGACACAGATGGAGGCTGCTGTGTTGCAACAGAGGGGATGTAAGAGACACGGGCCGCTGGAAAGGTGAGTATAAAAGTTCTTCTGTGGTAGAAATCTTTCATTTATATTTTCGGCTCACCTGACAGCATTGCTTTAATGTGTGTCATTTTAAGTGTTATTTTACATTCACAATGCCTCATGCACAATTGTAACATCTGCGCTTAAATGCACATGTGATGTGGTGCGATAACTAGGTGCATTTGGATACCATGACTAGTGCACAAGAGATAGGTAGTCAAGACCCCTTACACCACCATCTCACTCTCTCACATACCCCTTTAACATACTATTAAAGAAAAACATAACACCGATTGGAGTACAATGGCCAACATGGCCTTTTATTAACACTTCAACTTCAATACACAAAACATTCCTTAAAACAGAAACATATAGGAGAAGTTATTGATCTTTGAAGGCACCAAACCAGAACCGATATCCTCCTGCGGAACCTATATTATAACTGGGCCTCCAGCCACCTCACTCTCTCACATACCCCTTTAACATTCTATTAAAGAAAAACATAATACCGATTGGAGTACAATGGCCAACATAGCCTTTTATTAACACTTCAACTTCAATACACAAAAAATTCCTTAAAAGAGAAACATGTAAGAGAAGTTATTGGTCTTTGAAGGCACCATACCAAAACCGATATCCTCCTGTGGAACCTATATTATAACTGGGCCTCCAGCCACAACCCTCCGGCTCAGAGACAAAAACATACCATCCGCAGTGCAGAGCTACCACCTTCCAGTTAAACCTCGGTTAACTGGCATGCACCCGGGCACACCATACCACCGATGGGTCCCAAACCATTAGCTTTCCCTCCAAAATAAGTGCCACCTCCAAAGACCAACAACTGCCTCCAGAACCAGAACAAAAAACCCGGGAATTGACAAAATACCTGCACAACCCCAAGGGAGGGCGGGAGGGAAGCTCGCTCACCGCTGTCTCCTCCTGAATTTAACTGAGGACCCTCCCCATCCAGACCCAAAGGTGTTGAAGACCCCACCCTGCACCAGTCAGGTAACTTGCCCATATTCTAACTCCCACCTTTTTCTTTTAACCCTTTCCTGTCTTTACTACCCCCCTCTTAACCTAGTCATGTCTGCCCTGCACTATTTTCTTTTTTCTTCCTTTTGCTATGGGCATCTCTTTCAAATTGAATAGCACTGAATGGTGCCTAAAAAGCCATGCACTTCAGTAAGAGCTGCAAGTTAAAAATATAGTGTTGTGCCTAAACATAGGGAGTTTCCATTTTAGAACATGCCAGTCAAGATCTAAATAATGGGCCACACACCAAAGATGTTCAACTCCAGCCAAGGTTTATTGCAATGGCAGCATATCACTTTCTGAGAGAATTGAGCGGATTCCTGTCATTGCAAAAAACCTTAGCTGGAATTGAGAATCTTTGGTGTGCTGAATATTTGTGTAGTGCCCTATTAGTTAGGCTGCTAGGTAAATTTAGTTTTTGGCTCCATTGTAGTGAGTGGAGTAGTTGTTGATTGTTTGTTCTGACCAGGACGTCTGAGCTGAGATTTTGATTGCTTACTTTTGCCTCTGCTTAACACAATTATACATGTTGCTCTCCTGATGAATCCTATTTAGAGGCAGAACATGTTGGCTTGAGGATTTTTTTTTTATCTGGCAATTTTTATTTCACTTTTCACTTGGAATGTGCACCTCTTTCAGTGGGGCAAACAAGTCTATGCAGCAGGAGGCATAAAGGAGGTTTTTTTTGTGCTGGAGAAGGTAGTGGTGAATTCGGACAGAATTTCTACCAGGCTGGAATGGGAACTGTGGCATGTTGGATTTTAGGCAGGCAGTCAAGCCTTTCAGTAGCCACTGTGATCCCCTAGCATTAGTCCATGCCTTTAGGTAGTCAGGTTTGGTCAGGATACTGACCCCCCAGATACACTCCTACATCCAGACAGTATCAGTTTTTAACAGCAGAAAATATATCTGCTGTCTGGTGACATGGCTGGTTATCTCCTTTTTGGATGGAGGTAATTGTATATACCCTCCAGGACTATAATAGTATGCCCCTACACTAGACCCATATTGCCCTTTAAGTAATGTCATACACCTGGCAGTTTTTTGTGCCTTCTTTATACTCCTTATATCATGTGTGTTATATAGATGTGTAATAAGTTATGTTTTGGTGTGTGGGTTCAGCGCATCTCTGCTGGTGTTTGTTGATTAGTATTTCCCAAAAAAAGGTCAGTCTAAATAGTATATTTATACATCAGGCCTCTTTTTTATTTCTTTGAATATTAATGCTACCTCCAGAAAAGCTGCTTTGGATGATCAGAGAAAGGGAAGTTTGTTACCATTGTTACTAATCGTTTTGGAGTATCCTGTGACCTTAAACCCCTCTCCTGTTGAAGTTCTTCAGTAATAAATACTAACAAGACCTAGACTTTAGACTAAGCTTTATGTGTCAGTGTGCTTAGGACCTTGCTTGTGTGACCATCAGCATCTGTACTACTTGGGAGAACCTGTCTATTCTTAGCAGCCCCTCTTGGGGGGGGGGGGGGGCGAGAGCTACATTTGAATAGTAGATTGCAATGTAGCAAGATCGGACTTCAGGGCTTTGACATCCAGGTGAATGCAAGGAAATGAGAAGGATACAGGCTGGCCTGTGAGCATTTAAAGGGGTGGGTTTGTCTAATGTCAATCTAGATGGTTTGTTTGCTGCTGACGTTGCTTACATCTACTTGCAGTCTCCATTTTAGATGCAGGGAAGTGGTTTACAACCCCTGTCAATTTACAATGGTTGTCTGTGTCCTCTTGTCTGGTGACAACCACTGTCCTACTTTCTCATCCTGTTGCATGAATTGTGGTGAAGTCTCCCCAACAAAGTCACAGACAGCAATAAAAACATGACAGAAATATTCACGCTTAAAGTGGTTGTAAACCTTTGACATAAAATATGAACAAAGCATATCACTCTATAGTGCACATGTCCCAATCCAGAGCACTAAGTGTCATTTCTCTCTGCTGCCTGGATCTTCTGCTGTCTGCATGAGTCACTTCTGATATGTTTTCCTGACACCAGGGGAAAAAAGGTGACAGGTAGGGCACAGCCTGTAATTGAAAGCTGTTCCTGTGTGCTGTGTGAATGGGGATGTGTCTCTTCCCTCCAATCAGCTCTCAGAGCTCTCTTCAGTTATATAACTTCAGCTCCCCGCCCCCTGCTTTTCAGAGCTGAAAGATTCTGTGTAAATTCTGCACTTTAAATGTATGTAGGGGAAATCCACTGTAGATAAACAGGTACAACATATGTAGGAGGATTTGTTTCATCTCTGTGTATCACTTGAGGCCAGTCACTTCACTGGGTATATGTAAGGGTTTACAACCACGTTAAACCTTTTGAAAACTAAGACAGTTTTGGATTTAAACTTTCAAAAACACTTTCATAATATAATATTTGGTTTTATCCTGGGCTGCTGTTAAGTTTACTCATGAAGAGCCCCCCCCCTCACTGAATGGGTTAAATGCTCATATGTATAAAAGGGGGGGAGTAGAAATGCTTACCTTAAAAACTGCTCCTGCAGGCTGCCTCCTCTTTGCGCAACTGGTCTCTTGAAGCCACTTTACCTTGTTGCCCGGCCATTCACAGCTCTCTGACCTCATATACAATGCAGGGTCAGCAGTCCTGCATTGTACGGGAGGACGTTGAGAGCTTTCCAACATTCCAGAATGAACAGTGGAGGAGAGCAAGGAATATGGTAACTATTTGTACTTATATATTGAATCCCTTGTGAACCTTGCTTTTAAAAAAAAAAAAATAAAAGCAGCCTGGAGTTGGTCTTTAATATAATTACATGCAAAAGCTGCTAGTGTCACTATATGCCTCTAAGGGGTTATGCACATTAATACATTGTTTGCAGCATTGTTTTACAAACACTCATCTTAATACAATGGTAGTTTATGTTTTTTGTTTTTTTTTTGCTTTATGCCACATTTGGTTTTATTAATGCAATTTATTCCATTCAAGTCTCACCATTCTCCTTTTAATTGAATAACTGGTGATGGGATCGCATCCAATTGCATGATAGATGCATTAGATTAATTTCAATGCCTTTTCAAAATAAATTGATAGTGATATTACTAAACACATTTTATGTAACAAAAGGTAAAGCTTACAAATGCCTCCCATGCTCATGTTAATGCAATCTAAATATATATCTTGTTTTACTGAAAGGCATGCATTCAGAATTTCCCCGGGGGATGCTTTTGGCAGTGTCAGTTTGTGGCATTCATGTATGAAAGGTTTTACACAATCCTTGTTTTCCCCATAATTGTATTATGGCATGCTTTACTTGATTGTTTGAGGAAATAATAGGTACTTCTACACATTTCAGTAATTTTAAAAAGCTGACTAGGTAATGAAGCTAGATTAGCATTTCAACAAAGTCTATTTTGAACCCAGCTCTAATTATTAATACAGCATATTTTTGTAATGAAAGCAGTGCAAGTATCTGAATTTGACTTGGTATCACCCTCTTGAAGTCTGTACAGCAGTGCTTATAGACGGAAGGGAGAAGCAGCACAAATGTAGCCTATACTGTGTGCTGCAGTTCAATGGTTAATAATTTTACAAATACCTTTTATGTGTATTAGATTTATTTTATAATGAAGCTGTTTCAAAATATTTTAAATATTTTTTTTGAGAGGATTGTGTTAGTTCTGGTCTCTGCAGTATTATTATTATTATACAGTATTTATATAGCGCCAAAAAGTTTGCTGCTGCTGATATATACAAACACAGCCGTCCTGGCCACATACTACTGAGAAAGTCATGTGATTATGACGATACGCGTGTAGGCGGAGCCAGGCGACAGGACGTTTGGGATCGGAGGTGACATGAGAGCGAAAGCTCCGCTGTCAGTAACATTTGCACATTGTTTTTTTATGCTTTATAAGTAGATTTTTAATTTAAATAAATTGATTGCCTTTGATACTACACTATGGGGGCACCTTTCTTTGTGTAAGGTAATAGTGCAGACCAGTTCGCACGTTTAACCACTTAAGGACCTGTGCGCAGAATCACGTATATATGTGATTTTGCATTTCCAGGTAGGGGGCGCGCCCCAACCCCGCCACCATTCGCGGCCACAGATGTCAAATCACCAGGTCCTGGCTGGTAATTACCCACCGTTGCCTGGTGATTACCAAGTATCTCCGACTGGGAGGAGGATTGTTTTGTTTACAAACAATCTTCCTCCCTGTCAGCTCGAGCACACTGTTCAGGATGGCTGTGCACAGTACAGCCATCCCGATCAGTGTGCGTACAGTGAAGAACACACCCCCGCCCCCTAGTAAAACACTCCGAGCACACAGTTAACACATTAACCCCTTTTTGCCTGGTGCCATTAGTACAGTGTCAGTGCTTTTTTTTAGCACTGATCACTGTATTGGTGTCAGTGACACCAAGTTAGTTCTCCTCCAGTGTCAGAATGTCCGCTGCAGTCCCGCTAAATGTCGCTGATCGCCACCATTACTAGTAGAAAAAAAACAATCCCATTATCTATACTGCCATTTGTAAACGCTATAACTTTCACGGAAACAAATTAATTTACACGTATTAGAATTTGTTTTAGCAAAGACATGTAGCAGAATACATTTTGGCCTAAATTTATAACGAAATTAGATTTTTTTAAAATTTTTTTACTGAACATGTTTAAAAGCAAATGTCCAAAATTTTGCTTTTTTTTCAAAATTGTCGGGAACAAATACCAGCATAAGAAAGTTCAATTAGTGGGAAAAAAGGATGTAAATTTCATTTGGGTGCAGTGTTGCATGACCGCGCAATTGTCAGTTAAAGTAATGCAGCGCCGTAACGCAAAAAATGGCCTGGTCATGAAGGGGAGTAAATCTTCAGGAGGGCAAGTGGTTGAAGGGCCAGACATACAGAAAACTGAAGGATCCATTTGAGTTATGGAGTACAAGTCATCGGTTGGGAGAGAATTGACCGAATTGACCTGTACGAGGGCAGGTTGCAAAGTGGAGGTGAGCACAGATTATGAATGGTGGAGGATAACGCACACATTCATGATTTTGAGAGAGCACATGGATTTCCTTAGAAAATATAAGGAAATTACACAATTATATGGACTTTTTAACCTTTTCACGCCAAGCGTGCGGCCTCTCAGTGGCTGGACCTTGACACCAAGCGGCCACATGTTTGCGTACCATTTGTAAACAAACATGTGCAGAGAGTGTGCGCCTTGCGGGCTCCCAGCACGTGTCGGTGTCCTACGGAAAGGTCCTGATCTCTCCTTGCGATCGAGACCTTTCTGATAATGTGACTGCTGTGACAGCCAAACATGGTGGTCACATGACCCTAAACCCCCGCCACGCCTCCCAGCATCAGAAACCCCTTAAAGGACTGGAATGCGCCGGCGCAAAGGGGTTAATTGTATGTGAACTTTGCTCTGAGCACTTTTACTTATGTTTTTTTTTTTAAATTTAAATATTTATTAATTTTTCACAGTAATAACAAAAACACTTTCAATTTATTCATAATAAATATACAATTTTTCTAATTACTTTATTTTTTCCCTTCTTAAAACATTACCCCCCCCTTCCCACCCCCCAGAACCCTCCCCACTCTGCATTTTTGACTACCCTTTTTTTCCAAAGCAAGTATATCCTACGCATCTATCAATTCTATGTTGTTCTAAATTTCACTTTCTCACATTTGCTACAAAATTTTCCCATTTTTCCCATTTTGCGGAAATAACCTTCAACTTGTCTTCCTGCATATAATATAGCTTCTCCATCTTACTGATCCAGTTCACTCTTTCTATCCAATCCTCCTCCTTCGGTACTTCTGTTTTCTTCCAATACTTGGGTATCAGACTCTTTGCAGCATTCATATAATACCCTAAACCTAATTCCTTATATTTACTAACTGATAGCTTTGAACTATGCAACAAACACAACCCTGGATCTAACCCGATGTTCATTTCAGTAATGGTCTCTATTAAATGTACTATTGTTTTCCAGAATATTTGGATTTTTGGGCATTCCCACCATATATGATACACTGTCCCCACTTCCCCACACTCTCGCCAACACCATTGTGATTTTTCCCCGCTTATCTTACATTCTACATGTAATGTGCCATCTTGTCAAACATTTATAGTTTATTTCTACTTCCCTCAAACTTACACTTTCGTGCACTAATCTATTTATTTTATTTTGTTTTTCTTCGTCTAATACCACCCCCATATCTCTTTCCCATTTTACTATGTGGATTGGTTTTGTATTTGTGTCTAGTTCCGTAAGAATTCTATATATTTTGGCTATTCCGTGTTTCCCATCCCCCCGTGTCTCCAACAACCTTTCGAACAAATTCCAATCCTTTTTCATTCTCACAGGTTTTGGGAGATTTCCAAAAAAAAATTTAATTGGTGATAACGCCACTCATCTAACCTAGTAAAAATCTTTCCCTTTTCCTTTTCCAACTCTTTAAAAGACTTCAATTTCCCCTCCCCCATTATATCTCTCAGTTGTACATCTTCCTTTTTAAACCATTTTCCTGTTATCTCTTCTCTACCTGGGGGAAAAAATCTGTGTTTCTAAGTGGCATTAGTATGGAATTAAATTCCCATTTCATATATTTGTGTAATTTATCCCATTCCCTTAAAACATTAACAGTGTACAAACTTATATCCTCCTTCAATCCTCTAAATTGTGCTGGTAACCATATAACTCTATTCAAGTTATTTCCACAAAGTGTATTTTCTATTTTTACCCAACTTTTCCCCTCTAAATTGAACGTCCAATCAAAAATTCTCCCTAATATTACTGCTTTATAGTATCTCTTAATATCTGGAACTCCCAGGCCTCCCTTCCCTTTCTCTCTACTTAATATTTCATAGGATACCCTCGGTTTTTTATTCCCCCAAATATATCTTGTTATCATTCTTTTTATTACTTTGAAGAAGGCTTCTGGGAGTTTAATTGGGATCATTTGAAATCTATATAAAATTTTCGGTATTATTATCATTTTTACCAGGTTTATGTGTCCTATCCATGATGGGAATCCTCTTTCTAATGTTTTTATTTCCCCTTTTACTTCATTTACTAATGAAATAAAGTTTAGTTTATATAGATTTTTATGAGCCGCAATAAGTCTTACTCCCAAATATTTTATATCTCTTTCTTTCCAGATGAAGGGGAATTCCTTTTGTATTTTCTCTTTTTCACTTTTTGGGATATTTATATTTAAGATCTCAGTTTTTGTTGGATTAATTTTTAGATTTGATAGTTCCCCATATTCCTTTAATGATTTCATTAGGTTTGGTAGTGTTATCCTGGGATTCCCCACATAAAACAACAAATCATCTGCAAAGGCCGCCACTTTATGCTCTATATCTCCTATCTGGATTCCCCTTATATCTCCATTCTTCCTTATTGTTGACAGTAAAGGTTCTAGGGACATTACATACAATAAGGGGGATAAAGGACATCCCTGTCTTGTTCCATTTGACATTCCAATGGGCTCTGTTTTTTCCCCATTTACTATTACTACTGTGGAAGGCTCCCTATACAACTTTTTTATCCATTCCCTCATTCTAACTCCAATTCCCAGAGCCTCCAAGGTGTCCATCATGAAGTCCCAATCTACTCTATCAAAGGCCTTTTCGGCGTCAATTGACATGACCGCCGCCGGTACCTCTCCTTTTTTACTCTTCTGAATAAGCACCAGGGATCTCAACCCATTGTCCCTACCCTCCCTTCCTGGGACAAAGCCCACCTGGTCTCCATGTATCCATTTTGGCATAAACTCCTTCAACCTATTTGCCAAGACCTTTGCATATAACTTGGTGTCTAAATTCAGCAGTGAAATTGGCCTATAGTTAGCACACTGTGATGCGTCTTTTCCTTCCTTCTGTAACAATACCACGTGAGCCTGTAACGATTCTCTCCTCATATCTATCTCTTTTTTACTTATGTTTTATGTGAGTTTCTAGTTCTAGAGAAGGAATTCAGGTACTTTAATTTTAGCACCTTTCATACTGATCAATTATGAATGTGAGTTAGGGACCTTAGATTGTACACCCCTTGAGGGTTAGGGACTGATGTGAATGTACAATATATATGTAAAGCGCTGCGTAAATTGACGGTGCTATATAAGTACCTGTAATAAATAAATAAATAATAATAAATAAATTATTTGTGACTGATGGGGAATTGTTGAATATATGTATTTATGATTACACCTTATATCACTAGCATATAATCATAATTTGTATTTATCTTCGTATGTAATATTGGTGTTTTTTAGGGAGGCGCAGCAATGCACCTATCGTAGTACAGCTCTAATTATTAAAACATCGTTTTTTTTTCTAATGCAAGCAGTGCAAGTATCTGAATTTGACTTGGTATCACCCTCTTGAAATGTGTACAGCAATGATTATAGATGGGAGGGAGAAGCAGCACAAAACTAGCCTATACTGTGTGCTGCAGATCAAGGAGCATGCAAATAGGAGGAGAGAGCGGAGTGACAGAGAGATGATGTAAGATAAGTCCAATATGTGATAAAATGATAAGATCATTGAATGTACTATGTTTCTAAATTCACTGCAAGACACGCATTAGCATGCATGCACAAACATATTATTGGGCATGTTAAGCAGTGGGCGAGTAGGGACATGTGCACACCCAGCATTGGTATTTGCACCAAATGACCCATTTCAGCTGGATTGTGACATGAACAGATGGCTGTGTGGTTTTCATCTAGCTCCTGATTTACCTGTAACCTGCTACATTTGCCTTCCCATGTACAACCTGGATTTCCTGGGCCTGCTTTTGGATTCCTGTCTACCCATAGTGACCTCAGTCTGTATTGGACTCTTTGGACTCTGTATTCTACTTTCTGATGTGGTACCTTACTGCCTGCTTGTGAACTGACCTTGGCTGGTATTCCGACTATTCATTTTGAAATAGAAATAGAGAGGGTTAATGTATCCAATAGTGGCACAGACAGATATAAAAACCTGACAGGTGTTCTAATCACATGCCTGACAAAAGGGCCCTGCATGGTCCTGATACATTGCACTTTTCCGCTGTGATGTGATTTCTCTGAATAAAAACTCTTGGGCATTACTTGAAGATCCATGGTGTGCTACCAAATATGTACGTTGATCTGTGATGTTACCAGTTTTCAGCTGGTTGTTGCTACAGTACCAATTTAATTTTCAGCCTATTCCAGGAATGTGAGGTACAGTACATTTTCAAAATTAATTCCTCCACAATGCCTGTAGTTGCAAATGTAAATGAGGGTTTATTTTAAAGTACTTTTACTGCTTTTTCAGAATATGAAAATACTTTAATGTGTGTAGTCTGGGCACAGGTTAACTTTCAGTGTATTATATAAAGAATCTCAATTGGTCTTTGTATTAGCCTCTTGTACTCTCCAGCACATCAGCATTCACACTGGGAAAGAAAGATGCAGGTGTGTTAGCCAATAAGACCTTACTGCTTTGCACAGTTAAAATGTGTATTTAGCGGTTTCACCTATATTAACATTTGAATTAAGTTATTTTAAACTGTCTTGCTATATTAGGAGATAGCCCTTTGTTAATGTCTGGTTATACAAAAAAATTACAATTCTATACTGTGCTCATAATCTAAGGGAACATGGTAGATATGGTGTGGATATAACCTAATATAAAGGAGTACCTCGGTTTACGAACACCTCGGTTAACATAATTTTTGGTTTACAAATTAAAATCCATTGAAAATAATTTCTCGGTTTACAATTTTTTTTCGCAATACGAATGGATTAATTGGTTTTCAATGCATTTACAATTTTTTTTAAGCATGTCCATGTACAGTACTATGCCTATAAAGTGCACTTTATAAAGAGTTTTGAACAGGTAAGACCTTTTTTTTACTTTTTTCTGACCTCCGGAATGGATTAATTGGTTTTCAACGCATTTATGAATTTTTTTAATAATGTCCCTTTATGCCTTTAAAGTGCACTTTATAAAGAGTTTTGAACAGAAAAAAACTTTTTTTTTTTACTTTTTTCTGACCTCCAGAACGGATTAATTGGTTTTCAATGCATTTACGAATTAATTTTTAATCATGTCCCTGTACAGTATTTATGCCTTTAAAGTGCACTCTATAAAGAGTTTTGAACAGATAAAAGACTTTTTTTAACTTTTTTCTGACCTCTGGAACAGATTAATTGGTTTTCAATGCATCCCTATGAGAAACCGAATTTCGGTTTACAAATTTATTGCAATACGAAAAGTCCCGCAGAACGAATTAAATTCGTAAACCGAGGTACGCCTGTGTCTACTTCTGCATTCCTTGTGCTGTATTTAAAAGGCAAACAAGGGGCGTGGTCTGCCGCGGCTGGAAGATGGCCGCATAGAGAGGGAGCTCCCGCCGGCCGGATCCCTCTATATCGCCGCACGACGGAGCGGGGTGAGAGGGAGCTGCCAAACAATGGGGAAGTCTGACCGGACCTCCTCCGGTACACGATCGCGCTCCCCACGGGGCCAGGGTGTGCAGGGGAGACACATAACGGAGCTCTTCCGCTCCCAACAGCAAAGGGAGGGGCCGCAGCCATCTCCTTCTCCTGCTGCGTCCCCCTCTGCCCCCCTCCTCCTCTCCATGGCTGCTAATAATGTTAACCCTTCCTGCTCTGAAATACAGGCAGCCCCAGACACAGTGCCTCAGCATGATGTCCCCCCTGCCTCACAATCTCTGTCCCTGAGGGATCTTCAGGCTGTGGCTGCTGACATTAAAGCCACCCTGACAGCCACACTCACTGCAGCATTAGGGGACCTGCATAATGATTTAAGGGCCATGGGTTCACGATTGGATCACGTGGAATCCGCATCCAGGCAAAATGGTTCTGCGATTCTTGATTTACAACATCGGTCAACGATACACGTGTCAACTATCAGAGAGCTCCACAGGCATATTGAGGATTTAGATAACCGTGGCCGCAGGCGTAACATCAGGATCCGCGGTCTCCCAGAATCAGTAGAAAATACCGATATTCCCAAGGCAGCAATGGCCATATTCAATAACCTCCTTGGTCGCCCGCAAGCAACCCCGATTGACATCGAACGTGTGCACAGAGCGATCCGCCCCAGGAGGGGAGATGCAGACCCACCCAGGGATATCGTTTGCTGCCTAGTCAGCTTCCCGCTCAAGAAGATGTCCTCCGATGTGCTAGAGACAGAGGGCGCCTTCTATATGAGGGGACAGAAATACAACTTTTTCAGGACTTATCCAGCACCACCCTACGCCAACGGCGTGCTTTACGCCCTCTTCTGGACTCGCTCCGATCGCGTAACATTCCGTACAGATGGAGGTTCCCCTTCTGTCTCTCTGTATAAGTTAGTGGTCGTTCTTACAACTTGCGCACCCCTGAAGAACTGCCCTCTTTCTGTGCCTCCATAGACATCCCGCTGATTGACCTGCCAGATTGGTTCAGCTCCATGAGATTGCCGCTATCCCAGGATTTGGCAGCCGAGGATAATGCTATGGATTGGCGCGGTCAGTCTTCTCGTAGAGGGCGGATGGCCCCATCGACCCCTCCGAGACCCCTCATGGGAGACGCCACGACTACCTTCAGCCCGACGGCCTCGCCAGCACACAGGAGGCCAAGACGCGACACCTAATGGTCCCTGTTCTTCCCTTACCATTGCTACTTTGATGCATACCCTGCTGTGTACGTTCTACTGTTACTGCGCACCTTTTTTCGTCCACCCGCCCCATATGTTCTAGTTGCGCACTTGCGCTCTCTGATCAATGCTCGTCGGACTCCTACTCCTTTACTATTTATCCGTCAAGACTGCAGCCTGTGATCCATGGAACTCTGTCACTGTCCTATGCGCACATAGTGGGTCTCCACAGCTCATTCATGCCTTACAAGGGGTTGGGAGTTGGCCACATTCTAGCTGTCTCGTCCTCATACAAAGGGGATCAGTTTTTAGGCTCTGCCTTCCTAATCGTCACCTAATTCTCCGCACTCCACAGCGCGTCCTCCGCTTCCAGTTGGTTATCGATTGGTGCCTTCTCCTAACCTTCTATTTCCTATTACCATCTGGAGGCGTCCTGGGCGATGAACATCCTCCGACATCGTCTTACTGGCAAGCTCTGAACTTCGCCCTCACATCTATGTGGACGTCCTGCTGTTCGCTTGGGGTTGTTCGGTGATGGATTGTTCGCCCCCCACATCCTCTCCGTGGACATTGGAGCGCCTGGCCTTCCCGATCCTATGGAAGTGATCCCTGCTCAATTTGTAATGTATAATTTCTGCGTGAATATGTTAGTGTCTCTAAATTTCGACCGGGGGGTGGTTTGGGGGGAGATGGTTATTGTTTGCGGGGACGGAGAACTGCTTTTTTTTTTTTTTTTTTTCGGGGAGTGTAAATGTTCTCTTAGTCAGTGGAATCTGATTGTGTGGACGAGCATCACCTTTTCCCGCTACTGGCTAGACATTTCAGAATGGCACCATGTCATTCTCTTCAACCCGGCTTTGACTTGGCCGAAATGGCATACCTGAGGGCCTGCGTGCCTTTGATCACTCCCATGCTCACTTCCCTCCTCCTCCTCCTCCTCCTCCCCACTCCTACGCTATTTTGAGAGAGGTGATGCTCGTACCCTTTGTTTCCCTGGGGATGCTAGGTACTATCCTTATGTGGGGGGGTAGGGGGAGGAGGGTTTCTATGTCTTATTTAGTCCCCTTGATACTCATATATTTGTGGGATGATGACGGGCCTTGATCTTAGGGGACTCATTAGTAACGGTTGCATAGGGGCTTATTGATGTTTTATCTGATTTTGTCATGCTCATTCATGTTTTGATACTGTTGATTTGTTACGTTTGTGCCTTGTGATGTGGTTTGCCTGTAATATGTGCAGGGGTCTTCCGATACTCTCCGTTCAGTGAGGTGCCCCTTTACTATCTCGCGCCCACCTTGGCGTGGGCTGCTCTTCCCAATGCGATCACTCAGTCAGTGCCTTACACTTATTTAATACTAAGCGTAGCTAGACCCCTCGCTCGGCAACATTTCACGTGTGATACACCTACTAAAGTTGCCCATGTCTTCTTCTTATGCATGTCACATACCACTTCATCTCCCTTGGAAGACTGGTACCCAAACCTTTATATGCCCCACCCCTGCGGACTTCTGACACCACTTACATCTCTTGAACCCCGCCCCCCTTGTTCTTGCCTTTTGTTTTATAATTTCTCATAGGGGGCTACCGGCCGGCGGATGCGCACTTCCTGGTTTCACGCCGACCTCGTTCCCCACACAGTGAGCTCGGTGAGCTTCCACTGATCCTTTGCTTTCGGCTTCTATCCGTCTCTTTTTTCTGGGCTTCTCTTCTTTCTTTCTGTTCCTCTTCTTTTTCCCCGACCCTTTCCCCCTTTTCTTGTTTTCTTTCTCTCACGTAGAACAGAGGGTCTGTTCCTCTAGCCGTATACTATCTATATTCCCCCCCCCCTTTTTTTTTTCCCTTCCCCCCTCCTGTTCCCATCCCCGGTTCCTCGGCTTACCGAAGCCCCGGACTCAGGCTCCGCCTTCCAACAGCCATGCTTTCTTCCGCTTCACAGACGGGACAACTGTCTCTGAAACTCCTTTCACTCAATGTCAAAGGTTTGAACATACCTGAAAAGCGCTCCATGCTCCTCTCTTACGTACACAAACAGAAAGCGGATGTGGTCTTTTTACAAGAAACGCATCTTCGCCAAGACTCCATCCCAAAGCTTTACAATTTCTACTTCCCCACGGTCCTCCACGCCGCCAACCCCCTGGCTAAGTCTAAGGGGGTTGCAATACTGTTCGCCAGACACCTCCAGTTTCATATGACGGATTCCATGGTGGATCCTGAGGGTAGATACCTGTTTATAAAGGGAGTGTTCGCTAACAGACCTATCACATTCGCCAATGTCTATGCCCCCAATGTTCAACAGGTCTCCTTCATGCGCTCAATCGTCTCTGCCCTAGCTGCTTTCCAGGAGGGGTTACTGGTACTTGGAGGCGATCTGAATGTCCCTTTAAGCCCTCTGCTAGACTCCTCCTCGGGAAGTTCTTTTCTGCCCTACAAGGCTCTCAGGCAAATACATATACAATTACAGCTTCTACAATTACATGACACCTGGCGTACACTTTACCCCACTGTTAAAGATTATACTTTTTTTTCCCCACCACACAATAAGTATTCTAGGATAGATTACTTTTTTTTGTCGCAACCAGATCTCCCTCTCCTCCATGCTGCTACTATTGAACCGATGGTCCTTTCCGATCATCATCCCATCTCCATGACACTACGGTTCCCCATCTCGCACCAGCGTTCCAAATACTGGCGTTTGGATGCTTCCCTTCTTACGGATGTCGCTATTGTGCAGGAGCTCCGCTCTAATATGGCTGAATACTTTTCCTTGAACAGCTCGTCAGACACCTCACCCATCACACAATGGGAGGCCCACAAGTGTGTCATACGGGGTAGCCTCATTGCCCTTGCGACGAGACGTAAGAAAGCCAAACAGGAGCGTCTGAAGCTCCTCTCAGATAGGATCCGCTCTTTGGAGAGTGTACACAAACGGACTCTGGCTGCGTCGACCCTTTCGGAACTCACGCATGCACGCACGCAGCTTCTCACGGAACTGGTTAAAGTGGTTAGAAAAAGATACATTCTTACACACAAGCTCTATTATGAGTTCGCAAATAAGAGCGGGAAATTTCTAGCTAGAGCTCTTCGGGAGAAACGGGCTAGTATGACGGTTCATAAAATCAGAGGCTCTGATGGCATTGAGGCTACATCTAACCCCGATATTGTCGCCCATTTTGAACGCTACTATAAATCTTTGTACAACCTCCCTCCGGAACGTCCCCCCATACACTCGGACAAATCTAGAACTTCCTTGATCTCTGAATTTCTCCATCTCTACGGTTCACCCGCCCTCTCCGAGGATCTGGTACACGCTATGGAAAATGATCTCACCCTACTTGAACTGCAATCTGCAGTGAAACAGATGAAACCGGGGAAGAGCCCGGGCCCTGATGGTTTTTCAGTAGCCTATTATAAATCATTTTTAGATATACTGGGTACTCCATTTCTTGCTGCTTTTAACACTCTTGCTCAACCTTCAGGGCCGCCTAACCACCTGTTGGAGGCTCACATTACAGTTATCCCCAAAGACGGGAAGGACAACACCCAGGTTTCCAATTATAGACCCATTTCCTTGCTGAACGTGGATGTCAAACTATTCGCGAAGATCATTGCTAATCGTCTTCTTCCCTCGCTTCTCTCCATGGTCGATTTGGACCAAGCAGGATTTATCCCTGGTAGAGAAGCAAGGGACAACACTATCAAGGCCCTTAATCTCCATCACTGGCTTCGCAGGTCTAACACGCCGGGTTTTTTCCTCTCCTTGGATGCAGAAAAGGCCTTTGACAGGATTGCCTGGGATTACTTGAACGCGTCTTTGGTGGCACTGGGTTTGGGTGAGAAGATGCTCAACTTTATCATGGCCCTCTATTCTGCCCCTACTGCCCGGGTCCGGGTGAACGGCCATCTGTCAAACTCCTTTCATTTACGGAACGGCACACGTCAGGGATGCCCCCTCTCCCCACTTTTGTTTGTCCTATCCCTTGAGCCCCTGTTGCGGAAAATTCGTTTAAACCCTGATGTTAAAGGAATCACGGTGACAGACAAGGAATATAAGCTTGCAGCTTATGCGGATGATATTCTTTTGTTCCTGACGGACCCTCACATCACTCTTCCGAACCTACTGAAAGACTTTGCCCTTTTCAGATATTTGTTGAATTTTAAAATTAATTTCTCCAAATCTGCCGCCCTTAACATTACTTTGTCTGCTGAGCTAGTCTCTGCTTGTGAGGCCCAATTCCCATTTCACTGGGAAAGGGATTCCCTAACTTATCTTGGTATCCAGCTCACCAGCAGCCTTGATGACCTTTACGTGAAAAACTTTCTTCCCGCTCTTCGCTCTATGCAAGAAGACCTCAATAAATGGCACCGTCCATGTTTCTCGTGGTTTGGAAGGGCAGCGATCATTAAAATGAATGTACTTCCCCGTCTCCTGTATCTCTTCCAAACATTACCAATTCACTTGCCTCTTGCTTTCTTTGCTTCTTGCAAAAGACTGTGTTCACTGTTCCTTTGGAGCCACAAACGTCCGCGTATTGCCTACTCCCAATTAACCCTCTCTAAACTTAAAGGGGGTATAGGATTCCCTGATCTTTACCGCTACTATTGGGCGTGTCATCTTTCCCGGATAGTTGATTGGCACGTTCACACTGCCTCTAAAGACTGGATTTCTATAGAGAATGCTTGCTCGCCCTTCCCCCTGGCATCGGTTCCTTGGCTTTCGCCGAAACACACGCCACAAGTTCTTCTCACCCATCCCTTGGTGGGACCTACGTTAAAAATTTTCCGTTCGGCTTGTAGATCTGCAGCCATTTCTGGCATACCCAACCCCCTGACCCCCATACGCCTCAACCCTGACTTTCCCCCTGGAATGCATAAAGACTTTTTAATGAAACACTGGCCACATGAACAGATCTTAGTGCAACATTTTCTCCACAAGGGCAAGGTGAAAACACTCCGAGAATTGCAAGAAAGCCTGGGTATTCGCAAATTCCCTTTCTGGGTATATTTCCAGATCAGACATTATCTGCTCTCTCATAAACCCCCTCATAACTGGCATCGCTCTCTTACCCCGTTTGAATCTGCATGTGCGAAGGCTGAACCGCGGAAACATCTGATCTCGGAGATCTACCCACTTCTAGTGGAGAGCCGGTCTTATGACTCCCTCCCAGCATGTCGGGCTTGGAAGAGAGATTTTAATGCTGAGCTGTCGGACTCAGACTGGGACCTGGTCTTCCAATACTCTCATAAATGTTCCCTCAATGTCTCGACACAAGAAAACAGCTACAAAATAGCCTCTAGATGGTACCGAACTCCCTCAAGAATTCATCATTTTAACCCCGCCTTCCCCAACAGCTGCTGGAGATGCGGGACCCCGGATGGGTCCTTTCTCCACATTTGGTGGTCTTGCCCGATTCTTCAACCATTTTGGCAGGAGGTACATAGGTTAGTAGTGTCTATAAGTACCTTACCCTTAGCTCTCTCTCCTGCTCAATTCCTCCTCCATCATTCTTCCCTTCCCAGGGCTCAGTACTTTAAATCATTAGCCATGCACATGATCAACGCAGCCAGACTCTGTATTCCGGTTCTGTGGGGCTCCACTCGCTCTCCCTCTATACGTGAATGGCTCACCCGAGTGGGTAAAACGGCGGACATGGAAGAACTGGTTGCGACTGCTCTCGACACTCCTACGAAATTCTCTCACGTATGGGCCTGTTGGACCCATTTTCTGACTACCCCGGAGTATCGATCCCTCATGGACCAGCCCGTCTGAATTTGATTTGGACTTCTCGATAGTGTTATTTAGCAGTATTTGATCTGAGGGTGCCATCATACTCCCCCCTGTGTTCCATGCACATTCTTTCGACGCCGATGAAAGCGTAGGTTCCACCCACTCCCGCTACTGTTTGTATTGAGGATAAGGTATTTTTGACGGTTGTCCCATCTCTTATTTTACCCTCCATATTTGCTTCCCTTACTCCCCCCCCCCTTCCCTCCCCCCCCCCTCTTTTTTTTTTCTCTCTCTCTATCTTTCTTTCTTTCCCTTTCTCTTTCTTTCCCTTCTTTCTCGTCTTCTCTTTTCTTTTCTTTTCATATGCTTACACACGTTTCGGACAATTTTTCCAATAGAACATTGAGTAGGTGGTCAGCATCACCTCCCGCAATTCGTCAGCGGTTCACACGACAATTACTCCTACATTCGCACAATTCCATCTTCGTATTCTGTAGTTTTGACTTCTACTTAGGCATCGTATTTGCTCGTCTCCCCCCTACAGATTTTTACCGCAAGACAATATGGTAGGAGGCCAAACGTCTCTTTCTTTTTAGCACTTGACAAGCATACCTGAATATTACAGGCACATCCCTTTAGTGGCCTAGTTCGTCCACACTGTTTGGTTTTGCATTGGACCTCTTTTGCCTTTGTATGATACATGCTTTGTTGTATGTCCTATGTACACTTCATCTGTACATTTTCGTGTGATCATTTGTATCTTGTTTTCAATAAACTTTGTTTTTTGGAAAAAAAAAAAAAGGCAAACAAATTAATTTTTTGTAAATAAATTGAAAAAATAATGTGTTTACAAGTAGTTTTTGCTACATGAAAATGAATGTTCCTCGATAAGCCACATCATCCATACTAATTACATCCACGTTCCCTCACATCGGCAGTGAGTCACAGGGAGTTCCGATGCTCATCCATCACAGATGGTCTCAGGCTGGTCTAGTAGCTGTCTATAACTAAACATCAATAGCTCATTAGTCAAAGTTGTTAAAAATGCAAAAACAGAACGGTAAACAGAGGTAAACACTGCCCGGTATGCATTTTTAACTCATCATATAAGAACATCTGGCAAAACAGATCTCATTCTATATACAGTACATACACAAAGTGTCCACTTAAAGATGAATTCCAGGCATGGTATATTTTGACATAGTTATATATGTTATATACCATACCTGGCTAATGCCCAAAGCTAGAAATCATAACTACTTCAGTGATCACTACTTGCTTCTGGGTCTGGTGCTGAGTGGTCAGCCTGATGCATTGTAAACACTGATTGGACGAGGTGGAAAGCGTGAGGTCACCGTCCCATCTCTCCACCTTGTCCAATCACAGAACACTTTGCATTAATTCAGAATAGCTCTCAGCACCAGACCCAGAAGCAAGTAGAGATCACTAAAGTAGTGAAGTATAGGCAGGGGCGGATTGACAACTCATGGGGCCCCCGGCAATACGGGGTCATGGGGACCCTGTGTCCTTGCCCATACTCAAACCACACCCAAAAAAACCTATTAAAGGTACCAGGGACATCTCATGGGGCCCCCTATTGACCCCAGGCCCTCGGGCAGTGCCCGAGTTACACAATGGTCAGTCTAGGTATAGGTGTCTACTTCAGTGATTTCCAACTTCCAGGGGCATTGGCCAGGTATGGTATATACATAGCTGGACCAATGTAACTATGTAAAAATATACCATGCCTGAAATTATTCTTTAAAATGTATGTAAACCTTATCAATCAACCTTATCAGTCTTATTTTCTCCCATTTGAATGGTTAAATATACAATTAAAATCTTTGTTATATTTGTTCATTGAGTACAAATTAATAGCTATTGATTCTGCAAGAAATCCAGCACTATCCTATATTCTATGATTATTACAATTTTGTTATTAAACAGTGTTATTAGCCCTGTCCAGGTTTTTCTGTCAACTACACAACACCTCCCCATGTTATGGAGATAAGAAGAAGAGGAGACATCCTAACAAACTCCTTGTCCTAGGATGGCAACGCTTCTCATCCATAAATACAGTACATTGCAACCCAACGACACAAACTATGATATTAGCAGAATCACCATTTAAAGGATAAAAGCCTGAAAAGAAACAAATGCAGCCACCACATTAAAGACTGGTAAGCTGCAATACATTATATTTTTATTTTTTATTTAGATACAGTCTAAGCATCTATTGTCCCACAGTTGTTTATATCGCTTTAATCATAAAGTTTACAGCAGAGTTGTAGGCAGACATGAAATATCCCCATGTCATGCAGCAATGTATTCATCCAAACATCTTCTAAATGTTTTTTTTTAAATGGTACCTCAGTCTCTCCTTACATTAGCTTCATGTAGGTTCCAGCACAACATGATTCTGATTGGGATAGTTAAAGATAGCACTGTAAAACAGGCTTACTGCATTGCACAGTAAGCTGTCTGATAGAAGGGGAGAGCGTGGGGCTGACCTTATTAGTGTGTCAATATAAAAGTGCAGCGTTAGACATA
Source organism: Staurois parvus (assembly GCF_062004578.1). Lineage (NCBI taxonomy): Eukaryota > Metazoa > Chordata > Amphibia > Anura > Ranidae > Staurois > Staurois parvus. The sequence goes on along the minus strand of NW_028318117.1, from coordinate 11,265,698 downwards.
CGAAATAGCTAAAATCTTCAATAAATTACACAAATAAAAGAAATAAACAGTATAAATATTGCAAAATTCCAGGTGAATAAGACGCTTAATCAAGCCTAAAAGAGAAACGTGATGATAAACAGTCTTATAGATAAGAGGTGTTCAAAAGCAGTGCAAGCTTGACTCGGTCAGGGTCAGCAGATACGTGCTTCACTTTAAAACTTCATAGGTGCCTCTCATTATAAAATCCGTGTGATTAAAACCTGTGCAGCAGCGTATAAAATGCGCACTCACCAGATGCACATAGGTTATGCGCAATAAATCAATATGACTCTGTAGGGAGCCCCTTTAAGTGGAACTGTCAGCCAGCCTGGAACAAGGATCCCTCCTCTGGACACCAGCCTCATCTGCAGCCAGGCTTCCTCTGGGGGTCTCTGTAGGTCTTAGCTCAGATCAGAGCCAAATGATATGAAAGCCTCATAGTGTAGTATAAAAGTATTACTTTTATTAATCTATAATCATCCAATATAAGTCAACAGCGAATATCAAAAGACACCAGGTGAAATAACATTTCAAAAACTTCCACATCAGCACATGTGGTTGATCTGCCAATATCCAAAATGACCACTGGACCTGCATCGGACGTTAAGGCTCCTCCTTGACATGTTTATTGCCAGTGCACGTTCTCAAAAGGGGTGTGCCTAACGTCGGACATCCATCTATTCCTTTTATACAAGCGGCGCGCCCGCGTATGCACATTGCGCGGGTGCCATTTTGTTGGAGGTGATAATCACAAATTCAAAATACGCATGCGCACACAGGCCTATCACGGACGGATCCACTGTACTTCCTTAGAAAGTATTTTGGGTGATCATTCACCAACAAAAACCTGCATAAATATTCATAAATCGACATGGTATGCGGAAATCCACACCCATTGTGGGTTCATCTGTAAATAATAAGCCATACAATAAGGCAAATGAATTCTTAATTAATTAGAATAGGCAAAAGGTCAATTAATATCCAAATAAAAATGTAGAAGGGGAATATATATATATATATATATATATATATATATATATATATGGATAAAATTAAAGGGAAAAGAAAAATAAAAAAGGGGGGGGGGAGAAAAACCCCCCTTAAAAGCCTAAATAAAATGCAAAAAACAAGATAAAACCACAATGTGCAATCGTGCGGCAAGGTATTCATATAATAAAAATAACTATAAATAGTAAACCTAAACAAACGCAGATATACATCATAATGAGCTCAAATCCTTATAAATTATAAATAAAAAGTAAAAAAGTAGAAACAATGCATATAAAATATCCAAATAGAATTGGATAGGAATGAATCCTAATCCTCATAAAATATATAAATTTATAAATGATTATCCCAGAATATCCCAGCATATAAAGTCTTGAGATAATATTACATAACACAATGAAACCGTATGACATAGATAAAAATTAATGATATAGAATAGAACAAACATGAATCTCAATGTTTATAATACAATCTGCCAATAAACTTCCTGTAGGGGGATAAATGGTATAAATACACCCATACTCTCCCGATGGTTGAAATATACATTATCACGATAGTTGGGTGCGAATATGAAATTGAATAGAATAATCCAAAAGGTTCAAACAAGGTTCAGCTGTTATCTATAAATCAGTTGATGTCTAGATCTGTATTTAACCCTTGTGGATTTAGAGATTGGATTTCATAGATCCACTTGGTTTCTAGCTGGGAAACTGCCCTACGCTTATTTATACCCCTCCAGTGATGTTGGATAAGGTCAATAATTCCCGTAAACTTCAGAGATGAGGGATCTCTGTTATGATGATATCTATAGTGCTTGGATAAGGAGTGCTCTTTTAGACGTCCCTTAATGTTGTACACATGCTCCCTGAGTCTGTCCCTCAGTCTCCTTGTGGTCCTTCCTACATACTGCTTATGGCATGGGCATTATAGTAAGTACACTACATACCGACTATTACAGGAAATGAAAGGGGAGATTTTGTACTGTTTCCCTGTAGGATGGAAGATAAAAGATTCACTCTTATTTTTCCTTACTCCATTGCACTTACAGATCACACATTTGTTGCAGGGGTAAAAACCTCTCATATCAGAAAAAAGCGATGTAATAGTAGGGGGATCAACAATATTTAATGCTATTTTTGTTCTGAGCGGCATCGCTTTCCGAAATGTAATTTCAGGCCTATCCGGGAGCAATTTAGACAAAATGGGGTCTGATTTCAACACTCCCCAATTTTTATTTATTATTTTCCTTACTTCCCTGTGTTGTATAGAAAAGCTGTTTATAAATGGACAGAATTTATTCGTTTTTTTCTTTCTTTGGTTGGGTAAGCATCTGTTCCCTATCCATATTAGCAACCTGTTCCACTGTTCAGTCTAATACTACCTCTTCATATCCTTTTTCTAAAAATCTCTTTTTAAGGGTGGCTGCTTGGAAAAAAAAGGTGTCCACAATTTCGTCTAATTCTCATGAACTGTCCTTTTGGTATGTTGGACAGCCATGAGGGGTGGTGGCAGCTGTAAGTAGGAATATAACTATTCCTATCTGTATTCTTAAAGAAAGATTTGGTTATAATCTGTGTTCCCTGATTCATGAGAGTGAGATCCAAAAAATGTATTTCTTTCATACTGTAAGTGTATGTAAGTTGTATGTTAAGGGTGTTAATATTTAGGGTATCGAAAAAGTTTATTAAGGCTTCCTCTTTCTCATGCCACAGAAGAAGAATATCGTCAATATAATGTCTACAAAAGATTAACTCTGGCCAGTCCCTAGCATAAATCATATCTTCCTCCCATCTGACCATGAAAAGATTTGCCAGGCTGGGGAAAAATTTAGCCCCCATGGCTCACATGACTACTTATTAGTGTGTACCTGCCCCTCCACCATCTAACCATAGGCTGGAGTGGACATTGACCACCTAACTGCAGGTGAGAAAGGAGAGGTAGAAATCTGGCTTTACTGTCTGACAAGGTAAAAAAAAAAAAAAAGAGTGAACAAACACAATTTTAAATTGTAAAGCACTCTACACTTATGTATTTCCCCTGTGCGTTAATTTTTTTGCCTACAATTATACTTGTCCATGGACATTAGAAGGCAGTTGGTTGTTGTTAATTAACCCCCAATCTTCTCCCAAAAGGCACAAAAGTATCATATGAACACAGTGTGAGCACATAAGCAGCAGATGTGTACTGCGGGTTAAAGCTTATGTTAATGGCATTTGTCCCCATTTTGCAGGGATAGTCCATGTTGAGAGGGATCTGTCCCCTGCAAACAGGTAGCATAGAATAAACCTTGCAGCAACATGGACTGATGTGGTGCTAGTTTGGACTGGCATGCAGTGAGGCTGTTGAGTTGGCTCCTGTCCAATGCAAGGGATAGTCTACACTGCCAGGTGCCTGGGGACAGTTGTGAGGATGTCCAGAATTGTCTGTTTCTGGTTGACTGGGAAAAAGGGGGGAGGGTGATGGATGGAAAACTTTCGAATGAAAGAAATCAGACACAACCACCAAGCCAAAGGACAGGGTATATTTTAAATTTACTACAGCTGCACTTGTTTCCCAACAACCTGTGCATTGCTTGTTCCTAACCTGATCTCGGCTTTTACTGCATTATTTGCTCCTGACCTGACCTCTGCACTTTCTATGTTACTTACTCCTGACCCCTGCCCCCTTTTCACTCCTGACCCTGCCCATGCTGTTTCTGCTTTACTTACTCCTGACCCCTGTCCTTTCTGTGTTACTTACTCCTAACCCCTGCCTTCTCTGCATTACTTACTCCTGACCCTGCTCTTACTTTATTACCTACTCCTGACCCATGCACTTTGTGCAGTACAGACAACTGATCCATGCACTCTGTTCATTACTTACTACTTACCCCTGCAGTCTGTGCATTACTTACTACTGACCCCTGCACTCTGTGTTACTTATTCCTGACACACAACAACATAGGCTCGGGTTTTAAATTACCATACCCCTTTAAACCCTTGCCACTGTTACCAGAATTTGGCCACACTCACAATTCGCTGCAATGTTCTGCGCTGTTGCATATTATTCCTGTGCTCATTATGTCCAGAGCATTTTGTTTATGCTTTGAATGTCTGCCTTTTTTCCAAAAGACTGTGGCCCATTGCTTCAGGGAATGTTAAAAATGGGCTGTGGTGTGTGAGTGTGGCTACAAACTGGAGTGTGGTTTTGTGGGTGTGGTTTAAAAGTGGCCATGGTCCTGAAGGTGTCCCTAGATTTAATTTTGAAAATCTGGTAACCTTAGTTTATGCAGTGGGCACCAAACAACTCTAAGCAAGAGCCAGCCAGTGCCTTATTCAAGCAGGTCTCAAGGTGGCAGAACCAGGGGTGTATTTACCACAAGGCAAACAAGGCATTTGCCTAAGGCGGCATTTTTCAGGGGGGCAGTACCGTCCCCTGAAAGAAGTTAAGGAAGAAGGGACACACGCAGCACAGGGATCTGAGAGAGGCTGCGGGCTGTTAATGGTGTATGCAGAGCCTGACTCTTGTTCCAGGGGATGTCCAAAGCTGTGAAGGTGAGTGTCTTATCTCTTGCCGAAGTGGGGGGGTTTGCCAGTGTATGGGGGGCGGTAGTAGTAAAAGGCTCTCTCGGTTGGGGGGCTGCAGTGTTGTTGGTCAATGTCAGGCTCTCTTCGTGGGGGAGAGGGGGTGTTGGTCGGTGTCTGGGCCTCTCCGTCGGGGGGAGGGGAGCCAATTTTTGTTTTGCCTTGGGCAGCACGAAACCTAAATACACCAATGGGCAGAACCAAGTGATAACATGCATAAATTATAGTTATTTTACTTTCCCCTTCTCTGACTAATTTTGGTAATGTATTAATAAATCTAATAAAAGAATTGTAGGAAAGGGACTTCTGAGAATAGTCACTACGATTTTCTATAACTTAGGCAACTTTCTCTACTTTCTCTTGTTTGGTGGCTGTGCAGCCAAATAGAAATTATGCATATAAAGCAGACAGCACACTACCTCCAGTTGAGTTTTCTTGTTATAATTTTTAAAAAAATATTCACACAACAAAAGGATGGTGAGCTATACAATGAGGCATCATTATTCAGGGCAGCTTGATATCCAACTACAGCCCAGCTCTAATGGCCAGGGAGCTGAAGGCCAGCTGCACAGCACAATATTTGCAAGTGATTACATTATTCTGAGCATTTATTTTGACAATTCGGTGGTGTAAAAATTAACTATGAACTGCCAATGAGCATCAGGAGTGTTCGGTGTTGCCACAAAATATATTATAGCATCTGAAAATACTAGATATCACTTAGTGGTCATTGTTATTTTTTCCACAATAAAAATTTCCCCTTGGAGTACCCCATGGCTTTTACTCTTTGTGCCCCGGGGAGAGGAATTGTAGTGGGACTTGGTGGTGCACAGAACAAGCACTAGCAATTCTCTCATGTTACCCTTCTTGCTGAGATATCTGACTGTGTATTGGTTGGATTTTTTAGCCAGGGTTAAAAAGTAGAAAAATGTATCTGTATTATATGCTGCTTAATCAGAGGTTTGTTCAACCAAAAAGGCAAAGTAACAGATCGTCAACAACAAGAAGCCTTCAGGTAGAAATTCACCCTAGAATTACTCTATGAACATTAAAATGAAAATGAATCTACAATATATGTTGCCTAATCTAAGGGTTGTTCAACCAAAAAGGCAAAGTAACAGATCGCTAGTAACAAGAAGCTTTCAGGTAGAAATTCTACCTAGAATTACTCTATGAACATTAAACGACCATCTAGCACATGTACCTTGATAAATGCATAGCACCGGGTTTGACTTCTGTCCACACTCCAGCAATTGTCTCCACCAGATGTCCTACACTCAGCACTGGAAACTGGCAGCCTTTACCATTGACACCATGGAACTCATGTTGTTGTTTAGTCCCACCATACTATCTACATCTTGTAATTGCAAAGCCTGACTGGGAAACGTGTCCACTATGCCTTGAAGCTGTCAAAGATGTACATAGTAGGAAGGGGCACCATGAGTTGTATGTTGCTGGAAAATGCCCGTCAGTTTCCAGTGCTGATTGCTGGACAACGGGGGGTGTGGACACAAATCAAACATAATACTGTGAATTTATCAAGGTGTGTGTGTTATATGGCTGTTTAATGTTCATTCTAGGGTAGACTTCCTCTTTTAATGAGTTTCACAGAGAACATGCTCATGTAAAGTGTTTAGAAATGTTTATTACTGGGCGAATAATTTGCATGCTCTTTGAGTGCCTCACTTTTGTAAATGAAACCACAAAGTTCCAAAATGCGTCCATGAACAGATGTAGCTGCAGCATTCATTTTCATACACAGAACAGGAGACGGTCTCTGTTACAGAAGAACTAGGGTCAGAATAAATTATAAAGTGGAAACTGCATTTAATATTCTGGTTTGTACATGCTTGTTAAGGCCCAATTCTAGGTTGCCTTCTATTTCCCCGTGGAGTACCCCATGGCTTTAAAAATAATCATATACGCCACTTTTTGTTCTATGAGTTCAGCTCCAGTTAGGTCACATTAACTCACAGGTCCTCTTCTCTTGTGAATAAGTCTTGAATGCTGCAGAGCCTTCTGCCACAAAATGAACTGGTGCCACATAGTGACATCACAGTGTTCCCTGCAGCATTCTCCTGTGAGAACAGCATAGCATAATGATACCCAGGGGTTGTCTCCTTGAACCTCAGGACTCACAGAAAGTGGGTTGAAAAAACCATCATTCAACTTGGTAAAGGACTGGATTGCATTGGACAAAAGAGCAGCGAATTTGTGGGGATCAGTGCCTGAGATTGGGTGAGTATTGCAGTGAGTTTTTTTTTCACATTGCAAATCATTTTTACATTTTTTACAAAGGCAGAGCTGAGGAAAAGCTTGAATATTCAGAGTTTGAACCCTGCACTAGTCATTGTGCTTGGTATGCAAAGTGAACCAAAACAGTTTGGCGACTGGCATAAACTTTGGTTGGAATATAATGTAAAAACATTTTGCATATAAACAAACTATTTTGTAATTAAATGTTAACTAAAATTACATTTCCAGTACAAATCAAATCCTCAGTTTCCATTATAAATTAAATCCTGAATTACAAAATGCCCCCAGAAATCTAATTCTGAAGAAGAACTTGACAAGGCAAGGATGGATTTCTACAAAACAGAGTAAGGAATGATTATGCAAAAAAAGGTTTTCTAAAATCCTTGTGATGTATTTATTTTATCTAAAGGGGATTTTTTGGAGTTACAATTTAAACATAACACAGAATGTCAGGAATGGACTTGCCAATGGTGGTGGGACTCACCTGCCTTGTGGGCTGCAGTACCAGGGCTGGCCAGCGGGTGCTCTCAGCAACCAGAAGCTCACTCCTGCAGTCAGCCATCACCTGAGGCTGATTGCAGGAAGTGTATTTAAGGAATGGCCAGACCTGCAGTCAGTGCCTTGATGTATGTTTCCCAAGAGCCCCTGTACCTGCATCCTGTCTGCTTCCTGCCTGATTCCTGATTCTGCTTGATCCTGACCCTGAATGAACTCCGCCTGTCCTGACCTCGGCTATTCCTGACCACTCTCCAGCCTGCTCCTTTGGTACCTTGTCTGACTGATTGTTCCTGACCCGGCCCGTCTGACTGCGCTCTGCCTACTCCTTTGTGTCTTGTCTGCCCGATGATTCCTGACCCGGCCCGCCTGACCACTCCACTTCGCCAGCCCTGACTGCTCTTATCTGTGTACATTCCGTTATCAGTTAGAGGTTTGGTTTTGTTATATTGTGCGTTATATTTGTGTATAACCCTTATTAAATTATATTGTTACATCATACTTGAGCCTGCGTTTCCCTGTGTCAGTTCACACATCTCTGGTCTTACCGGGAGCCCTGACACAGAAGCAGCATTATATGTACACAACAAATCAATATAATTGTTTCATATTGTAGAGTTACCCCCCAGGAACCTCTTGGTATGATAGGTTCTCTGTTCTGCCATGACTCTTTAAGCTGCTCAGTCCCCACTTCTACACCTTTGCAAGGTAAAAGCTAGTACGCTACCACTCTATAATAATACACATAAAATAGGCCACAAGCAACTTGGTATTAGAGTAATTATATGTATTATAACAAGGCAAGATAGACAATGCATGAATCAGTAAACAGGCAACTGGACACGCCAAAAGATGCTGTACTGGTTAGGGTAACACTGACCTATAATATGGCAAATAACTAACTGCAATAAATTTCAGCTGGTATAAACAGTGGGCAATATAACAAGGAGTTCCTGTTAAGGAGTATTCCTGGAGATAAAGATAAAGTATCTGGGGCCTGTTTAGCAGTAATAAACCTGCTAACATTGGGGCCTTTCTGCTAGGTGTGCATGAAGCTGTCCCTTTAGGACTGTACTCAGTGGATGGCAGATGGGTTGTTAAGTAAGGAGCAGTCTTTTTTGGTATTAACTATGAGCAGTAAGAGATTAAACTTGGTAATTCCGCTCACCACTCCTGGTATGCAATGGATCAGGTCCAATACTCTTGGCAATTAGTTATCCCAGAAAGTCTAAACTTCATGATTAAGTCCCCTCTGATGTGGGCACTCATGGCAACAGGTCTCTCCAACTTGGGTCCCAAGACACAGCGACTCTCTGTGGCTCAGTCTCTCAGCTCCCTGGGTGCAGCTTGGTATGGTTCATCCCCACCCTTTTCTGACCACCTGACCGCATGTTCAGATAAGAGTATAAGTGATTCACTTCACACTGCAGCTGGATGTTCGCTCAGTTGAACATCCATTCATTCAACCTTTCAGGAAACTCTAGACTGTACACAGTGCAGAGGTCTCCCTCATATTTCCCCTGCTGGTCGAATGTTCTTAGCTCCCATAGTATTGGCTGTATTACTGCTGTTTGAAAGACTAACAGTGTCTTTCTATGACAAGTAATGCAGTTAAAGTGTTCCATTTAATACCTTGTCCCCTGCTCCACATTAAGGATTGGCACCTTTGGGGAGTGGGGGGGGGGGACGGGTATCTGGATTTGACAGGTACCCATTCCCACTTCTGGTGCGATCACCTAAGGCAATCAGAAACTGAAGTTGTCCTCCCCCCCGTAGTCTTCTGGGACACGTGACAAGTCCCAGAAGACTACAGGACCTTAACCTCCTCGGCGGTCTGATTATTTCCGATTTTTTTGTGCTGAAAGCGGTACCATTTTTTTGCATGGAAATATGTAGTTTTTTATTGTAGGCAGTAATTTTTAGGAATAACTCACTGAAATCTGTACGAACAACAGTCTAGTAAACATCCCGGGTAGGATAAAATTTGAAACACGAAATCATAAATTATAATTTAATAAATAATCATAAAAAATAATAATATAATAATAAATTTAATTCAATAATATAATCAAACCAAAAACACTGAAATTTGAAATACAGAGGCAAATTCGCACATCGCTGAGCAAAGTCGCAAAATCGTTTTCAGTGTCTGATGACAAATTTCCCCACAAATCATTATCACTCAATTCTGCAAATGGTTCTGTTTACTATCTCTGTTCTCTAGCTGGTCTAAAACCGATTTTGATGTAAAGGGACGCTTTTTGGACGCCATGGACTTTTTTAAGTTTCCAGGCAGAAAGAACAGTAAAAATGCAGGCAGGGGAGAGGACAAAGCACTCGGGACAAAATGTATGTGAAATGCATTGAAACAGCAATGTTTTACAACGTCACAGGGACCGGAACATGAAAGCCAGATGCCGGCATCGGCCAGAGGAGATGGCCGGAGATGCTGCAGGGGACACATCGCGGGAGCGAAGGACAAGGTAAGTGCTGCAGGGACTCCCTGAGCAACGCCGCATGGTAAGCCCGAGTGTAGCTCGGGGTTACCGCTCTTGGTACTCAAATTTTACCCCGAGCTACACTCGGGAATACCACTAAGGAGGTTAAAGAGTTGACTCTGTTTCTAAAAATAGAATTTTTTTTTTCTTATTCTTTCTACTTTTAAACTGGTTTTAAAGTCATAAAGTTTTTACCTTAAAGTGTTATTAAACCCACAACATTAAAATCGGCCTGTTCAGTATATGCAGTTATGCATGCTTGTTATACTCACTGTGTAACCTAAGGGGTTAATCCTCTGCATTGTTTAAAATGCTGTTTGATCCTGACTTGTCTGATCCTCCTCTTCTTCCAGTGCTCCCCTCTTATCTCCTAATAAGACATTCCGTGTGGAGACACTGCACATGCTCAATTTGGTGTGTATTGCTAGAGGGGTTTTTTTTTTCTTGGGAGAGTGCATGTGATCAGCACAGAGCCAATCAGAACTGCCCAGACACAGGTCAGGGGTTATCAATCTCATCGAGAAAACGCCTCCTGCAAGCTTTAACCAGTGCTCTGCTGAACACTGATAGAAGTCTCAAGACTGCTCCAACTGCTGATGAGAAAATGTATGTAGCAGCTTATATTTACTAAAATAATTGTATTTCCATGTTCTGTGTACTGCGGGAGACCAGATATAGTGAATGCAGGGTCCTGGGTTTAATAACACTTTAAAGTGTTACTAAACCCACAACAGCAAAATCAGTCTGTATATGCAGTAAAGCATGCTTGTTATACTCACTGTGGAACCTAAGGGGTTAATCTTCTACATTGTGTTTGATCTTTTATTCTTTGCCCCTCCTCTTGTTGAAATGACCACCTGACACAGACTGAATCCGTAGTCACATGCACATGCTCAGATTGGTGTGTATTGCTATAGAGAGTGCATGTGATCAGCACAGGGCCAATCGGCACTGTCCAGACAGAGGGTCAAGGGTTTCACATCCTTCTACAGCAGAAAGAAAACTCCTTCTACAAGCTTTAACCAGTGCTCTGCTGAAGTCACAAGGCTGCTCTTACTGCTGATGAGAAAAGGTATTTAGCCATTTGTATTTACTAAAATAATTGCATTTCCATGTTGTGTGTACTGTGGGAGACCAGATATAGTGAATGCAGGGTCCTGGGTTTAGTATCACTTTAATATATTCTCTGTATTAAGGTACAAAACCTACACAAGGAAATCTTTCAATCGGGACACTTATAGTTACAGCTGTGTAAGAGGGGATTTCCCCTGCTTTGGAGAGAATTCCTCACGTTCTGTTTTGGCTGCAGGACGGGAAGTAAAGTGAAATACACCCAATAGGACATAGATGAAAAAAAATAGCCATATGTGTACTGCACAGCAAAACATCAATTGTTGGCTCCTATAAAGATAGGGACTTCATGCTAGTTGGAACATTGGCTTTATGAATGAAATACATGTGAATAGGGTGATGTGAGGTGTGTACCAATCTGTTCTAACATCATTGGAGAAAGGCCGAGTAATTCTAGGAAGCAGTACTATGTTTTGCACGCTGGATATCAGCATATAAACAGTTCCCAAGCTCAGCTATTTAGCTGTTGTATTCCATTGACAGTTGACATGTTGGAACATTTTCTTCTCCAAAATATAAACAAAATATTTGTATAATGAAAGACAAGTGCCTAATTTAGAACTGGAGCTATAATGATGAATTTGTGGAATTTTCTGGTGACCATTTAACAATGTAAACAATCCCAGACTCCAATATCATGTTTCCAGCATGTATGTCTGTTCTTCCATTGAACGATGACAGCAATATGACATCTTCTCAATGCCAACTTTATGTTGTTGGTTCTCTTTGGGACCTTTCCTTGTGGGTCCATTACTCACGAGTTCTCCTCTTTTCTGCATGTGTCTTATTGTCCCTGAGGACCCCACCCCAATTTAGTGGGTGAGTCGGCTACACAAATTGTGTTTACATAATTCTTCGCAGTGGATCCCCATTCCGTTTTACTTTAGTATCAACTTTATGTTGCACCTAACAACCTCATCATAAAGTTGGTATACATGATGAAAAGTTATTCTTGACACTTTTGCAAGCTACTCTAAAATTAGTTGATCCAAAATCCTGTTGGGTTTATTTAGTAAGAGTGCAGAGTACAGTAACTCACCCATACCATGAATATCAAACATATTTTCACGAACAGTGAAACGTATTTGGAGAAAATTCTTGTGAGGCTGACAGATTGGGGACAGAAAAGAATTCTTGACAGGTTTTTGCTGCTATATGGGTCTCTGTTACAGAGATTTACTCTCACTTTCAGTACTGCTGACAGTGGTATCATCAAACAGCAAGTGAAGACAAATCTACAAAAGGGACATAGTCAGTAATAAAAAATCTTACAGGGGTCAAGCTCTCTACTTTACTAAAGAGAAGCATGTCTTTATCTGTGTTGCTTGAAGTGATTCTAAAGGCTTACATTTTTTTAAAGGAAAATAACAAACATGTCATACTTACTTGCTGTGTGCAGTGGTTTTTCAAAGAGCAGCCCAGATCTTCCTCTTCTCAGGTCCCCCATTGGCGCAACTAGCCTCTCCCTCCTGTCCGGTGCCCCCACAGTAAGCTATTATAGAGCAAAGTGCAAGTAATTTAACACTGTGTGACAGCTCTCTTAGTCCATGTAAGCTTCTACAGAACTCACTCTCTGACCTCCTCATTAACACAGGAAGCAGCACAGAGTGAGGGGACATGTTCCTATGCTTTCTTTAGATCACAATCCATCACACATTGCCTGGCCATCAGGTGTAAGAACCTAATCTGCAAAAACAATGACTACTTTCTGATGGGCCGGAGGGTTTCATTATATAACATTATTTCAAGTGCTAAAAAAATATATTTCCCATATCTATATACTCCTGACATAAAAATGACAGCTTGAAAACAATACAATACTAAGTATATCTCTATTTCAAGCCACTAAAGAAAGATAGTGAGATACTGGATACTATGGTTTAAAGGGTCAGTCTACCCAAAGCAGATATTTCAGTTTTTGGTAGATATTGGTCACTTGACTCAGCCACTAGATTTTTGTGTTTCTGAGAGACTTCGATATTAGAAGTGTTGCAGCTACAATCTTAGATATAGTATATACACTGGGTACAATAGGTCTCACTCTTCCAATTAGATTTTTTCCTTTGGCTTACTATATAATATAAAGTATGCAGTAGAAAGAGTAGGACTTCTACTGCTGGAGTAATAAGAATGGAACATCAAGATGTGTTAGGCAAAGCCCTTCAATTTGGTGTACCTGAAAATTAACCGTGGATGATTCAGTTTGCCAGAATCGAAAACCAACTTTGGTAGTATAGTTACTATACACCACCAGGATTTGAGACACAATATGGCCTGCCATCCAACCTCTTTTATTTAGATTTCTTTAGTTGCAAGTGTTTTTGTGAACCCACTGTCCTAGGGGGCATGTCATAAATGATTGTTTTATTTGAAAATATGTTCTTCCTTCCAGCACTTGCTCACTGGCTTTATATTAAAATTTCTTCAGAGGTTCATTTTGTTAATATTATGTTAATTTTAGCTATGACATTTATAAACAATGAAGGTGCACAAGGATTGTATAGAGCCAAATGTTCCAGAATCCTGGGCCCCTACCCACCTGCCAAACAGAGCATGGAACATGCAGCCATAGCCAATTACACATAAAAATGCATCTGCATCCAGTGCCCATATATACTAAGCTCTTGAGGGTGCATAACAATATGAAAATGAATAATCTATGAGTTTTTGTCTACTAAGTTATTTCTCTATAGAGTAAGTCAGCTTTCCTTATCCTTATAGCAGCATATGGTCCTCATTAGTGGAACAGTGCAGGTCAGTACTGGGATTTGAGTTACCACATAAAAACAAAGGTGCGAATGATGAGGATTATTTTACATTTCAGAATCTGGTTTAAGTTAGAAGATGTAATATCCATATATCATCATCAATGGGAGACTATAGAACATAAGGGAGGAGGCTGTAATTATGTCAGCAGCATTCTGAAAGTTCAGCAGGCAGAGAAAAGGTGAACACATCAGCAGCTGACTTTGAAGGGCAATAAGTAATACATTATCAAGTATAAGCAAGATATGTCAAATGGAAATCCAGACATGTAAAAAAATAAAAACAGATATATGGTGAAGAATTTTGAATGCTAATGATTTTTAATGAGTTCTTTCTGGTGCACACTAGATGAAATTTCCAATCACTGTTTGCACATATGAGAGATAAAATTTAGAAAACATAAATAAGTGAAATCTCTTGGTAAAACATATACAGTAATAAAAGTCTAAAACTCAGATACTGTTTTAGCAAAGGGTTTTTTTTTACCTTCTTGCCCAAATGAATGTTACTTTTCTGTATGGTGTTTTGGGCATAGAATACCATGGCTTCCAAATCATGCATTGATGAATTCCAACAAACGCCAAACACCTGAATATTTGTAGGATTCATTTCTCTCTACTTTATGGATGCACAAATGAACAGGAAGCATAAAACTAGTCTGTGGCTTAAACAATGACACTCATATGTTACAAAAAGAGGGGAAACATGGGGTAATTTTAGGCAGCAGACAGGAAGCAGGACAGTAACAGTCACCATGGAGAGACCTGTTGTGAAAACGTGGTTGCAGTATTGCAATATTTGTGACATTTGAAATCAAGATCCTATATCTACTTTCTACTATCCTAAGCCATCAATGTAACCCTCCTTGGTACAGTTCACTGTTTTTTGTCCCCACCAATATTTGCAGGCCAGCTGCAGGGGTGTCTGTTTGTAAGGGGTGCTTACATATTTTGACTCCATTTCTGTTGTAGTAGTGCAACAGAGATCCTGCTCTATGATTAGATGAAATCCACCTTTGATCGTAAGAAAAGTGCTGGGTGTGTGAAAATCATTCTGTAGAGGAAGTTGTGAGACCTTTTTATGTGTTGGAGGTGCCCAGATCTCCCATATGATCCTTCAATCCTATTCATGGAGGGAACACAGGGTGGGGTTTGTGTTGTCCCAAGGATCCATTACTGTATAGAAACAACTGAAAGACTATGGTGAAGCAGGACTACTACAATAGTTGATTAACATTATTATTTTTCAGGTGAGTGCCTGATCTAATGTGAAGGTTGTATGAATCTTGTATCAAGCAGTGCTACCATAGAATCTGTGCTGTGGTACGTAGTCTCCTTTTTGACAATAGCTAAAATTAATATGTGTATGTCTAAGGTTTAACTGGCTGAGTTGAAATCTATTTGTCATGTTTTTGCAGGTTCTTCCTAATCCTGATGGTTGAAAACTCCTACCTTTTGTTCCAGAAAATAGTGTGGGAGGGTCAAGCTCTGGATGTATGAATATTTATCCAACCCAGCCAACCCCTGGGAGGTTAGCTCAGAAGGTATGGCCGGGGAAAGGATAAATATTTGGTAGGATCTGAGCAGGCTTTGTTTTCCCAGAGGCTTCTCCTAGGAGGAGACCTGTGTGTATGGGAAGCTGCTACTTGTGCTAGACCCCAGCATGAGCTATGGCCCAGTGGCCCAAGAAAGAGATACCTGTTAAAACTTTAAGGGAGAGACACCTATTGAGGCTGGGCTAGAGAAGGGATTCCTCAGGAGCGTAACAGAAGCTACCACCTGGACATTGTGTAAAGTGCTAATTGCCTACAGCTCTAGATATTGTGCAAATTCTTTATGATCTAGAGCAGCCTTTTTCAACAAGGGTAGTCAGGCACCCTGGGGTGCCTTGAAGTTTCTTCAGAGGTGCCTTGGCAAAATGCTTAAAAATTGCTCAAACATTGTATACAAGCCAGATGGTGGATCAAGGCTGCCTTTTAGTTACACAAAGCCACAGGTTTTCATTGTGCACCATTACAACTTTCTAGCCACTGACATCCTAACAACCAATGACCTCATCAGTTGATATGGAGGATGCCGGTTGCCTGCACAACATCCTTGTTTGACCCTGCCCTTTTCTGTCAGTAATGGGGTCAAGTTAGCTATGTGATAAAGAGAAAGTGAGGGAGAACAGAAACACTGGAATACTCTTCAGTATTAGTGTGCAAAAGTATTTGCATTGGAGGAATAAATACTCTCTAACATTCGGTGTACTACATGTGTGAGTGTTGCTGCATTAGGTAAAACTATTAGAATAGTTTTTTTACATTTTAGAATGGGGTGCCTTGAGACTGTCCATAAATTTAAAGGGTGCCTCAAGATTGTTCAAGACTTTAAAGGGTGCCTTGACTGAAAAAAGGTTGAGAAACACTGATCTAGGGACAGAGGTCCTGTGATTCTACATATGAGCATGGTTTATTGAGAGAGAACAGTACACCTCCTAGGTCACAATGGAGTGGAGTTAATAGGTAGGCCCCTATACTGAGTATATAGGACAATGGTTGAATGTCATTCCAATGCCTTTCATCCACTGGACATTTTTGGACTTGCCTATATGACTATCTAATTCTGCAGCCTAGAAGGTAACAGTGGTTTCTCAGATGATGTAATTGTGTGTCAAAGTGAATGATTCATTTTATATAGGACCCTTTTGGGCTTAACATGCATGTCTTCCACTCTCCAGGAATGGAGACCTATGTTCTCAATGCATAAATATACTCATTTGACCAATCATGCATGTTTATGTGATGGCCACTCTGCAGAAGGATCATTCAGTGAGGTCAGATCATACAACCAACTCACAAGATATTCACATAGAGCGCACCAAATTACCAGATCCATACTCAACTTCCTGTTTACATTACCATAATGATGAATGAGATTCAGAAACTATTTAGTTGAGACAGAATCAGAACCACACTGACACAGAGAGAATCAGAACAAATGTCTTGGTGTATCAACCCAGTGTGTGTGACCTGAAAACCTACATCATTCTACGTCACCAACAAAAGTGAACAGGTGACAGCATTAATAAAGACATAGTCAGATGAGCAGTGCACCAGGCAAGGTGTTTAGCAAAAGCACAACATGGCCACTGCCTATCGACATTCGACCCTGCAAGAAACTGAAAACTCTCTGTCCTGAAAAAAGGTCATGTTTTATGGTGACATGAGCATTTTAACAGTGTCAAAATACACCTTTTCTTTTCTTTACAGGAATTTATCTTTAAAAATAAACACAGCATGGTACCCTATAGAAATCATCTGTCTTTGCTATAAAGGTCATGAATAAGTGTAATAACAGAATGATAAACTACAAGGGGCCAATAGCTACAAATAAAGAAATAAAGATTATTTCCTGTCCTTAACTCCTGAAATCCTTGTTGGAACACTTGGTCACAGAAGCATAGACAAGCTGCCTGCAAAATTAGGATATAATAGTCTGTTTCCCTAAGGTCCATCAGTCATGCTAGCTATTGATCCAATTGAACTTGGTAGCAGAGGAAGAGAAATGTTTACAAGCATGATCCATAGCTTATGGCAAGATGATGAATTTGAAAGCATGTTTCTTGGCAGAGAAAACTCTGATCAGGTCTGTAGTATTAATAAACATTTCTCTGTGATGAGAGATTGTGTACATAAATCTCATCTTGGGAAATAATGTACCATAATGTACCAATATGTTATCTAATAGATCAGTTACACCCAAAACTGATAATTGAGTTGTGAATGGAAGACAATGAGTACAAGCACCCACTTGGGGGAGAGAGGATATCAACTAAATCTGCAGCCAGCAGCACAAGGAACACATCACATAAACTCTAAGTATTGTCCTTTGTGCTGTATTTAAAAAAAAATGACTAAATTTAGGCTTTAAGTTAAACCAAATAGACTTTTTGAGTTTAGCACAGCTGCATGCTTACGGCATTGAATTAGTTGATTGCTTTTTTCAGTTGTTGCTGGAACTGATCTCTAAAAAGCTCTTGGGTTAGTTGACCCACACACAGTGCAGGGACAAGGTCATTTAGAACCCAGGGTGAACATGCCAAACTGTGTCACCCCCAAGATGTATGAGCATTATGTGTCAGCAAAAATCCCCTCTCCCCAAAAAAATCTAGCACTAATCTGCATGCTTACCCCTAAGCATAAATTCCCCCTCCTTCCAGTACAAATCCACCCCCTGCTGAAATCATCCCTCCCAGCATAGACCATTGCCTCCCCCCCCCCACCCCCTTCCCAGTTGAAATCCTCTTTCACCCCAAATTCCCCTAGCGAAAATCCCCCCCTCCAAAAAAAAAGCTTTCTCCTATCAGAAATTCCCTCCCTTCAATCCCCCCTCCTAGCACAAATCCCCCCCCCCAAATTTCCCCTCCTAGTAGTAATACCCCCCAGACATCCCTACTAGCACAAATTCCCCGCTCCCAAAAAACTTTCCCCTCCTAGTACATATCCCCTTCCCCTTTTACCATATGATCTCTTCTAACACAAACCCCCCAAATCCCCCCTCCTACTACAAATCCTTTTCCCCCACCCCCCACCCCCCAACACAAATCCCCCCAAATCCCCGCTCCTGGACACCTCCTTAAAATTTCCCCTCCAAGAATATTTCTTATCCCCTACCATGCCCTAAAATCCCCCTCCCTTCCCCCAATCTACTTTCAGTGCCCCCCACCTCCCATGATACAACAGTGCCCAGGGCAGCCGCCCCTCCTGCCAACCCCTTGTCCTGGCCCTGCCTATAAGAACCGTTACATAACATCCTTGCTTTTGTTACACCTAATTTTAATTATTCACAATAACAAAAAGTGCTGCAAAACCCCCTAATAACTATAAGAGCACACTCAAATATACACATAAATATACCTACAAAAAATGTGTATGGAAATAAATAAATACCTAATAGCTCAGTGATGAAAACACATGGTAAAACATTCAAAAGACAAATATTAAATAAAAATGATAATAAAGTCCTTGTAAAAAACTGTAAAACATATCTTCACATGCTCCAAAATTGTGTTAAAACAGTGCAAAGTCCACACATATAATAGAAAACATGCTCCCAGTATTCATGGGCCACACCTGTCAATGCTGCCACTTACCTCCACTTATTGACCGACTCTTAAGTTAGGTCAAAAACAGCCTTTGCGCTCTTTACAAACTCCTGTCAGCAGCTTAATTGTTCTCATAAAGCCTACCAATATGGTAGGGGAAAGAACAAAAGATCTCTGATGGTGTAGTAACCCCACGAGGTAAATTTATTCTCACATATAAAAAACCATATTCACAAACATAGTGCACTAATCCCGTACACAAAAATAATCACCTGTTTCATTACAAAACAAGTTGCCTCCTTAAGGAAAAACATTCATTCAAAGTACAGAAAGTAAGATGGCTGACCTCATGCTTTCTGGCATAGTGTTGTCACCTAACCATGTCAGTGACGCATTTGGTCACAAAGTTTTGGTATTTCACATTTTATTATGTGGAAACACATGATAGGAGCTTGCAGCAACACTTCATCTAAATACTCATTGGAATCTTACAATTTTTGGTGTATTTTATTTTGCGCACTTTTTCTGGTAAGTGCAGGATTATCTGGGATTATTTACTTTTATGTATTATCTATTTTACAGATTAGTTCCTTGCAAGTCCACAATACGAAAGAGTGGGCATACAAACTACACACTGCTAATGTCCCTGGTGGGAACTGGAGTCAGAAACTCAGAGTGGCAAGATGACAATGACAACCACACCAGCAAAAGATCAAGAGAATCATTTTCATATGTCATGTGTATAGCGAAGGTCTTCTATGATGATAAAAGGGTTATGAAGGCTAACACAAATATGCTTCCCCGTCACACTGCTTCTTTATCAAATATTTGAAATATGAACTGTCTGTGGTATATACAGTGTCATTTATTCTATGATGTTTTAGCTATCTGACACTAGGAACATAGTAGCTAGACGATGATTGGGTAATATTAGCTACACTAAGAGCTCTACTTTTAGGTTAAAGGTACTGTATATGGGAGTCAGTGACTGTTCTTTTGCCATTGGGAAGCCATGTTTGCTTGGTACATGTAGCATTTCTAGAATATGAGCCACATTGCAGGCACTGTGATTTTTTTTATAGCCAAGCCTGAAAAAGGCTGCCAGCGTGTTTGTGTCCCTCCATCTGTCTCTGCTGGGCCCTACCAGGGAAAGTAATGAGCATGCGGGCATACTGTTATATCATGCACCATGCTGTCTTGCTCTCCCCAGGTGACGGATGCATTCTCTATCTAGCTGTGGTTTCCAGTGAAATTACAAGTAGAGGAGTTTTAGCTTCAGGGCAAATCACATTCTGACTTCTTTATTATGGAAAAGTCTAACAAACTCTTTTTTATTCCAACGGATGTAATGTTTTTTATTCTTTTCACTTGCAGCAATGACAATAAATAATTTATATTGTCAGTAGACTGGATTAGAACAAGGAGATGTACATTATTTCCGTAGCCTGCTGGAAAGCACATGCCAAAAGTCTCAGAAACATTACCAGTAGTGATATTATTTGTTAGTGATGCTGGACATTCAAGAGATTTCCTCAGTAAAATTGTACAATGAGCAAAATACGAATTGCAAAACATAGTACTAAAACAACCGACCACAAGATGTGAATTCTGCTTGAATTCTGGAGGTTAATACTCTTTGCTTCTTTCACTGTTTAGTGAATAAGGCATCATGTGTTATCTACATTACATTTAAACTGTGGTTTATGGATGGATTTTATTTTTTTAATGTCTAACCTTTTCAATTTCAGTAAGCTGCAATTTATTGTCTTCTTCTTTTTAATAAGAGAAAGGCTTATTAGTAACGATACTTCTGTCGCAGAGTCTGTTTTAAAGACAAAAAATAGGAATAAAAACAGTAGCATGCAACAAGAGACATGTGAATGCTTTGTGCGCAAGAAACAAGACCATTTAAAAGTAGATTGCAGAACCTGGAAGGCTAAAATGCAAAAACAAACTAAACTACAAAAGGTCAAATGTGTGAAAGAAGAAATTGATTTTTCTTCAGATAATAAATATGTTTTTCGATCCAAAATTTGCACCTCATCTTTTCAGGCATTAAGGGTTGATTCAGGAACTACGAGTCACATAACAATGACAGAAATTTCTTTATTCATTTTGACTAGAGTAAAACGAAAAACAAATCACCACAGCTAATGGGGAAATAATGGAATCAGGAGGAATTGGAGATGATTTTCTTTACTGTCTTATTTCCCAGAGTGTCACCAGAAATATACCTCGACAATGTCTCGTATGTCCCTGCTTTTGAAACTAATCTTTTTGTCAGTAAAGAAGCTCAAAAACAAGGCAATGTAGTGACCTTCCAAAGTGACAGTTGTGCCATCATAAAAGGCTAAAATTACAGATCAACTGTATCAACTGAACTGCAATGAGGTGGTTAATACTGCCAAGGAGGAAAAACACTCAAACCACATTCACATATGTCACAGATGTCTTGGGCAGAGAATTCCTGACATAATAAAGAAATTAACTGAGAATGATTATGCAAGTGAAATAAAAATAAGTTCATGTGATCAAACAATGAAATGCACCAGCTGTATAAAAGCAAAAATGACAAGAGAAGCCTTTCCAAAGCAGAGCAACAAAAGAGCTAAAAAAACCTCTGGAATTAATTAATTCTGATCCTGTGGTGCAATGGAAAAAATGACTCCAGGAAAGAAGAGGTATTTTCTCACTTTTATACTGTAGAGGATTACTGCAGGTACACGATACTATATCTGTTACACAACAAAAGTGAAGTACCAGAAAAACTTGAACAGTATTTGGCTCAAGTAAGCAACAAATCAGGCAAAATGCCGAATGTATTGCGCAAAACAATAGAACTGAATGTACAGTTGATAATATACAGGCAATTCTCAGAAAGCATGGCTTAATATTTTAAACTACTGTACCACACAACCCAGGACACAACAGGGTTGCAGAAAGAATGTCCTCTATGTGAAAGTGGAAGAACCATGCAGTTTGATGTAAATATGCCAACCACATACTGGGGGGAGGCAATTTTGACTGCATGCTATCTCAAAAATCGACTACCAGGAAAATCAACAGAGAAAATTCCATATGAACTGTGGAATGGAAAGACCCCGAATTTGAAACATCTAAAAAATTTTGGAAGCAAAGTCTATGTGCAAATCTTAATGGAAAAATGTACAAAATGGGATTCTAGTGCAAAGGAAGGTGTACTTGTGGGGTACAGTGAATCTCAAAAGGGATACAGAATTCTACACCAAGACACAAACAAGGTAACCATCAGAAGTGTAATTGTCGATGAAACTTCAGTGTTCAAAATATAGTTCCACATCAGTGCCACATGAAGATAAGTAAGTGACACAGAAATAGAAATTAACACAAACAATCTAAATACTATAAAAGAAGAAACCAAGCCACAAGAGGCTTCAATCAGGAAATCCACCAGAAGCAATAAAGGCATCCAAGCCAAACATATATCCTATGTTGCTTGCATAGCATTAAAACCAATCCAGATTCATGGGATGAGATGCAAAGACTCCTAACGCACTAGAAACAAAAGTGGATTTGAAATGGCACTAATGTATGGAGTAGCTGTTGAGTTGGGTTGTTGGAGTACAGTGTTCATGTATTTTGTACAACAACTACATCAGTATTCAGTATAGATATATTCTTCAACCAGAAAAGCACATGTGGACTGTTCACTTTCTGTTCTGTAGGA
Source organism: Staurois parvus (assembly GCF_062004578.1). Lineage (NCBI taxonomy): Eukaryota > Metazoa > Chordata > Amphibia > Anura > Ranidae > Staurois > Staurois parvus. The sequence goes on along the minus strand of NW_028318117.1, from coordinate 11,243,166 downwards.
TTATACACAGAATTTCTTACATGATCCATCTGTTAAGGAATGAGTCACTGCAATGAATTTGACTGATTCACCTGTGTGTGTGAAGTTCAGCTTCAGTTGTTGGGTTCTATAATCAACAGACTTTTTACATTAAATAAGCAAAGAAAGAGCCTGGAAAACATCATTTGATGTCCAAAGCTTGGCCTAAAATAATGATTCTGTATAGTGGGCAACAGATACAGGTCTTTTTGAAGACATATTTCAGAAAGTTTCAGTGATTTCAGGTTTTGCCTCATGTGGTTCACTTTAAATTGTAATATCGTGTGGACATGCGTATTTGGAGGTGCTAGATGAACAAACTTTACATAACTGAAATTTAGCTAAAAAAACTACAGCTTTAGTTACATTAGTTACCTATAATGAATTATATTCCACGATGTGCAAGCTGCTGAATTCTATAGAAATCTTCACTGCTGGGCTGCCCTGTCCTCTTCCTGCTGCTGAATACCCAGCATTGTGGGGGTTACCAGCTTCCATTCTCTGGGCTCACTTGCGCTAAAGATGATCATATGGGGACATGCCCCCTCCTTCCTCCTCTGCCATTGAGAAAAGTTCTCTAACATGATCTGTGAATGGAAGAGAAGCCTGTGATTAGGCTCTTCCCCAGATCACGTTCAGGCAGTGTAATCTGTGAAAGAACTTTTATTAAAATACATCTGCATGGGCGACTAGCACCAGTCCAAATGATAGTAACAATAATCTCCTGACTTTTTGTGCATCCAGCAGCGATCACTGCAGGTAATCTGCCAACCTGTCATTTAAATGTATAGATCTATAGGAGGTAAGGGTTGTGGACAGGAATTAGAAGGCATTTTAAAGTTCAAAAAATGTGAAACCATACTTTCTTTAGTGGTCCATATAGATGAAAAGCTGTCCTGTACTTAACGTTAAAATGGTTGTAAATCTAAGACATGAAATATGAACAAAGCTTATCATTCTATAGTGTGTACTTGTCTCAATCCAGAGCACTAAGTGTAATTTCTGACTGCTGTCTAGTTCATCTGCTTTCTCTATACCTGACAAGTTTTCCTAACACCAAGAGAAAAAAGGTGACAGGGGAGGGACCTCCAGCTGATTGAAAGCCTTAGCTCTTTTCCTTCCTTCTGTGTGGAGGAGGGTGTGTCCCTTCCCTTCAATCAACTCTCAGAACTCTCCTCACTAAGCTCTGCAGTGTGTAACTTCAGCTCTCTACCCCTTTTTTTCTGACAGTTCAGACAAGTTTTTTAAATTCTAGACTTTGAACACCTGTAGAGAAGAGGAGATTGCAGTAAACAGGTGCAACTTACGGTATGTAGGATGATTTGTTTCATCTCTGTATATCACCCAAGGCCAGTCACTTCACTGGGTACACGTAAGGGTTTACAGCCTCGTTAAATGATTTAACAGTCATTGTTACCCATATATCTGATTGTAAGTGGCAGTGCTGTCATTAAGGTGTGCCTAGGGCATCATGATATATTTGCTGTATTTGCATGATCACTGGGTATTACTCTGCTGTCTGAATATGATTTCAACTTACAGCTGAACTCCAGGCAGATAAAAAACAACATTTATGCCCAGGGCAACATTTAAATTTTTAACACACATGTTAGAATCAACATTTTTTGCTAGAAAATTCCTTAGAAGGGAAAAGTAGCCAAAGGGATTGTTGAATTGAAACCCAAAGGAAGAGCCTGGGACACCATACAGTGGTATTGGCCTCTAGCGGCCTCATACTTCCCTTGCATCGAGCTCCAGTCAACAACACTAATGTTTTCTGAGAAGTGTTATTGAGTAAAACACGAGTCTTTAATTGGACCTTAAATATATAGATTTTAAATATCAGGCCAAGACAATAAAAATATTGATGTAAACACCAGTTCAAATTCAGGTATTTGCACTTATTAGAATAGCCTCTAGTTTTTGCTCTTCTTGATTCAGAATTGACCATCAATTTGTAAGAAGGTTGAAAGTAGTTAGATAGGTGGTTCCCCCAGATGGGAGGGTAGGAGTAATGCCATTCCCAGTTATTTGGCTTTCTGGCGGGGATCCTTGGGTTTGACCTACTGCACTTGTGATATAAAAGGAGACAATCAGCCAAGTCCAGGGGGGTTCGTCAGTGTGATTGCCTGGGCCTGCTTCTTCTTGTGTTCAGTGGTCCTGTCCATTTTCCTGGTTCCCCAAGGAGAGCTGCACCTGAGAGGAGTCTAAGGATGTCACATTCAGCCACCAAGCTGTAAAGTTGTCAAAACTTGGAGTTCACCTTGAAGGCACCAGCTGCTGGAGAATGCCTCTTTTGTAATGTTGCACTTTAACTCAAGTAAAGCATTAAACTTTGCCTTTTGCCTGGTCTGACATCTATGAAAGTGTGCAATGCAATTAACTGGAACTGTCACACGCTTAGTCTACAACTTGGGTCTGTCAAATGGGGTATGAAGTGTCACCATGTTAAGAGTCACCTTAATGCTAGTTATACATGTGGTTGCCATGAGCTACGAAGGTACAGTCAGCAAGCAGCCAGTCGGAATATGTGCTTGTTATAGGTGGAATTTCCTCTAGCTGTGAGGGAGATGTTGTCCGCACTCCCTACGCCACATTGCACCTCCCATAGCAACTGGAATGGAACTGCACTGCAGAGGTCTCCATCCTGTACAGAGATAAGGAAATGCAAGAGTTAAAGTCAAATGCAAGTTTGGAGTCTGCGCTATGTGCATGTTGGGGTTCCATGCTGCTACTTGGATCGGTAGTTGGAATCGCTGGACAGGTGTCTGTGGTCAGTGTTCAGCACGGCCCGCCTAATTGCAAGCTACAGTGGGAAGATGTACATTTACATGGGGACCTGAGAGTTAACTGTAGAAAAGTTTTGGTGGTATTTAATCATAACTCGGTGTTTTAACAAACAAAAATTAAAACAAAAAAAGGTTTTTGTTTCTATTATAAAATTTTGCAAACATGTAATTTTTCTCCTTCATTACTGTGTGCTGGTGAGGCTGCACTGATGGGCACTAATAAGCTGCACTGATGAAGTAGAACTGATAGGCAGCATTGATGGGTACTGATAGGCTGCACTGATAGGTATTGATGAAAAGGCACTGATGAGGCTGCATTTATGTGTACTGATAGGCTGCACTGATGGGCACTGATGAGACTGCACTGATATGCGGCACTGATGTGCACTAATAGGCAGCACTGAAAGGCACTTATAGGCAACACTTAATGGCAGTGATAGGTGGCACTGACGAGCAGTGATTGGCAGCACTGATGGGCACTGACTGGCAGCAATGATGAACACTGACTGGAAGCACTGATAGAAACTGTTTGGCATTCATAGGCAGCACTGTTGGGGCTGCACTGATAATCAGGGCCCTGATTATCAGTGTAGATGTCTACTTTCACACTTACTGGTTATTGGCAGTGCTTACCTCACGCTGTGACAGGGTAAGGAAAGTACTCCTCATAACCGGCAAGTGTGTTACATTGTGATCAGCTGTGATTGGATACAGCTGATCATGTGGTAAACAGCCGCTGTGATTGGCCCTTTACCGTGATTTGTGATCAGCTGTGTCCTATGGACACAGCAATCACAGAGAGTGCTGGGTGCACACCGCAGTGGGGACAGTTCTGGGAGGATAACAGTAGTTGCCCTCCCAGGACTGGATGACCGCGCTGTAGCCATCTGTCAGTTATAGCACGGTCGGCAAGTGGTTAATTGTAAAACATAGTGGATGTAACAAGCAACCGCCACTCTATCCCTACAATTTTATCAGGAGTCACAATTGGTATCCAGTACTTAGCAGAATGGTCAGTGTTAAAAGATGTTTTGAATATTTCATCCCCATTGTGTTTGTAGTGTAATTGGTCTTGTATTGAACTGTATTGTTGCTGTATTGTCTCCCATTATATTGAAAAGCGCTGAGAAAACTGTTGGCGCTATATAAATCCTGTATAATAATAAATCCTGTATAATAACAATAATAATTTGTCATCGTAGTCTCTGCAAGAGATAATAGGTTGCCACACAATAGACTTTACAAATTAAAAGTTGCATCTAAGTAAACATACTGTATACCTAAATAGGTTTCTCCGTACAATACATCTTTCGTTTTTTTTCTGAATGCACAGCAAAAAAGAGGCATACCTTGAAAATTTGTTGGCAACTAAGTAGTTTAGAAAGTGAGTGGCAAAAGGCAGTTTGGTCAGAGGGGGCAAAAGAATACTCTTTCCTGCTTGAAAGGCAATTCCTTCATGCTACATCTTTCACGTGTCCTTTATCATCCAATGGTGATCTATACTATACTACTTGATTAAAATAACCGAAATGTGGAAGAAAAAAATCTAGAAACAGGTGGTTTTAGTATACGGTGGGGCAAAAAAGTATTTAGTCAGCCACCAATTGTGCAAGTTCTCCCACTTAAAAAGATGAGAGAGGCCTGTAATTGGCATCATAGGTAGACCTCAACTATGAGAGACAAAATGAGAAAAAAAATCCAGACAATCACATTGGCTGATTTGGAAAGAATTTATTTGCAAATTATGGTGAAAAATAAGTATTTGGTGAATATCAAAAGTTCATCTCAATACTTTGTTATATATCCTTTGTTGGCAATGACAGAGGTCAAACATTTCCTGTAAGTCTTCACAAGGTTGGCACACACTGTTGCTGGTATGTTGGCCCATGCCCATTCCTCCATGCAGATCTCCTCTAGAGCAGTGATGTTTTGGGGCTGTCACTGGGCAACACGGACTTTCAACTCCCTCCAAAGGTTTTCTATGGGGTTGAGATCTGGAGACTGGCTAGGCCACTCCAGGACCTTGAAATGCTTCTTACGAAGCCACTCCTTCGTTGCCCAGGCAGTATGTTTGGGATCATTGTCATGTTGGAAGACCCAGCCATGTTTCATCTTCAATGCCCTTGCTGATGAAAGGAGGTTTGCACTCAAAATCTCACGATACATGGCCCCATTCATTCTGTCCTGTACATGGATCAGTCGTCCTGGTCCCTTTGCGGAGAAACAGCCCCAAAGCATGATGTTGCCACCCCCATGCTTCACAGTAGGTATGGTGTTCTTTGGATGCAACTCAACATTCTCTCTCCTCCAAACACGACGAGTTGTGTTTCTACCAAACAGTTCTATTTTGGTTTCATCTGACCATATGACATTCTCCCAATCCTCTTCTGGATCATCCAAATGCTCTCTAGCAAACTTCAGATGGGCCCAGACATGTACTGGCTTAAGCAGGGGGACACGTCTGGCACTGCAGGATCTGAGCCCCTGGCGGCGCAGTGTGTTACTGATGGTAGCCTTTGTTACATTGGTCCCAGCTCTCTGCAGGTCATTCACTAGGTCCCCCCGTGTGGTCCTGGGATTTTTGCTCACTGTTCTTGTGATTATTTTGACCCCACGGGGTGAGATCTTGCGTGGAGCCCCAAATCGAGGGAGATTATCAGTGGTTTTGTATGTCTTCCATTTTCTAATTATTGCTCCCACAGTTGATTTGTTCACACCAAGCTGCTTGCCTATTGCAGATTCAGTCTTCCCAGCCTGGTGCAGGTCTACAATTTTGTTTCTGGTGTCCTCCGACAGCTCTTTGGTCTTTACCATAGTGGAGTTTGGAGTGTGACTGTTTGAGGTTGTGGACAGGTGTCTTTTATACTGATAACAAGTTCAAACAGGTGCCATTGATACAGGTAATGAGTGCAGGACAGAGGAGCCTCTTAAAGAAGAAGGTACAGGTCTGTGAGAGCCAGAAATCTTGCTTGTTTGTAGGTGACCAAATACTTATTTTCCACCATAATTTGCAAATAAATTCTTTCCAAATCAGCCAATGTGATTGTCTGGATTTTTTTTCTCATTTTGTCTCTCATAGTTGAGGTCTACCTATGATGCCAATTACAGGCCTCTCTCATCTTTTTAAGTGGGAGAACTTGCACAATTGGTGGCTGACTAAATACTTTTTTGCCCCACTGTATAATTCCCTTAAATATTTATTTCATATGTCTTCTTAATTAACTGATCGAGCTTTCATGGTTGAGAAGATCAGAATCACTGATTTTATTGCTGTATCCTCATTGGGAAGATTCTCTTTACTCCCTGTGTTTTCATTGGGACTTAAAGTGATAGGGAACCTCCCCACAGGGACAACAGTATGTGGGCATAATACATACCTGACAATGATTCTAAAGCTAGCCATACACTGGTAGATGATCATATGAACAATCTCAGCAATACATTTGGTGTTGCCAACAGAGACTTGATGAATGTCAAAGTATTGCAAAATTTATTTTGCTTCTAACAGTCAGTTTTGGTGTGAATTGCATCTCCCACATGCATTGTTGAACATTTGTTTGTGCTAGAAGAATTTTCTATCCTGCTCCATTGAATTTTCACTTTGGTCGAAACAATTGTCGATTTGACCCCAATAACCATGAAGAGATGAAATAAAAAACAAACATTTTTGAGCAAAATTCTACTAGTATATAGCCAGCTTAAGCCTTTTTTGCATTCTATCCAAATATATAATTCCACTTGTAAAAGTGTAATATTTTACTGATCACAAATTCAACTATACAAAATTCTCAGAAAAAATATTGTGTCCCTCGTGATTTATATTACATGATAATCTTATTTTGCCCTATAAAACATCTATGGATTATACCATAGGCAATATATTGTTTGCTTCCAACTTCATACAGACATACTACGTACTTTTAATGTAATGTGACCTAATCAAATGTATCTTGAACATACATACTGTACATGTCTGAAAAGAACGTACATATAAAAAAGTCATGATTTTGGAATGAGTAAGTGCAAACCAGTTCTTGATTTTTTCATGGTTCAATACAAATGCATCTCCGCACATTCTGATGTTTAGGGGCTTTGCAGTACTTGCAATGAGTGGTCTACAAGCATTTCCATATTTTTGCAATAGGTAATCAACTTCTCCACAACAGAATTAGGGCTTATTTTTATTGATGTTAGAGCTAAATTTTTAAGCAGATTAAAAAAAAAGTCATTAAAATTAATTTTGCTTTCACTTTTAAATTAAATTTGTTTAAATTAAATAAAAAAAATAATTTTCTTTTTAAAAATTACTTTTTGAATAACATTTTCCTAATTTCTGGTTTGCCTATGCACCTTCTGTATACAATACAAAATAGGTATATTGCAAGTAGCCATGAGATATTTGTTGCCTCCACTGCAAAGTTGAAAGCTCTTCAGTGCTGTGTTGTTGCTGACAGATATACTTTAGGCCTTATTCACACTGGCAATTACATCCATGCTTTATATGCATTTAAAGAACATTTCTAAATGCATATATACAGTCAGGTCCATAAATTATTATTCTGTCTTTTTTATTACTTTTGGTCCCTTAACAAGCGGGAGGCACATATGCAAACTGTTGTAATTCCTACACCGTTCACCTGATTTGGATGTAAATACCCTCAAATTAAAGCTGACAGTCTGCAGTTAAAGCACATCTTGTTCGTTTCATTTCAAATCCATTGTGGTAGTGTATAGAGCCACAAATGTTAGAATTGTTCGATGTTCCAATATTTATGGACCTGACTGTATATGCATGTAATGCTTTTGAATGGTATATTTTACATTGTGTGTTTACCCACATTTTAGGTGTATTCAGTTCAGCTGCAATTAGAGAAAATATAATTCTGTGCAGAAAATTTCATTTACAATTACATTCAAGCTAGCCTCCTGCGTTTGCTTTATTCAAAACGCAGGAGGCTAGTGAGAATAATATAATGTTTTGTTTCCTGCAACCAGGTAACTTAAGGGGGTCATAAAGTAAAATTTCTCTGAATATCTTCCTGTAAAGCCTGCTGCTCTAAATTCAAACATGCTGAAAGAACCCCTGAAATAGCTACCTGTCTTGGCAAAAATGCCAATTTCTGATTAATTGTAGGATCAATTGTCAAATTGGCTATTCTTCCTTCTCCACAGAGGTTACTATACCATATTTTCTGTATTTTCTACTACATTAATCAGAGCTCTCACATCATTACATGTGCACAGTGCAGTGCAGGACTAAGGATAAGTTTGCACTTGTTTTTTTCTATCAGGCATTCAGGATGAAAGCAGCCCTGTCCCTCCTAAATGCCTGTTTTTGTTTGTTGTTTTTTGTCAACTCAACATGGCACATTAAATTTGCCAGGCCATGTGAACAGCCCCTTTTGGCTGTATGGTAGGCTCTAGGTGGCTGGTTGGGGAGCATTAAAATTGTAGCTCAACTGCCTGTTTTTGCCACCTACCTTTCCCTCCTTTCAAGCAGCCTTGCCCCTCCTAAATGCCTGTTTTTTTTGTCAGCTCAGCATAGCACATTACATTTTTTGGGCCATGTGAACAGCCCCTTCTGGCTATATTGCATGCTCTAGGTGGGTGGTTGGGGAGCGTTAAAACTGCAGCTCAACTGCCTGTTTTTGCCACCTACCTTTCCCTCCTGTCAAGCGTCTGTGGTAGTGAGCCCTTGTAGATAGCCAACTCTGCGCTCCCAAGGGCACGGAGACTAAGCTCCACCCTGCTTCTTCACCAGAGCCCCTGATGGTGGGGATGGACTTGCAGCAAGCTAGAATCAGGACGTGGCCCCCAGGTACACCCACCTGTGAATGTGGAGACCGCTCGCGTGTGCAGAGTACAACCAGCAGGGGACAAAAGGAAATCCAGGAGACAAGCTGAGATCAGGATGGGTAGCAAACAAACTCAGATGATGAATGAAGCCGGGGTCAGAATACTGGTAGTCAGACACAGGATACACAAGTAACAATGACTGGGAGCTCAGAGAACTGTGAGGTTGCTCAGGCAATGTGGGCTAGACTGAGCATGTCTTATATAGGCAAGCAAACTAGGAGGCAGGCTAGGAAGTGATGGAAGTCAAGGAAGAGAATAAATAAAACCCACAGAACAGCAGGTGATGCCTATAGGTGAGCACAGCCAAACCACATATGTGAAAGGAAACAGGGCAGGAAAAGCACTGCAGCAAAGCAGTAAGAACACACAAGCAAGAAACTGCAGGCTAACTTGTGACACCTACCCTATGATACCAACAGCCTGGTCAGAAGATCCTTAATAGAAAGGTATGAATATATATTTTATTGCAAAACTGGAGTTCCTATACATCCCAAAGAGTGATTTTCACAAAATCAAAAATACCCAATTAAAGCAACTATCTATCCAAACAAAAAGTGCCCATAAAAATTGATCCTTTGAGAAGAAAGTAAGAACTTACCTCTATTGGTGAACACAAATCCCTTTCAGGGAAATCGTTGACTTAAGTGGTCTTCACAAAGTGATACTTTCAGGAGCCCCCCAAGAACAATAACTCTCAATGGGATAATTCTACCCCAAACTGAAATACTAGTTCTGGAAAGACAGACTCTGGCTGGCCATGAACAGCACATTTTGCGATTATTCAAAGATTTGATGAAAATATTTTTAATATTCACAAAAATGTTTTATCCAAATGATTGTAAGTGAAAGAACAGGAATATATTTTGTAATTATTTTGCATGACTGTAATTCCCCTGTGTGCTGATCACTGTACTAATAATACTTCATGAAAATAAAGCTGAAAAATCATTTAGACAAATATTTCCTACCTTAACAAAAATCAGTGATCGTTTTTGTCCGTGGAATGCTGTATAAAGAAAATGCAAAAAACACTCATTGACTCTTTGCCAACTCTTTCTGAAATCATCTATGGCCAGCCTTTAACCTTTTCTACATAAATAAAGAGAAAGATGTGATCTGTTTATATAAGAAGCAGCAAAGAAAGCTAAAAGCCCTTTAGTTGATGTAAGAATTTGAATAAGAAGAAGCATCTTATCAGGGTGTTGTGAACAGATATTTAATAAGAAGCGTGGATCATGAATCTCATCTGCTGTGCAATACACAGTTCCCTGTGACACTGCCGAGCAGCAAGATGAGCAAATTATAGATAAAATGTTTCCTTTTGATATGGAAATTCTGATCTAGATACCTGGAAATGGGTCTTTGGGTAACCTCACACAAACCAAGACCAGCAGACGTTGACGGGTCTAAGAAAACGTTTTCTCTGAATACACCTCTTGTTATGAAATAATAGTGAGGGGTTTTCAGGCATCTCAACATTTTCTGCTATGATTGCAGGGCGACTTTTGTATTGTTGTTGAAAAGGCTGAATATCAAACTAGCTGGAAAGGGTACAAGGTGTCTAAAATGTATTCTCTAACCTGCAATACATAGATTTATTATTTTCTCCAGCTTTACTACTTAAAATTTGAACATCTTTGTGTTTTTGGCCAACTTATATGAAAAGACTGCCATAAATGCAAACTGCAGGATTTTTTTTGTGCAGTTACTAGTCTAAAGCCAATTATAGATGGGTCAAATTTCAGCCGGTTCAGCAGGGACCATCCAAGATTAGAACCATGTATCAGGCTGAATGTACCCAAGTTGATCGATCGTTCAACTTGGGAACAACCAGCTTGTTGGATATTACATGCGATTATTGCTAGTGACTATTATAACTGCTAGCAGTAACCACTGTGTTCTCCCGTCAGGGATGGCTGCCCTCTGCCCCCCCCTTCCCACCGTCAGGAGAACACAATGGCTCCTCGGAAGGGATTTCTCCATCAACACTGACTGTGGTTGCAGGGAAGAAAATTGCTTTTTCTATGGCCAGCTTTACCCTCAATATAACTTAGTACCAAAAGGTTAACCAAGTTTTTTTCCCCAGTGATAAATGAAGTGTTAATTTAATTAATGGCCAGGTTCTCAGGCAGCTAGTGGTCTGTTTCAAGCAATGCGATATGCATTGACATACCTCCTTTAGACCTTGATCCATCTGGCTAGTGTGATCACCTGCTAAATAAGTGCCTGCCACAAACAGCTCAACTCTCCAGTAAGACACAGCAGTTTAATCCAAAGTAGGTTTACACGATAACTGTTCCAAAATAGCCAGGCCAAATTTACACGTCAGCTGGCAATTAGAGATGAGCGAATCGAAGCATCCGAAGTGGAATTCGAGTCGAATATCGGAAAAATTTCGATTCGTGCCGAATCCGAAAAACAGCCTAATTCGGACGCGCGAATCGAAATTTTTCCGAAAATGGCGGCTGACATGTGCGGCGACGGAGCGGGGATGTCGGGGAAGGCGCGCAGACAAGGCGCGCTGCCCCATAATGCATTCCTCAACGACATGTGATCGCATCAGCCAATCAGCAGCCAGCCAGCCAGCACTGTGTAATGGTCGAGGTATATATAGCGGCCATTTTGGAAATCTTCATTTGCCTGCAGTCATTGAACAGAGGCAGACCGCTCTGTACTAGGGACAGGGACAGAGTTAGGGCCACAGAAACGAGAATTGGGGACAGAGAGAAGTTACTTAGGGACAGAGAACCATTACTCAGGGACACAGACTTGTTAATGAGGGCCACAGAATCGTTATTTAGGGACAAAGAAACGCTAGTTAGGGCCACAGAATTCATACTCAGGGACAGACAGAATTGTTACTCAGTGCCAGAGAATTGTTACTTAGGGCCACAGAAACGTTATTAGGGCCACAGAATTTTTACTCAGGGACAGACAGAATTGTTACTGAGTGCCAGAGAATTGTTACTCAGGGACAGACAGAATTGTTACTGAGTGCCAGAGAATTCTTAGGGCCACAGAATTCATTCTCAGGGACAGACAGAATTGTTACTCAGGGACAGACAGAATTGTTACTGAGTGCCAGAGAATTGTTACTCAGGGACAGACAGAATTGTTACTGAGTGCCAGAGAATTGTTACTCAGGGACAGACAGAATTGTTACTGAGTGCCAGAGAATTGTTACTCAGGGACAGACAGAATTGTTACTGAGTGCCAGAGAATTGTTACTCAGGGACAGACAGAATTGTTACTGAGTGCCAGAGAATTGTTACTCGCACAGACACAAAATTGTTACTTGCACAGACACAGAATTGTTACTCGCACAGACACAGAATTGTTACTCAGGGCCACAGAATTCATACTCAGGGATAGACAGAATTGTTACTGAGTGCCAGAGAATTGTTACTCAGGGACAGACAGAATTGTTACTGAGTGCCAGAGAATTGTTACTCAGGGACAGACAGAATTGTTACTGAGTGCCAGAGAATTGTTACTCGCACAGACACAAAATTGTTACTTGCACAGACACAGAATTGTTACTCGCACAGACACAGAATTGTTACTCAGGGCCACAGAATTCATACTCAGGGACAGACAGAATTGTTACTGAGTGCCAGAGAATTGTTACTCAGGGACAGACAGAATTGTTACTGAGTGCCAGAGAATTGTTACTCAGGGACAGACAGAATTGTTACTGAGTGCCAGAGAATTGTTACTCGCACAGACACAAAATTGTTACTTGCACAGACACAGAATTGTTACTCGCACAGACACAGAATTGTTACTCAGGGCCACAGAATTCATACTCAGGGACAGACAGAATTGTTACTGAGTGCCAGAGAATTGTTACTCAGGGACAGACAGAATTGTTACTGAGTGCCAGAGAATTGTTACTCAGGGACAGACAGAATTGTTACTGAGTGCCAGAGAATTGTTACTCAGGGACAGACAGAATTGTTACTGAGTGCCAGAGAATTGTTACTCAGGGACAGACAGAATTGTTACTGAGTGCCAGAGAATTGTTACTCGCACAGACACAAAATTGTTACTTGCACAGACACAGAATTGTTACTCGCACAGACACAGAATTGTTACTCAGGGCCACAGAATTCATACTCAGGGACAGACAGAATTGTTACTGAGTGCCAGAGAATTGTTACTCAGGGACAGACAGAATTGTTACTGAGTGCCAGAGAATTGTTACTCAGGGACAGACAGAATTGTTACTGAGTGCCAGAGATTTGTTACTCGCACAGACACAAAATTGTTACTTGCACAGACACAGAATTGTTACTCGCACAGACACAGAATTGTTACTCAGGGCCACAGAATTCATACTCAGGGACAGACAGAATTGTTACTGAGTGCCAGAGAATTGTTACTCAGGGACAGACAGAATTGTTACTGAGTGCCAGAGAATTGTTACTCAGGGACAGACAGAATTGTTACTGAGTGCCAGAGAATTGTTACTCAGGGACAGACAGAATTGTTACTGAGTGCCAGAGAATTGTTACTCAGGGACAGACAGAATTGTTACTGAGTGCCAGAGAATTGTTACTCGCACAGACACAAAATTGTTACTTGCACAGACACAGAATTGTTACTCGCACAGACACAGAATTGTTACTCAGGGCCACAGAATTCATACTCAGGGACAGACAGAATTGTTACTGAGTGCCAGAGAATTGTTACTCAGGGACAGACAGAATTGTTACTGAGTGCCAGAGAATTGTTACTCAGGGACAGACAGAATTGTTACTGAGTGCCAGAGAATTGTTACTCGCACAGACACAAAATTGTTACTTGCACAGACACAGAATTGTTACTCGCACAGACACAGAATTGTTACTCAGGGCCACAGAATTCATACTCAGGGATAGACAGAATTGTTACTGAGTGCCAGAGAATTGTTACTCAGGGACAGACAGAATTGTTACTGAGTGCCAGAGAATTGTTACTCAGGGACAGACAGAATTGTTACTGAGTGCCAGAGAATTGTTACTCGCACAGACACAAAATTGTTACTTGCACAGACACAGAATTGTTACTCGCACAGACACAGAATTGTTACTCAGGGCCACAGAATTCATACTCAGGGACAGACAGAATTGTTACTGAGTGCCAGAGAATTGTTACTCAGGGACAGACAGAATTGTTACTGAGTGCCAGAGAATTGTTACTCGCACAGACACAAAATTGTTACTTGCACAGACACAGAATTGTTACTCGCACAGACACAGAATTGTTACTCAGGGCCACAGAATTCATACTCAGGGACAGACAGAATTGTTACTGAGTGCCAGAGAATTGTTACTCAGGGACAGACAGAATTGTTACTGAGTGCCAGAGAATTGTTACTCAGGGACAGACAGAATTGTTACTGAGTGCCAGAGATTTGTTACTCGCACAGACACAAAATTGTTACTTGCACAGACACAGAATTGTTACTCGCACAGACACAGAATTGTTACTCAGGGCCACAGAATTCATACTCAGGGACAGACAGAATTGTTACTGAGTGCCAGAGAATTGTTACTCAGGGACAGACAGAATTGTTACTGAGTGCCAGAGAATTGTTACTCAGGGACAGACAGAATTGTTACTGAGTGCCAGAGATTTGTTACTCGCACAGACACAAAATTGTTACTTGCACAGACACAGAATTGTTACTCGCACAGACACAGAATTGTTACTCAGGGCCACAGAATTCATACTCAGGGACAGACAGAATTGTTACTGAGTGCCAGAGAATTGTTACTCAGGGACAGACAGAATTGTTACTGAGTGCCAGAGAATTGTTACTCGCACAGACACAAAATTGTTACTTGCACAGACACAGAATTGTTACTCGCACAGACACAGAATTGTTACTCAGGGCCACAGAATTCATACTCAGGGACAGACAGAATTGTTACTGAGTGCCAGAGAATTGTTACTCAGGGACAGACAGAATTGTTACTGAGTGCCAGAGAATTGTTACTCAGGGACAGACAGAATTGTTACTGAGTGCCAGAGATTTGTTACTCGCACAGACACAAAATTGTTACTTGCACAGACACAGAATTGTTACTCGCACAGACACAGAATTGTTACTCAGGGCCACAGAATTCATACTCAGGGACAGACAGAATTGTTACTGAGTGCCAGAGAATTGTTACTCAGGGACACCTAATCGTTGAATTAAATAGTATGTCAGACAACATGCAGAGGAGTGGCAGAGGAGGCAATGTTTTAGGAGCGAGCAGACGTGGCAGCAGAGGAAGGGGTCGAGGCAGCAGTATTCGCAGCCAGAGGCCAGTGCTCCCGGTGTCATCCAGCGGTCGTGTCTCCACCGACAACCCTGCCGTCATTGATTGGTTGGCTCGGTCGTCTTCCTCTTCCCAGGTCACCTCTGACACCTACAGCCAACGGTCGGTGGGTACGTCAGACACAACCGTTAGTTGGCATGGCCCGGGACCAAGCCCACTGAAATCACGTGTCCTCTACCTGCCCCTGTCCTTTGCTGTTCCCTCACCAAGCGAAGTATCGCATGCTGTGGGCTCAGCCCCACTGTACAGTGAGGAAGAGCTAACAGAGGGCGGTCAGGAACGGGGGGAGACATCGGCCTTTTCAGCAGCCAAGCGAACAAGTACTGGCGAGGAGAGTGGCTCGGTAGCCGGTCTAGAGACAGGTCTGTCTCCTGACCCAGACGCAGCCGAGGGGGCTAGTAGTGAGGCGGAGACCCTACTTGATGATGAGGAGGTTGATCGCACTTGGCAGCCTCGTCGTCATCAGGCAATTTCTTCCGCATCATCAGGAGAAGAGGGTGGCAGCTTGGCAGCGAGCAAAACAGTCGGTGGGTTGCCCAGGAGACAGCAGCAGGGTCGCATCAGTGTCAGTGGAGCCAAACGTCCACGGAGTAGAGCACCAGCTCCACTGCAGCCTACCACCACGGCCAGTAGTGGTGCCGTTGCGCACGGAGGAAGTAGCAGTCAGCCAGTGAAGAGTAGCGGGGGCAAAGTTTCCTACTCGGTGGTGTGGCAATTTTTCCTCAAGCCGCCCGAGGAAGTAAACGTAGCCGTATGTCGACTATGTGGCCAGAAATGCAAGCGTGGCCAGGGGGCCCATGTTGGGACTACAGCGTTGCGTCAGCATATGCAGCGTCACCATTCGGTGGCCTGGGAAAACCGTGATAAACATACGGCGGTTCTGCCTGCCCCAGCCCCCGCTCCATCACCCGCTCCGTTACTTGCTCCGTCACCCGACGTCGTCAATCGCCCTCTATCAGCCAGTCAAGGCTCCAACACCTCTGCTGAGGGGAGTTGTCGCTCATTGGCATCTTCCGCTCGTTCAGATGCTCCTTCTCCTGCTACTCCTCTTCTCGGATTCCGTCAACAGTCTTTCTTGGAATCCGTATCCAAGAGACAACAGTTTGCGAGCACGCACCCGACGGTGCAAAAGCTGAACGTCCTCCTGTCCAAGTTGCTGGTGCTGCAGTCCCTCCCTTTCCAACTGGTGGACTCAGCACCTTTCCGAGAAATGATGGCTTGTGCCGCGCCGCGGTGGAGAGTGCCAAGCCGTCATTTCTTTGCCCAAAAGGCAGTGCCAGCCCTGCATTCACATGTAGAAGAGATGGTGGGCCAGTCTTTGAGCATGTCGGTCTCTGCCAAAGTGCACGGCAGCGCCGACGTGTGGAGCTGTAACTACGGTCAGGGACAGTACATGTCATTTACGGCCCACTGGGTGAACGTGGTGCCGGCACAGCCGCACCAGCAACTTGGACAGGTCACGACGCTTTTGCCTCCACGTTTGCACGTCCTTGGTCCAGCAAGCATGTCCGCCTCTACCACCTCTTTTTCCGCCGTGTCCTCAGCCGCCACCCCCGTGCCAAGTCCCATTACCCGACCGGCATATCACATGTGCAGGGCGCAACGGTGTCACGCTGTGCTGCACCTGGTATGCCTTGGCGAACGTAGTCACACAGGGGAGGAACTGCTGAGTGTAATGAACAGAGAAATCGACAGATGGCTGTCTCCGCGCAAACTAAAAATCGGAACCATGTTGACTGACAACGGAAAGAACATGGTGTCTGCTCTGCGTCAAGGAAGGTTGTGCCATGCGCCATGCATGGCTCACGTGTTCAATCTGGTTGTCAAGCGGTTCCTAAAATCCACCATCCCACTGCAAGACATCCTTAAAATGTCACGTAAACTGTGCATGCATTTCAGCCATTCCTACACCGCAAAGAACACCCTCATTGAGCTGCAGCGTCAGAACGGAATTCCACAGCATCGCCTGATCTGCGACGTTGCAACAAGGTGGAATTCAACCCTACACATGTTAGACCGCCTTTACGAGCAGCGAAAGGCCATCACCGATTTCCTGATGTTACAAGCGGATAAAGGTACTCCCCTGTGTAACTTAGATGTCAGCCATTGGCAGCTCATGCGTGACACCTGCCGCTTGCTCAGGCCCTTTGAGGAGGCCACGCTATTCGTGAGTCGGCAGGACTATGGGATGAACGACGTCATTCCTCTGTTGCACGTCCTGGAACAAATGCTGTTAACAATGGCTGGTCAGGGTGCGGTAGACGTGGCGCACAGATCTCAACGCCACATGACCCCTGTGGGGGCAGGACAGGAAGAAGAGGAGGAGGTAGAGGAGGACATTTGTGCTCAGGAATTATTGAGTGAAATGGGTGGTTTTTCCACTCAGCGGACAGGAGTGGAGGAGCAGGAGCATCTGGTAGAGGAGGAGGAGGAGGAGACAGAGGACCCAGACGCACCGTGGCAGTATGCTGTGGAGATGGAGGCAGGGAGTCCCTCGCATTCCTTGGCACAAATGGCCCATAGCATGCTCGGTTGCTTGCGTAGCGACAGCCGAATAATAACCATCAGACAGAGGGATGACTTTTGGCTGTCCACCTTGTTGGACCCTCGCTACCGGTCCAAAATGGTGGCCTTTTTCACACCTGCTGAGAGGGAGGCCAAAATTACGTACTATAAAAACCACCTATGTAGTCAGTTGGTCTCTGCCTTTGTGCGCCAACGTCCATCCTCAGACACTGTGGGCCCTGTGCGCTCGCGTTCCGCTGGCATGGCAGCAGGGGAGGGGTGGGGTGGTAGGAGCAGTGGCAGCTCCACCAGCAGCGGCTGCCTCAGTCTGCAGTCGATGATGAGTAGCTTTCTTCACCAGCGCAGTGAGGAAACTACTAACCAGCCGCAGCAGCAGCAGCAGCATCAGGTGGACCTGGAGCAGGAGCTCAAACAACAGGCTTGGGCCTACTTGGACAGCACCCTGCCAACCGAGGTAGACAATCCCCTTGACTACTGGGCAACGAAACTTGACCTTTGGCCCCAACTAGCTGAATTTGCCCTTGAAAGGCTGTCATGCCCGGCCAGTAGCGTGGCATCGGAGCGCGTGTTTAGTGCGGCAGGAGGTATTGTAACTCCGCGGAGGACACGACTGTCCACCCAAAGTGTGGAGAGACTCACGTTTGTGAAAATGAATCAGGCGTGGATTAGTCTGGATTTCAAACCACCAGTTCCTGACACAACTGACTAAATCCGCCATGAATCATGCCTCAAACATGTGCCACTTTCAGGTCTCCTCACACTGCTGGTGTGTTTAATTTTTTGACATAGGGTGCTGGCAGATTACGGGCCTCCTATAGCTGCTGCCAGGCCCCTAATCTGCCATAGGCCCCTATATACCGCCTCCTCATGCTGCTGCCAAGTCCAGAGTCTGTCATGGGTCCCTGTATGGCCTCCCATTGCTGCTGTCTCCATCGCCACACTCTGCTGCCATGTGCCACTTTCAGGTCTCTTCACACTGCTGGTGTGTTAAATTTTTTGACATAGGGTGCAGGCAGATTACGGGCCTCACATAGCTGCTGCCAGGCCCCTAATCTGCCATGGGCCCCTATATACCGCCTCCTCATGCTGCTGCCAAGTCTAGAGTCTGTCATGGGTCCCTGTACGGCCTCCCATTGCTGCTGTCTCCATCGCCACACTCTGCTGCCATGTGCCACTTTCAGGTCTCCTCACACTGCTGGTGTGTAGAATTTTTTGACATAGGGTGCTGGCAGATTATGGGCCTCCTATAGCTGCTGCCAGGCCCCTAATCTGCCATAGGCCCCTATATACCGCCTCCTCATGCTGCTGCCAGGTCCAGAGTCTCTCATGGGTCCCTGTACGGCCTCCCATTGCTGCTGTCTCCATCGCCACACTCTGCCATGTGCCACTTTCAGGTCTCCTCACACACTGCTGGTGTGTAGAATTTTTTGACATAGGGTGCTGGCAGATTATGGGCCTCACATAGCTGCTGCCAGGCCCCTAATCTGCCATGGGCCCCTATATACCGCCTCCTCATGCTGCTGCCAAGTCCAGAGTCTGTCATGGGTCCCTGTATGGCCTCCCATTGCTGCTGTCTCCATCGCCACACTCTGCTGCCATGTGCCACTTTCAGGTCTCTTCACACTGCTGGTGTGTTAAATTTTTTGACATAGGGTGCAGGCAGATTACGGGCCTCACATAGCTGCTGCCAGGCCCCTAATCTGCCATGGGCCCCTATATACCGCCTCCTCATGCTGCTGCCAAGTCCAGAGTCTCTCATGGGTCCCTGTACGGCCTCCCATTGCTGCTGTCTCCATCGCCACACTCTGCTGCCATGTGCCACTTTCAGGTCTCTTCACACTGCTGGTGTGTTAAATTTTTTGACATAAGGTGCAGGCAGATTACGGGCCTCACATAGCTGCTGCCAGGCCCCTAATCTGCCATGGGCCCCTATATACCGCCTCCTCATGCTGCTGCCAAGTCCAGAGTCTGTCATGGGTCCCTGTATGGCCTCCCATTGCTGCTGTCTCCATCGCCACACTCTGCTGCCATGTGCCACTTTCAGGTCTCTTCACACTGCTGGTGTGTTAAATTTTTTGACATAGGGTGCAGGCAGATTACGGGCCTCACATAGCTGCTGCCAGGCCCCTAATCTGCCATGGGCCCCTATATACCGCCTCCTCATGCTGCTGCCAAGTCCAGAGTCTCTCATGGGTCCCTGTACGGCCTCCCATTGCTGCTGTCTCCATCGCCACACTCTGCTGCCATGTGCCACTTTCAGGTCTCTTCACACTGCTGGTGTGTTAAATTTTTTGACATAGGGTGCAGGCAGATTACGGGCCTCACATAGCTGCTGCCAGGCCCCTAATCTGCCATGGGCCCCTATATACCGCCTCCTCATGCTGCTGCCAAGTCCAGAGTCTGTCATGGGTCCCTGTATGGCCTCCCATTGCTGCTGTCTCCATCGCCACACTCTGCTGCCATGTGCCACTTTCAGGTCTCTTCACACTGCTGGTGTGTTAAATTTTTTGACATAGGGTGCAGGCAGATTACGGGCCTCACATAGCTGCTGCCAGGCCCCTAATCTGCCATGGGCCCCTATATACCGCCTCCTCATGCTGCTGCCAAGTCTAGAGTCTGTCATGGGTCCCTGTACGGCCTCCCATTGCTGCTGTCTCCATCGCCACACTCTGCTGCCATGTGCCACTTTCAGGTCTCCTCACACTGCTGGTGTGTAGAATTTTTTGACATAGGGTGCTGGCAGATTATGGGCCTCCTATAGCTGCTGCCAGGCCCCTAATCTGCCATAGGCCCCTATATACCGCCTCCTCATGCTGCTGCCAGGTCCAGAGTCTCTCATGGGTCCCTGTACGGCCTCCCATTGCTGCTGTCTCCATCGCCACACTCTGCCATGTGCCACTTTCAGGTCTCCTCACACACTGCTGGTGTGTAGAATTTTTTGACATAGGGTGCTGGCAGATTATGGGCCTCCTATAGCTGCTGCCAGGCCCCTAATCTGCCATAGGCCCCTATATACCGCTTCCTCATGCTGCTGCCAGGTCCAGAGTCTCTCATGGGTCCCTGTACGGCCTCCCATTGCTGCTGTCTCCATCGCCACACTCTGCCATGTGCCACTTTCAGGTCTCCTCACACACTGCTGGTGTGTTACATTTTTTGACATAGGGTGCAGGCAGATTACGGGCCTCACATAGCTGCTGCCAGGCCCCTAATCTGCCATGGGCCCCTATATACCGCCTCCTCATGCTGCTGCCAAGTCCAGAGTCTGTCATGGGTCCCTGTATGGCCTCCCATTGCTGCTGTCTCCATCGCCACACTCTGCTGCCATGTGCCACTTTCAGGTCTCTTCACACTGCTGGTGTGTTAAATTTTTTGACATAGGGTGCAGGCAGATTACGGGCCTCACATAGCTGCTGCCAGGCCCCTAATCTGCCATGGGCCCCTATATACCGCCTCCTCATGCTGCTGCCAAGTCCAGAGTCTCTCATGGGTCCCTGTACGGCCTCCCATTGCTGCTGTCTCCATCGCCACACTCTGCTGCCATGTGCCACTTTCAGGTCTCTTCACACTGCTGGTGTGTTAAATTTTTTGACATAAGGTGCAGGCAGATTACGGGCCTCACATAGCTGCTGCCAGGCCCCTAATCTGCCATGGGCCCCTATATACCGCCTCCTCATGCTGCTGCCAAGTCCAGAGTCTGTCATGGGTCCCTGTATGGCCTCCCATTGCTGCTGTCTCCATCGCCACACTCTGCTGCCATGTGCCACTTTCAGGTCTCTTCACACTGCTGGTGTGTTAAATTTTTTGACATAGGGTGCAGGCAGATTACGGGCCTCACATAGCTGCTGCCAGGCCCCTAATCTGCCATGGGCCCCTATATACCGCCTCCTCATGCTGCTGCCAAGTCCAGAGTCTCTCATGGGTCCCTGTACGGCCTCCCATTGCTGCTGTCTCCATCGCCACACTCTGCTGCCATGTGCCACTTTCAGGTCTCTTCACACTGCTGGTGTGTTAAATTTTTTGACATAGGGTGCAGGCAGATTACGGGCCTCACATAGCTGCTGCCAGGCCCCTAATCTGCCATGGGCCCCTATATACCGCCTCCTCATGCTGCTGCCAAGTCCAGAGTCTGTCATGGGTCCCTGTATGGCCTCCCATTGCTGCTGTCTCCATCGCCACACTCTGCTGCCATGTGCCACTTTCAGGTCTCTTCACACTGCTGGTGTGTTAAATTTTTTGACATAGGGTGCAGGCAGATTACGGGCCTCACATAGCTGCTGCCAGGCCCCTAATCTGCCATGGGCCCCTATATACCGCCTCCTCATGCTGCTGCCAAGTCTAGAGTCTGTCATGGGTCCCTGTACGGCCTCCCATTGCTGCTGTCTCCATCGCCACACTCTGCTGCCATGTGCCACTTTCAGGTCTCCTCACACTGCTGGTGTGTAGAATTTTTTGACATAGGGTGCTGGCAGATTATGGGCCTCCTATAGCTGCTGCCAGGCCCCTAATCTGCCATAGGCCCCTATATACCGCCTCCTCATGCTGCTGCCAGGTCCAGAGTCTCTCATGGGTCCCTGTACGGCCTCCCATTGCTGCTGTCTCCATCGCCACACTCTGCCATGTGCCACTTTCAGGTCTCCTCACACACTGCTGGTGTGTAGAATTTTTTGACATAGGGTGCTGGCAGATTATGGGCCTCCTATAGCTGCTGCCAGGCCCCTAATCTGCCATAGGCCCCTATATACCGCTTCCTCATGCTGCTGCCAGGTCCAGAGTCTCTCATGGGTCCCTGTACGGCCTCCCATTGCTGCTGTCTCCATCGCCACACTCTGCCATGTGCCACTTTCAGGTCTCCTCACACACTGCTGGTGTGTTACATTTTTTGACATAGGGTGCAGGCAGATTACGGGCCTCACATAGCTGCTGCCAGGCCCCTAATCTGCCATGGGCCCCTATATACCGCCTCCTCATGCTGCTGCCAAGTCCAGAGTCTGTCATGGGTCCCTGTATGGCCTCCCATTGCTGCTGTCTCCATCGCCACACTCTGCTGCCATGTGCCACTTTCAGGTCTCTTCACACTGCTGGTGTGTTAAATTTTTTGACATAGGGTGCAGGCAGATTACGGGCCTCACATAGCTGCTGCCAGGCCCCTAATCTGCCATGGGCCCCTATATACCGCCTCCTCATGCTGCTGCCAAGTCCAGAGTCTCTCATGGGTCCCTGTACGGCCTCCCATTGCTGCTGTCTCCATCGCCACACTCTGCTGCCATGTGCCACTTTCAGGTCTCTTCACACTGCTGGTGTGTTAAATTTTTTGACATAGGGTGCAGGCAGATTACGGGCCTCACATAGCTGCTGCCAGGCCCCTAATCTGCCATGGGCCCCTATATACCGCCTCCTCATGCTGCTGCCAAGTCCAGAGTCTGTCATGGGTCCCTGTATGGCCTCCCATTGCTGCTGTCTCCATCGCCACACTCTGCTGCCATGTGCCACTTTCAGGTCTCTTCACACTGCTGGTGTGTTAAATTTTTTGACATAGGGTGCAGGCAGATTACGGGCCTCACATAGCTGCTGCCAGGCCCCTAATCTGCCATGGGCCCCTATATACCGCCTCCTCATGCTGCTGCCAAGTCTAGAGTCTGTCATGGGTCCCTGTACGGCCTCCCATTGCTGCTGTCTCCATCGCCACACTCTGCTGCCATGTGCCACTTTCAGGTCTCCTCACACTGCTGGTGTGTAGAATTTTTTGACATAGGGTGCTGGCAGATTATGGGCCTCCTATAGCTGCTGCCAGGCCCCTAATCTGCCATAGGCCCCTATATACCGCCTCCTCATGCTGCTGCCAGGTCCAGAGTCTCTCATGGGTCCCTGTACGGCCTCCCATTGCTGCTGTCTCCATCGCCACACTCTGCCATGTGCCACTTTCAGGTCTCCTCACACACTGCTGGTGTGTAGAATTTTTTGACATAGGGTGCTGGCAGATTATGGGCCTCCTATAGCTGCTGCCAGGCCCCTAATCTGCCATAGGCCCCTATATACCGCTTCCTCATGCTGCTGCCAGGTCCAGAGTCTCTCATGGGTCCCTGTACGGCCTCCCATTGCTGCTGTCTCCATCGCCACACTCTGCCATGTGCCACTTTCAGGTCTCCTCACACACTGCTGGTGTGTTACATTTTTTGACATAGGGTGCAGGCAGATTACGGGCCTCACATAGCTGCTGCCAGGCCCCTAATCTGCCATGGGCCCCTATATACCGCCTCCTCATGCTGCTGCCAAGTCCAGAGTCTGTCATGGGTCCCTGTATGGCCTCCCATTGCTGCTGTCTCCATCGCCACACTCTGCTGCCATGTGCCACTTTCAGGTCTCTTCACACTGCTGGTGTGTTAAATTTTTTGACATAGGGTGCAGGCAGATTACGGGCCTCACATAGCTGCTGCCAGGCCCCTAATCTGCCATGGGCCCCTATATACCGCCTCCTCATGCTGCTGCCAAGTCTAGAGTCTGTCATGGGTCCCTGTACGGCCTCCCATTGCTGCTGTCTCCATCGCCACACTCTGCTGCCATGTGCCACTTTCAGGTCTCCTCACACTGCTGGTGTGTAGAATTTTTTGACATAGGGTGCTGGCAGATTATGGGCCTCCTATAGCTGCTGCCAGGCCCCTAATCTGCCATAGGCCCCTATATACCGCCTCCTCATGCTGCTGCCAGGTCCAGAGTCTCTCATGGGTCCCTGTACGGCCTCCCATTGCTGCTGTCTCCATCGCCACACTCTGCCATGTGCCACTTTCAGGTCTCCTCACACACTGCTGGTGTGTAGAATTTTTTGACATAGGGTGCTGGCAGATTATGGGCCTCCTATAGCTGCTGCCAGGCCCCTAATCTGCCATAGGCCCCTATATACCGCTTCCTCATGCTGCTGCCAGGTCCAGAGTCTCTCATGGGTCCCTGTACGGCCTCCCATTGCTGCTGTCTCCATCGCCACACTCTGCCATGTGCCACTTTCAGGTCTCCTCACACACTGCTGGTGTGTTACATTTTTTGACATAGGGTGCAGGCAGATTACGGGCCTCACATAGCTGCTGCCAGGCCCCTAATCTGCCATGGGCCCCTATATACCGCCTCCTCATGCTGCTGCCAAGTCCAGAGTCTGTCATGGGTCCCTGTATGGCCTCCCATTGCTGCTGTCTCCATCGCCACACTCTGCTGCCATGTGCCACTTTCAGGTCTCTTCACACTGCTGGTGTGTTAAATTTTTTGACATAGGGTGCAGGCAGATTACGGGCCTCACATAGCTGCTGCCAGGCCCCTAATCTGCCATGGGCCCCTATATACCGCCTCCTCATGCTGCTGCCAAGTCCAGAGTCTCTCATGGGTCCCTGTACGGCCTCCCATTGCTGCTGTCTCCATCGCCACACTCTGCTGCCATGTGCCACTTTCAGGTCTCTTCACACTGCTGGTGTGTTAAATTTTTTGACATAGGGTGCAGGCAGATTACGGGCCTCACATAGCTGCTGCCAGGCCCCTAATCTGCCATGGGCCCCTATATACCGCCTCCTCATGCTGCTGCCAAGTCCAGAGTCTGTCATGGGTCCCTGTATGGCCTCCCATTGCTGCTGTCTCCATCGCCACACTCTGCTGCCATGTGCCACTTTCAGGTCTCTTCACACTGCTGGTGTGTTAAATTTTTTGACATAGGGTGCAGGCAGATTACGGGCCTCACATAGCTGCTGCCAGGCCCCTAATCTGCCATGGGCCCCTATATACCGCCTCCTCATGCTGCTGCCAAGTCTAGAGTCTGTCATGGGTCCCTGTACGGCCTCCCATTGCTGCTGTCTCCATCGCCACACTCTGCTGCCATGTGCCACTTTCAGGTCTCCTCACACTGCTGGTGTGTAGAATTTTTTGACATAGGGTGCTGGCATATTATGGGCCTCCTATAGCTGCTGCCAGGCCCCTAATCTGCCATAGGCCCCTATATACCGCCTCCTCATGCTGCTGCCAGGTCCAGAGTCTCTCATGGGTCCCTGTACGGCCTCCCATTGCTGCTGTCTCCATCGCCACACTCTGCCATGTGCCACTTTCAGGTCTCCTCACACACTGCTGGTGTGTAGAATTTTTTGACATAGGGTGCTGGCAGATTATGGGCCTCCTATAGCTGCTGCCAGGCCCCTAATCTGCCATAGGCCCCTATATACCGCTTCCTCATGCTGCTGCCAGGTCCAGAGTCTCTCATGGGTCCCTGTACGGCCTCCCATTGCTGCTGTCTCCATCGCCACACTCTGCCATGTGCCACTTTCAGGTCTCCTCACACACTGCTGGTGTGTTACATTTTTTGACATAGGGTGCAGGCAGATTACGGGCCTCACATAGCTGCTGCCAGGCCCCTAATCTGCCATGGGCCCCTATATACCGCCTCCTCATGCTGCTGCCAAGTCCAGAGTCTGTCATGGGTCCCTGTATGGCCTCCCATTGCTGCTGTCTCCATCGCCACACTCTGCTGCCATGTGCCACTTTCAGGTCTCTTCACACTGCTGGTGTGTTAAATTTTTTGACATAGGGTGCAGGCAGATTACGGGCCTCACATAGCTGCTGCCAGGCCCCTAATCTGCCATGGGCCCCTATATACCGCCTCCTCATGCTGCTGCCAAGTCTAGAGTCTGTCATGGGTCCCTGTACGGCCTCCCATTGCTGCTGTCTCCATCGCCACACTCTGCTGCCATGTGCCACTTTCAGGTCTCCTCACACTGCTGGTGTGTAGAATTTTTTGACATAGGGTGCTGGCAGATTATGGGCCTCCTATAGCTGCTGCCAGGCCCCTAATCTGCCATAGGCCCCTATATACCGCCTCCTCATGCTGCTGCCAGGTCCAGAGTCTCTCATGGGTCCCTGTACGGCCTCCCATTGCTGCTGTCTCCATCGCCACACTCTGCCATGTGCCACTTTCAGGTCTCCTCACACACTGCTGGTGTGTAGAATTTTTTGACATAGGGTGCTGGCAGATTATGGGCCTCCTATAGCTGCTGCCAGGCCCCTAATCTGCCATAGGCCCCTATATACCGCTTCCTCATGCTGCTGCCAGGTCCAGAGTCTCTCATGGGTCCCTGTACGGCCTCCCATTGCTGCTGTCTCCATCGCCACACTCTGCCATGTGCCACTTTCAGGTCTCCTCACACACTGCTGGTGTGTTACATTTTTTGACATAGGGTGCAGGCAGATTACGGGCCTCACATAGCTGCTGCCAGGCCCCTAATCTGCCATGGGCCCCTATATACCGCCTCCTCATGCTGCTGCCAAGTCCAGAGTCTGTCATGGGTCCCTGTATGGCCTCCCATTGCTGCTGTCTCCATCGCCACACTCTGCTGCCATGTGCCACTTTCAGGTCTCTTCACACTGCTGGTGTGTTAAATTTTTTGACATAGGGTGCAGGCAGATTACGGGCCTCACATAGCTGCTGCCAGGCCCCTAATCTGCCATGGGCCCCTATATACCGCCTCCTCATGCTGCTGCCAAGTCCAGAGTCTCTCATGGGTCCCTGTACGGCCTCCCATTGCTGCTGTCTCCATCGCCACACTCTGCTGCCATGTGCCACTTTCAGGTCTCTTCACACTGCTGGTGTGTTAAATTTTTTGACATAGGGTGCAGGCAGATTACGGGCCTCACATAGCTGCTGCCAGGCCCCTAATCTGCCATGGGCCCCTATATACCGCCTCCTCATGCTGCTGCCAAGTCCAGAGTCTGTCATGGGTCCCTGTATGGCCTCCCATTGCTGCTGTCTCCATCGCCACACTCTGCTGCCATGTGCCACTTTCAGGTCTCTTCACACTGCTGGTGTGTTAAATTTTTTGACATAGGGTGCAGGCAGATTACGGGCCTCACATAGCTGCTGCCAGGCCCCTAATCTGCCATGGGCCCCTATATACCGCCTCCTCATGCTGCTGCCAAGTCTAGAGTCTGTCATGGGTCCCTGTACGGCCTCCCATTGCTGCTGTCTCCATCGCCACACTCTGCTGCCATGTGCCACTTTCAGGTCTCCTCACACTGCTGGTGTGTAGAATTTTTTGACATAGGGTGCTGGCATATTATGGGCCTCCTATAGCTGCTGCCAGGCCCCTAATCTGCCATAGGCCCCTATATACCGCCTCCTCATGCTGCTGCCAGGTCCAGAGTCTCTCATGGGTCCCTGTACGGCCTCCCATTGCTGCTGTCTCCATCGCCACACTCTGCCATGTGCCACTTTCAGGTCTCCTCACACACTGCTGGTGTGTAGAATTTTTTGACATAGGGTGCTGGCAGATTATGGGCCTCCTATAGCTGCTGCCAGGCCCCTAATCTGCCATAGGCCCCTATATACCGCTTCCTCATGCTGCTGCCAGGTCCAGAGTCTCTCATGGGTCCCTGTACGGCCTCCCATTGCTGCTGTCTCCATCGCCACACTCTGCCATGTGCCACTTTCAGGTCTCCTCACACACTGCTGGTGTGTTACATTTTTTGACATAGGGTGCAGGCAGATTACGGGCCTCACATAGCTGCTGCCAGGCCCCTAATCTGCCATGGGCCCCTATATACCGCCTCCTCATGCTGCTGCCAAGTCCAGAGTCTGTCATGGGTCCCTGTATGGCCTCCCATTGCTGCTGTCTCCATCGCCACACTCTGCTGCCATGTGCCACTTTCAGGTCTCTTCACACTGCTGGTGTGTTAAATTTTTTGACATAGGGTGCAGGCAGATTACGGGCCTCACATAGCTGCTGCCAGGCCCCTAATCTGCCATGGGCCCCTATATACCGCCTCCTCATGCTGCTGCCAAGTCCAGAGTCTCTCATGGGTCCCTGTACGGCCTCCCATTGCTGCTGTCTCCATCGCCACACTCTGCTGCCATGTGCCACTTTCAGGTCTCTTCACACTGCTGGTGTGTTAAATTTTTTGACATAGGGTGCAGGCAGATTACGGGCCTCACATAGCTGCTGCCAGACATGTAATCTGCCATGGGCCCCCGTACCGACTCCTCATGCTGTGACGTTGCAACAAGGTGGAATTCAACCCTACATATGTTAGACCGCCTTTACGAACAGCTAAAGGCCATCACAGATTTCCTGATGTTAAAAGCGGATAAAGGTACTCCCTGTGTAACTTAGATGTCAGCCATTGGCAGCTCATGTGTGACACCTGCGCTTGCTCAGGCCCTTTGAGGAGGCCACGCTATTCGTGAGTCGGCAGGACTATGGGATGAATGAGGTCAAATCGGCCATGGGCCCCCGTACCGCCTGTTCACGCTGATGCTGGTCCCACAGTGTGACCTGGGTCCCTGTACGGCCTTCCATTGCTTCCACTCTGCCATGTGCCACTTTGAAATCTCCTCACACTCCTGCGGTTGTCCATTTTGTCATAGGTTGCTGGCAGATTACAGGCCTTCCATAGGTGCCACCAAGCCCCATATCGGCCATGGGCCCCCGTACCGCCTGGTCACGCTGCTGCTGGGCCCATAGTGTGACCTGGGTCCCTGTACCGCCTCCCATTGCTCCCACTCTGCCATGTGCCACTTTCAGGTCTCCTCACACACTGCTGGTGTGTTACATTTTTTGACATAGGGTGCAGGCAGATTACGGGCCTCACATAGCTGCTGCCAGGCCCCTAATCTGCCATGGGCCCCTATATACCGCCTCCTCATGCTGCTGCCAAGTCCAGAGTCTGTCATGGGTCCCTGTATGGCCTCCCATTGCTGCTGTCTCCATCGCCACACTCTGCTGCCATGTGCCACTTTCAGGTCTCTTCACACTGCTGGTGTGTTAAATTTTTTGACATAGGGTGCAGGCAGATTACGGGCCTCACATAGCTGCTGCCAGGCCCCTAATCTGCCATGGGCCCCTATATACCGCCTCCTCATGCTGCTGCCAAGTCCAGAGTCTCTCATGGGTCCCTGTACGGCCTCCCATTGCTGCTGTCTCCATCGCCACACTCTGCTGCCATGTGCCACTTTCAGGTCTCTTCACACTGCTGGTGTGTTAAATTTTTTGACATAGGGTGCAGGCAGATTACGGGCCTCACATAGCTGCTGCCAGACATGTAATCTGCCATGGGCCCCCGTACCGACTCCTCATGCTGTGACGTTGCAACAAGGTGGAATTCAACCCTACATATGTTAGACCGCCTTTACGAACAGCTAAAGGCCATCACAGATTTCCTGATGTTAAAAGCGGATAAAGGTACTCCCTGTGTAACTTAGATGTCAGCCATTGGCAGCTCATGTGTGACACCTGCGCTTGCTCAGGCCCTTTGAGGAGGCCACGCTATTCGTGAGTCGGCAGGACTATGGGATGAATGAGGTCAAATCGGCCATGGGCCCCCGTACCGCCTGTTCACGCTGATGCTGGTCCCACAGTGTGACCTGGGTCCCTGTACGGCCTTCCATTGCTTCCACTCTGCCATGTGCCACTTTGAAATCTCCTCACACTCCTGCGGTTGTCCATTTTGTCATAGGTTGCTGGCAGATTACAGGCCTTCCATAGGTGCCACCAAGCCCCATATCGGCCATGGGCCCCCGTACCGCCTGGTCACGCTGCTGCTGGGCCCATAGTGTGACCTGGGTCCCTGTACCGCCTCCCATTGCTCCCACTCTGCCATGTGCCACTTTCAGGTCTCCTCACGCTCCTGCTGGTTTCCATTTTGTCATAGGTTGCTGTATGGCCTCCCATTGCTGCTGCCTCCACCGCCACACTGTGGCTCCAAACACTGGTTTTGGCCCCGTGACTGGCCAAAGGAGTGAAGTGTGCAGTGATTCTAAGATCGACGGCACTCATCTGCATGTCATACTGACAGACAGTATTATTTCTCTTCCCCAGCAGACTCCAAGGGCATTTAAATTAAAGGTACAGTGTTCTGCACTAATATTAAGTCTCTCTGAAGCCTAGAAACACCCTTTTTTAAGTTAAATTCACAGCGAATTTATTCGACTCGAATCGAATATTGTCCACGAATTCGCCGAATCAGTCGAATCGAATTTTTCATTTCTTCGCTCATCTCTACTGGCAATCAAAAAGGGAATCTTTAATGATTTCAGGTTATTTTTTTAAAGATTGTAGGTTTTTAAACTATTGTCAAAACATGACATGGACACTTCCATTTGGTATTTCAGACCTAAACTTCTAAATCTTATCAATTTTCTATATACAGTGAGGAACATAAGTATTTGAACACCCTGCGATTTTTCAGGTTCTCCCACTTAGAAATCATGGAGGGGTCTGAAATTCACATTGTAGGTGCATTCCCACTCAGAGAGACAGAATTAAAAAAAAAATTCAGGAAATCACATTGTATGATTTTTAAAGAATTTATTTGTCTTGCACTGCTGAACATAAGTATTTGAACACCTAAGAAACTGCAAGATTTCTGGCTCTCAAAGACCTGTTACTGTGCCTTTTAAAAGTCCGCCTCTACTCCACTCATTAATCTAACTTAGTAGCACCTGTCTGAGCTCTTTAAAGACACCTGTCCACCCCACAGTCAGTCAGACACCAACTACTACCATGGGCAAGACCAAAGTGCTGTCAAAAGACACCAGAGACAAAATTGTGGACCTCCACAAGGCTGGAAAGGGCTACGGGGCAATTGCCAAGCAGCTTGGTGAAAATAGATCAACTGTTGGAGCAATTGTTAGAAAATGGAAGAGCCTAAAGACGACTGTCAGTCTCCCTCGGACTTGGGCTCCATGCAAGATCTCACCTCGTGGGATATCACTGATGATAAGAAAGGTGAGGAATCAGCCCAGAACTACAAGGGAGGAGCTGGTCAATGACATGAAGAGAGCTGGGACCACAGTTTCAAAGGTCACTGTTGGTAGAACACTACGTCTTCATGGTTTCAAATCATGCATTGTATGGAAGGTTCCCCTGCTCAAGTCACCACATGTCCAGGCCTGTCTGAAGTTTGCCAGTGACCATCTGGATAATCCAGAGGAGGCATGGGAGAAAGTCATGTGGTCAGATGAGACCAAAGTAGAACTTTTTGGCCTAAACTTCACTCGTCGTGTTTGGAGGAAAAAGAAGGATGAGTTGCATCCCAAGAACACCATCCCTACTGTGAAGCATGGGGGTGGTAACATCATGCTTTGGGGGTGCTTTTCTGCGAAGGGGACAGGACGACTGCACTGTATTAAGGAGAGGATGAATGGGTCCATTTATTGTGAGATTTTGAGCAACAACCTCCTTCCCTCAGTCAGAGCATTGAAGATGGGTCATGGCTGGGTCTTCCAACATGACAACGACCCGAAGTACACAGCCAGGATAAGCAAGGAGTGGCTCCGTAAGAAGCATATCAAGGTTCTGGAGTGGCCTAGCCAGTCTCCAGACCTAAATCCAATGGAACATCTTTGGAGGGAGCTGAAACTCTGTGTTGCTCAGCGACAGCCCCGAAACCTGACAGATCTAGAGGAGATCTGTGTGGAGGAGTGGGCCAAAATCCCTGTTGCAGTGTGTGCAAACCTGGTCAAGAACTACAGAAAACGTTTGACCTCTGAAAAGTGAAAAGTAAAAAATAACCAAAAACAAAGCTGCAGACACAAAAAGGAGAAATCACAAAAATACACTGTTTTTGCGCTAAAAAATATCAATAAATATCAATGCAATATTTAACTAGTCGATAAATGACAAAATTAAACTGTAGCCAAATTCATGCATAAATGATTTTGTGACACAATCAACAAATAGAGGTATTTAAAATATAACAATTTTAAAGTGTTCAAATAATAAATAAAAGTATATAAGGCGCACATACAAAAATAACTATAAATAACTATAAGGTCCCAAAAAGATTGAAAAGGTCCCTTTATGTGTACAAATAATTATTACCTTTCTTTCTCAAAGTAGTGCCAAATACATCAAACCGCCCAAGCTTACCATAAACCAATGACCCCCTATTTAAAGAGTAGTCAAAGAGAGCATAGGCGATGCAATCAGGTATCAATGGCGTTCCTCCATCAGTGTCACAGAGCCGTCACCGCGCAGCACAGTCGCTAAATGGTTAGCAGTTCCACCTGCCAGTACTAGGGTTGTTGGTTCAAATACCAGCCACAGCACCACCTGTCTGGAGTTTGCATGTTCTCCCTGTGCCTGTGTGGGTTTCCCCTGGGTACTCTGATTTCCTCCCACACTCTGGAGACATGCTGTTAGGTTAATTGGATCCTGTCTAAATTGGCCCTTTTATGTGTATGTACAGTATGAATGTAAGTTAGGGACCTTACCAGGGGCGGACTGACCATTTTGGAACTCGGGCACTGCCCGAGGGCCCAGGGTCAGTAGGGGGCCCTATGAGATGCCCCTGGTACCTTTCATAGGCTTTTTTGGGTGTGATTTGAGTGTGGGCGAGGACGCAGGGGCCCCATAATACCCTATTGCCCGGGGGCGCCATGAGTTGTCAGTCCGCTCCTGGACCTTACATTGTACACCCCTTGAGGGTTAGAGACTGATGTGAATGTACAATATATATGCAAAGGACTGTGTAAATTGATGGTGCTATATAAGTACCTGAAATAAATAAATCATCGAATATCATTCTCCAGTCACCTCCAGTCCTCAGCAATATAAACTCAGGAAAAGGCAAACATACAAATGCTCCGCATAGTGTAAAATATCACCTGGTGCCTTTATTTATTAAGATAAAGCACTCTCATAAATAAAAACAGCATTGCGCATTTATAAATCCCCATAGCTGGCAAACAGCAGCTATTCCCAGGTCACTTCCGGTACGCAATGACGTCAGCAGTAGGTTCCACCCTATGAGTTCCTTCTGGGGCATATAGTCAAATGACCACTTTTTGGAAAGTTGACAGTCCAATGTATTTAGTAAGATGCATGCTAAGGTTTGCATGCTGACTGAAGTCTCATTTTTGGGAAAATGAAGAAATTAAATATATTTTTTTCACAAATTTTTTTTATATATTGTCACCAGTGCAGTACAGCGTACTGACTGGTGACAGTATGTAAAAAAAAATTAAATAACTTTTATTCCATTTTTGAAACTTTTTCTTTTGCTTTTAAGTTATCATGTGATCACTATGATTGGACATAGTAATCACATGATACCCTGGCTGCTGTGATCTGCTGTCCACTGGGCAGTGCACATGTGCTGTGAGCCTGCAGCTGCTTTAAAATCTGGGCGGAAAATTGCTAAATATTATACTAATCATATTTAGGAGTTATCACACCCATAGAGAGCAATTGCCAACATCCCTGAGATGAACTATAGCAGGCATCACCAAATGGTGGACCGCGGTCTGGATGTGGACCTAGCCACTGTTACACCCGGACCCGATCACAGGGGGGGAGCAGTGCCATGAGGGGTTGATGTGAGGAGGGCAGAGAACACTACTGTTGGGGGGGATTTGTTAGGTGAGAAATGGGGCATTGCTGTGGCAGGGGTGATGTAAAGGGGGCAGTGTTGTAGTGGGGGGATGTGAAGGGGCAGAGGACAGTACTGTGGGGTATGGATGTGAAGTGGGGGGTGGGGTTGATGTGAGGAGGACAGAGTATACTACTGGGATGGGGTGTGAAGGAGGCAGTGCTGTGTGTGTGGGTAGGAGGGGGGTTGATGTGAAAAGGGCAGACAACACTACTGTTGGGGGGGGATTTGTGATGTGAGGAGGGGGGCATTGCTGTAGCTGGGGAAATGTAAAGGGGGCAGTGTTTTGGTGGGGGGATGTAAATGGGCAGAGGACAGTACTGTGGGGTAGGGATGTGAAGTGGGGGGTGGGGTTGATGTGAGGAGGACAGAGTATACTACTGAGATGGGGTGTGAAGGGGGAAGTGCTGTGTGTGTGTGTGTGGGGGGGGGGGGGGGGGGGGGGTTGATGTGAAAAGGGCAGAGAACACTACTGTTGGGGGGAGGATTTGTGATGTGAGGGGGTGGGGCAGGGCTGTTGGAAGAGATGTAGGGGGGCAATGCTGTGAGGAGAAATATGTAAAGGGGGGGCACAGTTGTGGGGGGATGTGAAGGGGCACAGTTCTGCTGGGGGTTGTGTGAAGGGGAAGAGGGCAGTAGTGTGGGGGAGAGATGTGAAGGGGGCAGTGGACAGTAGTGTGGGGCGAAGGTGATGATTTGAAGGGGTTTTGGGGACTGCACAAAATTATGGGGGTGTACTATAAAGGGGTGGGTGGGGGTGATGTTCAGGGGGCCTGAGAACACTACTGTGAAGGTGAAGCTGATGTGAAGTTGGGGACTGTGATGTATGGGGGGGGGGGGGGGGGACTGAGGACACAGAAGTATAGGGATTGTGATATACAGTAGGAGAGGGCTGAAAAAAAATGTGGTTTTGACCTCTTTTGGAAAACAGTTTCCTGGTGGGATCTCCATGAGTTTTAATTCAGTACCCCTGAACTACAGTAACAAATATGTTTAGGTGGGACTTTCTATGCATTCAGTGTATCCACACATATACATCAATAAATAAGTCATTTTTTTTAACAAATCCTAAAAAACATATATATGAGTTAAAAAACTTTAAAGGCTGACAAAGTAAATATACAATCCTAGTTGTTGTATACAGATCTAGTAATTCCTGACAAGTTTCAAAATTTCTTTCTTCCTCTGGGGAGAAGGGAATCTGTCCAAACAACCATATGGATGTGTGTGTATCCAAGCCAATAAATACAATTCCCACATTAAAAGGTTATGGTGTAGTCCTCTAAGCAAACCCAGGAGTCTCCTCCACTGCAAGAATCTCCATAGACAAGCCCTACTCTTAACTTCCATATAGGTATAGATATAGGTAGAGTAGGTGTAAAGTAAAGGAAACATTCACTCTTCAAATATGAACATCAAAAGGGCAAAAAGTTCAGATAACTCCATACAAGGATACTGTACCAAAATGTTAAAGGATTTTTTAAAATAAAAAATGACTTTATTGATGTACTGTATATGTGGATACACTGAATGCCTAGAAAGTCTCACCCAGACATGTTTGTTACTATAGCTTTTTAAAGAATAGTTCACAATTGTACTGGCTAGGCGGGTAGGCAAGAAAACTGCTGGTAGAATGGGTAGAAGGGCACATCGGTGGAAGAAACTGTGGATGAATGGCAGCCAGTGGTGGTTGATATGTAGGAAAACTGGTACTGAGCAGCAATTCTAAAGAGTGGAGGCAAACTCTGTGCAGAGGAAGATGAAACAGGAAGGCGCTTCTAAGTGCAGTATTCCAAGGTTAATGTTTAATAAAAGCGGTTAAAAACACTTCCAGTGTAGCAGTACAAACAGGCTCATAAGTAATCTGTCAATTGCGGGACATTTTCTCAAAGCTGCTGGCCAGCAGCTGTAGGGGGAGCTTGAGAAAAGGTGTCAAAGATAGCCACCGCTCTATCCGAACCACTGGAGCGCACACTAGAACACACGCTGTCCACCGACCAGAAGTGATGTGAGCATGGAGCTGTGACACGTTTCGGAGCATTTGCAGAGCTCCTTCTTCAAGACCGTAAAGGAGACATTCACTCTTCAAATATGAACATCAAAAAGTCAAAAAGCTCAGATAACACCATTCAAGGATACTGCACGAAAATTTTAAAGGATTTTTTAAAATAAAAATGACTTTATTTATTGATGTACTGTATATACAGTTGCAAGAAAAAGTATGTGAACCCCTTGGGATTATGTGGAGTTTTGCATGAATTGGGCATAAAATGTGCTCTGAACGTCATCTAAGTCACAACAATAGAAGAACACAGTCTGCTGAACATAATACTACACAAACATTAGATGTTGCCATGGTTTAATTGCACATAACATGTAAACATTCACAGTGCAGGGAGGAAAAAGTATGTGAGGCCCTAGCTTAATGACTTCTCCCAGAGCTAATTGGAGCCAGGAGCGAGCAAACCTTGACTCCAATCAGTGTGATGATATTGGATGTGTTGCTGACAGCTGTCCTGCCCTTAAAAAACACACACCTGTTTTGGGTTTACTGGTTTCAAGAAGCACTGTCTGATGTGAACCATGCCTTGCAGAAAAGAGTTCTCACAAGACCTACGATCAAGAATTGTTGACTTGCATGAAGCTGGAAAGGGTTACAAAAGTATCTCCAAAAACCTTGATGTTCAGTGTCTACAGTAAGACAGACTGTCTACAAATGGAGAAAGTTTAGCACTGTTGCTACTCTCCCTAGGCGTGGTCGTCCTGTAAAAATGACTGCAAGAGCACAGCGCAGAATGCTGCATGAGGTAAAGAAGAATCCCAGAGTGTCAGCTAAAGGCCTACAGAAATCTCTGGCACATGCTAACATTTTTGTTGACACATCTACAACAAGGAAAACATTAAACAAGAATGGAGTACATGGGAGGACACCACGGAGGAAGCCATTGCTGTCCAAAAAGAATATTGCAGCACGTTTGAAGTTTGCAAGAGAGCACCTGGATGTTCCACAGCACTAGTGGCAAAATATACTGTGGACAGATGAAACCAAGATTGAGTTATTTGGGAAGAACACACAACACTATGTGTGGAGAAAAAAAGGCACAGCACCCCAACATCAAAACCTCATCCCCACTGTAAAACATGGCGGAGGGAGCATCATGGTTTGGGGCTGCTTTGCTGCCTCAGGGCCTGGACGGATTGTTGTCATTGATGGGAAAATGAATTCCAGAGTTTATCGAGACATTTTGTAGGAAAACGTACGACCATCTGTCCGCCAACTGAAGCTCCGCAGAGGATGGGTGATGCAACAGGACAATGACCCAAAGCATACAAGTAATTCAACAAAACAATGACTGCAACAGCACAGAATACGCCTTCTGGAGTGGCCCAGTCAGAGTCCTGATCTCAACCCGATTGAAATGCTGTGGCATGACCTTAAGAGAGCGATTCACACCAGACATCCCAAGAATATTGCTACACTGACACAGTTTTGTGAAGAGGAGTGGTCCAAAATTACTCCAGATCATTGTACAGGTCTGATCTGCAACTACAGGAAACGTTTGGTTGAGGTTATTGCTGCCAAAGGAGGGTCAACCAGTTATTAAGTCCAAAGGTTCACATACTTTTTCCTCCCTGCACTGTGAATGTTTACATGTTATGTGCAATTAAACCATGGCAACATCTAATGTTTGTGTAATTTTATGTTCAGCAGACTGTGTTCTTCTATTGTTGTCACTTAGATGATGTTCAGAGCACATTTTATGCCCAATTCATGCAAAACAACACGTAATGCCAAGGGGTTCACATACTTTTTCTTGCAACTGTATGTGGATACATTGAATGCCTAGAAAGTCTCACCCAGACATGTTTGTTACTATAGCTATTTAAAGAATAATTCACAATTGTACTGGCTAGGCAAGACAAATGCTGGCCAAGACACAACACTAAACTTATACAAATATACTTTCATAAGCAAATAGGGGTAATCTTTAAAAATGGAGGTTATTAAACTCCAGGCATAATCCGCGACCAACCAGATTGTATTTGGAATCTGACTGTATTCTTTTTTTTTTTTTTCCTTCTAGATGAACCCTCTTCTATGGGAATTGAAGGCCACTGATCAAGTTATATTACACACACAAAAAGAAGAGGTAACACCAGATTTTTCTAACTTTTTAAATGACATTATTCTCCTATACTTCTACCAAGAGGCCCAGTGATTCACTAAAGAAATATTTACACTTGGCACACAGAACTATTTCTCTGTATGTCTTAACTAAATAGAGCAAGGGCTGAAAAATTAACCCCTTACATCTTCACATGATGACTATCTGATAAGCTGCGCAAGCTCACATAGAGCTTATGTCAACACTAATTTGAGAAGCTAAGAGCAATATAATCAAACAAAACAGGAATGTTATGAGCTGATGTAGTTTATGTAAAGAGCACGCAAGCCTGTACTCTGCTCCCATCTCACTTATTTTCCTTTGGACTATTTGCATAGGCTAACTGATCCTTTACACCTATTCCTATAGGCATGGAAAAAGACTGTTTATGTATGGGGACTGTAAACTATAACTCAACCTCTCAGACACATTGATGCTCTAAGAATGGTCAGAGACAGACAAAGATTTATATACACTGTACAGTGGAGATCGAAAGTTT
This sequence comes from Staurois parvus, assembly GCF_062004578.1. Taxonomy (NCBI): domain Eukaryota; kingdom Metazoa; phylum Chordata; class Amphibia; order Anura; family Ranidae; genus Staurois; species Staurois parvus. Next base: position 11,204,618 of record NW_028318117.1, on the reverse strand, counting down.
GGGCACCCCAGCTAAAAATTTGTATTAATGTGCATAAAGAAGCCAAGGAAAGATGGAAAAATCTCCAAAAGGCATCAAATTACAGATTAGACATTCTTATAATATTTCAATAAAAGTTAGATTTTATTTCCATCATTTACACTTTCAAAATAACAGAAAACAAAAAAATGGCGTCTGCAAAAGTTTGGGCACCCTGCAGAATTTATAGCATGCACTGCCCCCTTTGCCAAGCTGAGACCTGCCAGTGTCATGGATTGTTCTCAATCATCGTCTGGGAAGACCAGGTGATGTCAATCTCAAAGGTTTTAAATGCCCAGATTCATCTGACCTTGCCCCAACAAACAGCACCATGGGTTCTTCTAAGCAGTTGTCTAGAAAACTGAAACTGAAAATAGTTGACGCTCACAAACCTGGAGAAGGCTATAAGAAGATAACAAAGCATTTTCAGATGTCAATATCCTATGTTCGGAATGTAATTAAGAAATGGCAGTCATCAGGAACAGTGGAAGTTAAAGCAAGATCTGGAAGACCAAGAAAAATATCAGACAGAACAGCTCACAGGATTGTGAGAAAAACAATTCAAAACCCACGTTTGACTGCACGATCCCTCCAGAAAGATCTGGCAGACACTGGAGTTGTGGTACACTATTCCACTATAAAGAGATACTTGTACAAATATGGTCTTCATGGAAGAGTCATCAGAAGAACACCTCTTCTACGTCCTCACCACAAAAATCATCGTTTGAACTTTGCAAATGAACATATAGACAAGCCTGATGCATTTTGGAAACAAGTTCTGTGGACCGATGAGGTTAAAATGGAACTTTTTGTCCGGAATGAGCAAAGGTACGTTTGGAGAAGAAGGGGCACAGAATTTAATGAAAAGAACCTCTGTCCAACTGTTAAGCATGGGGTTGGATCAATCATGCTTTGGGGTTGTGTTGCAGCCAGTGGCACAGGGAACATCTCACGAGTAGAAGGAAAAATGGATTCAATACAATTTCAGCAAATTTTGGATGGTAACTTGATGCCATCTGTGAAAAAGCTGAAGTGAAAGAGAGGATGGCGTCTACAAATGGATAATGATCCTAAACACACCTCGAAATCCACGGGGGATTACATCAAGAGGCGTAAACTGAAGGTTTTGCCATGGCCTTCACAATCTCCTGACCTCAACATAATTGAAAATCTATGGATAGACCTTAAAAGAGCAGTGCGTGACAGACAGCCCAGAAATCTCAAAGAACTGGAAGACTTTTGTAAGGAAGAATGGGCAAAGATACCTCAAACAAGAATTGAAAGACTCTCGGCTGGCTACAAAAAGCGTTTACAAGCTGTGATACTTGCCAAAGGGGGCAGTACAAGATATTAACTCTGCAGGGTGCCCAAACTTTTGCAGACGCCATTTTTTTGTTTTCTGTTATTTTGAAAGTGTAAATGATGGAAATAAAATCTAACTTTTGTTGACATATTATAAGAATGTCTAATCTGTAATTTGATGCCTTTTGGAGATTTTTCTATCTTTCCTTGGCTTCTTTATGCACATTAATACAAATTTTTAGCTGGGGTGCCCAAACTTTCGATCCCCACTGTACATATTCTATATGTGAAAACTGATAAGGGGTGCCCTGACTACCTGGACTACCTAGTCTTCATGCTCAAGGAGAAGACATTGCCTGATAATTAGAAGCCATGCTGAGGAGCATCACTTGTCTTTGTGGAGTCGTTTATAGTCAGTGAGATCATCAACTTTATAGACAGCATTTATTACCTACCTTGCTGCAATAATCCATGCCTGCAATAATCCTCTAAAGGCCATAAAAGCATTCTTTGTGCCAAACAGGAAATTTGTTCTGTGGGAGAAGTTCAGATACAGCTCTCTATGGTTCTAATTTGGATAAAGGACATGAGTTTGTAAAGCCCAAAGAGCCCATGTACAGTTGTGTTCAAAATAATAGCAGTCAGACATCACTAACCTGATCAATCACTGTTTTTGGTAGAGATGATATTTCTACATGGCAAATAATTTACTAGCAGTGTAGTAGAGTAATAGAAATCCAACAGACCCAACAGTCATGACATGCATGCTGCTGATTCTGTGTGATTGAATCACTAATTGAAAGGTGCATGTTCAAAATAATAGCAGTGTGGAGTTCTATTAGTGAGGTCATTCATTCTTTGAAAAACAGTTGGCAATTATTGCCCTTATTTAAGGAAGGAAGGCAGGAAATGTTGTACATGCTGGTTACAGTGCATTTCTCTCTGAAATTATGAGGAAAATGGGTCGTTCCAGACATTGTTCAGAAGAACAGTGGACCTTGATTAAAAAGTTGATTGGAGAGGGGAAAACATATAAAGAAGTGTAGAAAATGATAGGCTGCTCAGCTAAAATGATCGCAAATGCTTTAAAATGACAAACAAAACCTGAAAGACGTGGAAGAAAGCGAAAAACTACCATTCAAATGGATAGAAGAATAGCCAAAATGGCAAGGACTCGGCCAACAATCAGCTCCAGGAAGATCAAAGAAGGTCTAACGTTACCTGTGAGTACTGTTACAATTAGAAGACACCTATGTGAAGCCAAGCGATCTGCAAGAAGCCCCCGCAAAGTCCCACTGTTGAAAAAAAGACGTGCTGAAGAGGTTACAATTTGCCAAAGAGTACATTGACTGGCCTAAAGAGAAATGGCGCAACATTTTGTGGACTAATGAAAGTAAGATTGTTCTTTTTGGGTCTAGTGGCCAGAGACAGTTTGTCAGACGACCCCCAAACACTGAATTCAAGCCACAGTACACTGTGAAGACAGTGAAGCATGGTTGCGCAAGCATCATGATATGCAGATGTTTCTCATACTACGGTGTTGGGCCTATTTATCGCATACCAGGGATCGTGGATCAGTTTGAATACATCAGAATACTTGAAGAGGTCATGCTGCCTTATGCCGAAGAGGAAATGCCCTTGAAATGGGTGTTCCAACAAAACAACGACCCCAAACACACCAGGAAACGTGCAACATCTTGGTTCCAGACCAACAAGATTGACGTTATGGAGTGGCCAGCCCAATCCCCGGATCTTAATCCAATAGAAAACTTGTGGGGTGACATCAAAAATGCAGTTTCTGAGGCAAAACCAAGAAATAGAGAAGAACTGTGGAATGTAGTCCAATCATCCTGGGCTGGAATACCTGTTCACAGGTGCCAGAAGTTGGTTGACTCCATGCAACACAGATGTACAGCAGTTCTCAGAAACAGTGCTTATACAACTAAATATTCATTAAGTGATTCAAAGGAAAGCAAAATCTTCAAACATTTTTCAGTTTATATAGTGAATGTTTGAGTTTGTAAAGAAGAATACAAACACTGCTATTTTTTTGAACAGTCTAATATTCACTTTTTTTCAATTTTTTTTAGAGGAACAACACAAATTTGATCTATTTTTCTTCATGTTTTGATTTGGAATAGAATGTGTAGTGTTCCCAATGCATTTGTGTGTGTGGAAATAAAAGCTATTAGAAGGATTTTGAGCTTTATTCACTTTTTTCAACACACTATTATTTTGAACACAACTGTACATCATGATGCAGTGTACTGCAATACATGTGTTTTTGTACATTGAGATGCCTCAAATAATAAGAATTGGTATCAAAAAGCAAACGTTATCTGATTATCCCATATATCCTCTAAGATGGAGGAAGTTAACTATAAACTTCTGAGTAGATGGCTCTACACACCAGTCAAACTTCACTCCATGTTCCCAGACTCCTCACCTTACTGCTGGTGATATTGCCTTTTTGGAGGGAGTTGTTATCACTGATAGTTAAGATTCAAGGCTATTGAACTGAATCAGTGGTCAGTGTTATTTCATTCTACAAAAGAATCAACAGGTCGATATGAGTGCTCTATCACTCCGCATCTTCTTAGTGTGGCTAAATGTCTCATACCCGCACACTGGAAACAAACCCTCTGTTCCCGCTGTCATTAAATGGTTCCAGAAAATAAACAATATACTGTATGCTATATGGAAGACCTCACACAGATTAAACATGATTCCCATAATCAATGTAGCTCCCCTCTAGTTAGCCAGGGGGGAACTAGCTAGGTTTTAGCTGAGATGAGTTAGCCTGGGATAAGTTAGCCAGGTAACTTTAGGTCATGGCTGAGGGCTCTGCAGGTAAGTTCCCTGATACCTGCTCCTACTCTAGAAGTCTGAGAAGTTTCTAGAAGGCAGTGGGTGGGTGTGAGGAGGGGCTGATTTGAATATGTGAGGGATCTTGACCAATCACCAAGCAGGAGGCTTGGCATGGGGTCAGGACAACCCTCACATATGACTGAGCCTGATCAACAGGAAGGGATGAGTGTCGGGTGGAAGATGATGTGAGAAGGCTGGAGTGTGGAGCCTGGGAGGGGTCCCAGGGAGGTGTCCACGTGCAGGCAGGATCTTGAAAGGAGGATCTCTGAGCCTCAACTGACACCTGAAAGAGGACAGCTTGGGAAGTAGGGAAGGAGCCAGCCCAGCGTAAGCCCTGAAGACAGACACCAACCCACACGATTACAGGAGAGGACTGAGTGAGTAATCCTGCACCCCCTGGGCTGGATAAGGGGAGAGGGCAGTCAGGTGGCAAACCCAACTAGCTCCTCGTCTGGGGCTGCTCTACTACAGTGGCAGTTTCTGGGGCCACTGCTCAGGGATTACCTCAGGCAGCTGGGTGAAGAGGAGGATTCATCTGGGGTCTGAAGAGGTACACCAGAAGGGTTCGAGAACTCTTCAAGGAGAGACTATATGTCTATGGACTTGTACATAGTTGCTAAGGAGATTTGTCCTCAAGTTTGCAGTTCCTTGGGCATCCCATACACCCCTCAACCCCATCCAAGTTCAATACCCCTTAAAAAAAATCACAACAAACAAGCTCCAGGACAGTTTACCTTCTCCAGTGTGCAAGTTTTGAAGAAAATGCATGTTGCCTGGCTGTGCAGGACTATAGGGGGACCCAAAACTCAGTGACCCCTAAGGGAGTAGTGTTACATCAACACAGAAAAATATGGGCCTGCTGATTCGTTTTCAAAACGTCTACCACTTACCTTGATATTGTCTCTAAAATTGCATAATATTTGTTCATGTGGATCATTATGTTGTACATTGGATTCATCATATTATATTTAACAAAAGGTTGAGATGGGGACCCCCTGCCTCTCCCCTTACCTCCCACCTACCTACCACCATCCCCTCTCTCTCTATCTTTCCTTTCTTTGTGGTGTCAGCATATTCAGCATATTTCACCATTATACTTTAAAGGCCCCTTTCACACAGCAGGTCTAATCATGTCCACTTCTCAGTTTTTCAGTCCATTCACCCCTATGGACAGGCGGGTGTAAACACACTTGTGTTCATTTACACCTGCCTTCCTCCTGGTCCGATCCTGCCTGATAAAAAAAAAGTAAGGGAATCTATCCCCCTCTATTTAGGCAGATTGGATTGGAGTGCACATAGTACATAGTTAGTCTGGTTGAAAAAAGACACAAGTCCTCCAGTTCAACCAATAAAAAGGAGAAAAAAAACTATTTATACAATCCTATGTTGCACTACCCCATTAGGAGTTGCAATAGATTTGGATAAACTATAGTCCGTCACAGTTTTCATTCAGCCAGGAGACAGTGACCAGTCCTTGAGCTTGTTCTGATGTTTTATTAGGGGATGATAAAACTTGGATAGGGTGAGGGGTGTACAGGATGCCCAAGGAAACTAGAACTGAGAACAAACTTCCTGAAACTATTTACAAGTCTTTACAGCAAAAATCCTCTTCTGGAGAGCTAGCCATCCTCTCCTGTTGTACCGCCACAGACCCCAGATCTTCCTCAATTCAGGAGCTCTGGGTGAATCCCTTGACAAGGGATCCATTTATTCAAAAGATATACTGTTACTATGTTAGTGATCTTTATGAGACTGCTGCATGATATTTGTAATACATGTTGGTCTTTTCCTTTGGACCTTACTTCATCACCTTGTTTTTGCATATATATTCTTTTGTTGCAAACATATATCAAACAAAATAAAGAAGAATCGGCTGCCCACACACAAAGAAATTGGTTCTGTACAATTTGTTATGGCACAACCTACAGAGTATATCCATCTGTGCATTGCTCTATAATGGAGGTGTATTGTAAGGCAACATAGATGTGTTTTGCGGAGTAATTAACTTTGTAATGCAACACACCACATGGCACACCTAAAATATGTTACTAAGCACTACGGTAACATAATGTTGATCTTGAAGTCTTTCCCTGCCATAGACTGCGCTGTGAAATTAATAACTTTTAGATGCATTTGGAACGTGTCTCCACTATATTTTAGCCTAGAGCAGCTATTGTCAACCAGGATTCCGTGGATCCCTAGGGTTCCTGCAGAGGTTGGTAGGGGTTCCTCAAGCTGTGGCTGATTGACCTCCCATTTAATGGTGCCTTCATAGTTCCAGGGCCAACAACACCTGGTAAAGTCAGAAGCAAGACACTAATTATGTTTTTCGCTGTAGGTAAGGATGGTATTATGAAAAGTACTGTAAGGGTTGAATTCTTTCTACTGACTCCCAGTGCAAGGGTCCTTTTTCCTCCATTGACTCCTGTTGAATTGGTTTTAGTAAGGGCCTCTTAAAACTTGACACCTATTTTAGGGGTGCTTCAAGGGTTGAAAAGGCTAAGAAAGGCTGGTCTAGAGTGAGTGCCAATGGAAAAAAACAACCAGTGGTTTCTTATGTTTCAATGAAGGTTCCACAAATAAGGTCTCTCCATGTAGTCTCCCAGCTCTGTCTCCCAATGCCATTAAAAAACCAGCAAAGAGTTTAATTTCTCCTGCTGTATCTGCCACAATTCATTTGAATAAATATGTGTTTTTTTCTTGCATGAGTGATTTAGAATGGTGGTTAGAGATGAGCGAAGTATTCAAAAATTCGATTCGACTGATTCGGCGAATTCGTAGAAAAAATTCGATTCGAGTCGAATATATTCGCTGTGAATTTAACTTAAAAAAGGGTGTTTCTAGGCTTCAGAGAGACTTAATATTAGTGCTGAACACTGTACCTTTAATTTAAATGCCCTTGGAGTCTGCTGGGGAAGAGAAATAATACTGTCAGGCAGTATGACATGCAGATGAGTGCCGTCGATCTTAGAATCACCGCACACTTCACTCATTTGGCCAGTCACGGGGCCAAAACCAGAGTGTGGAGCCACAGTGTGGCGGTGGAGGCAGCAGCAATGGGAGGCCATGCAGCACCCTATGACAAAAATGGAAACCACCAGCAGTGTGAGGAGACCTGAAAGTGGCACATGGCAGAGTGTGGCGATAGAGACAGCAGCAATGGGAGGCCGTACAGGGACCCATGACACACTCTGGACCTGGCAGCAGCATGAGGAGGCGGTACAGGGGCCCATGGCAGATTACGGGCCTGGCAGCAGCATGAGGAGTCGGTAGGGGGGCCCATGGCAGATTACAGGCCTGGCAGCAGCAATGGGAGGCCGTACAGGGACCCATGACACACTCTGGACCTGGCAGCAGCATGGGGAGGTGGTACAGGGGCCCATGACAGATTACGGGCCTGGCAGCAGCATTTGGAGTCGGTACGGGGGCCCATGACACACTCTGGACCTGGCAGCAGCATGAGGAGGCGGTACAGGGGCGCATGACAGATTACAAGCCTGGCAGCAGCAACTTGGACAGGAGGACGTTCAGTTTCTGCACCGTCTGGTGCGTGCTCGCAAACTGTTGTCTCTTGGAAACGGATTCCAAGAAAGACTGCTGACGGAATCCGTGAAGAGGAGTAGCAGGAGAAGGAGCATCTGAACGAGCGGAATATGCCAACAAGCGACAACAGGGGCCCATGACAGATTACGGGCCTGGCAGCAGCATGAGGAGTCGGTACGGGGGCCCATGGCAGATTAGGGGCCTGGCAGCAGCTATGGGAGGCCCGTAATCTGCCAGCACCCTATGACAAAAAATGGAACCCACCAGCAGTGTGAGGAGACCTGAAAGTGGCACATGGCAGAGTGTGGCGATGGAGACAGCAGCAATGGGAGGCCGTACAGGGACCCATGACACACTCTGGACCTGGCAGCAGCATGAGGAGGCGGTATAGGGGCCCATGGCAGATTAGGGGCCTGGCAGCAGCAATGGGAGGCCCGTAATCTGCCAGCACCCTATGACAAAAAATGGAATACACCAGCAGTGTGAGGAGACCTGAAAGTGGCACATGGCAGAGTGTGGCGATGGAGACAGCAGCAATGGGAGGCCGTACAGGGACCCATGAGAGACTCTGGACTTGGCAGCAGCATGAGGAGGCGGTATAGGGGCCCATGGCAGATTAGGGGCCTGGCAGCAGCTATGGGAGGCCCGTAATCTGCCAGCACCCTATGACAAAAAATGGAACACACCAGCAGTGTGAGGAGACCTGAAAGTGGCACATGTTTGGGGCATGATTCATGGCGGATTTAGTCAGTTGTGTCAGGAACTGGTGGTTTGAAATCCAGACTAATCCACGCCTGATTCATTTTCACAAACGTCAGTCTCTCCACACTTTGGGTGGACAGTCGTGTCCTCCGCGGAGTTGCAATACCTCCTGCCGCACTAAACACGCGCTCCGATGCCACGCTACTGGCCGGGCATGACAGCCTTTCAAGGGCAAATTCAGCTAGTTGGGGCCAAAGGTCAAGTTTCGTTGCCCAGTAGTCAAGGGGATTGTCTACCTCGGTTGGCAGGGTGCTGTCCAAGTAGGCCTAAGCCTGTTGTTTGAGGTCCTGCTCCAGGTCCACCTGATGCTGCTGCTGCTGCTGCTGCTGCGGCTGGTTAGTAGTTTCCTCACTGCGCTGGTGAAGAAAGCTACTCATCATCGACTGCAGACTGAGGCAGCCGCTGCTGGTGGAGCTGCCACTGCTCCTACCACCCCACCCCTCCCCTGCTGCCATGGCAGCGGAACGCGAGCGCACAGGGCCCACAGTGTCTGAGGATGGACGTTGGCGCAGACAGGCAGAGACCAGCTGACTACATAGGTGGTTTTTATAGTACGTTATTTTGGCCTCCCTCTCAGCAGGTGTGAAAAAGGCCACCATTTTGGAACGGTAGCGAGGGTCCAACAAGGTGGACAGCCAAAAGTCATCCCTCTGTCTGATGGTTATTATTCGGCTGTCGCTACGCAAGCAACCGAGCATGCTATGGGCCATTTGTGCCAAGGAATGCGAGGGACTCCCTGCCTCCATCTCCACAGCATACTGCCACGGTGCGTCTGGGTCCTCTGTCTCCTCCTCCTCCTCCTCTACCAGATGCTCCTGCTCCTCCACTCCTGTCCGCTGAGTGGAAAAACCACCCATTTCACTCAATAATTCCTGAGCACCAATGTCCTCCTCTACCTCCTCCTCTTCTTCCTGTCCTGCCCCCACAGGGGTCATGTGGCGTTGAGATCTGTGCGCCACGTCTACCGCACCCTGACCAGCCATTGTTAACAGCATTTGTTCCAGGACGTGCAACAGAGGAATGACGTCGTTCATCCCATAGTCCTGCCGACTCACAAATAGCGTGGCCTCCTCAAAGGGCCTGAGCAAGCGCAGGTGTCACGCATGAGCTGCCAATGGCTGACATCTAAGTTACACAGGGAATACCTTTATCCGCTTTTAACATCAGGAAATCTGTGATGGCCTTTTGCTGTTCGTAAAGGCGGTCTAACATATGTAGGGTTGAATTCCACCTTGTTGCAACGTCACAGCATGAGGAGTCGGTATAGGGGCCCATGGCAGATTAGGGGCCTGGCAGCAGCTATGGGAGGCCCGTAATCTGCCAGCACCCTATGTCAAAAAATTCTACACACCAGCAGTGTGTGAGGAGACCTGAAAGTGGCACATGGCAGAGTGTGGCGATGGAGACAGCAGCAATGGGAGGCCGTACAGGGACCCATGACAGACTCTGGACCTGGCAGCAGCATGAGGAGGCGGTATATAGGGGCCTATGGCAGATTAGGGGCCTGGCAGCAGCTATAGGAGGCCCATAATCTGCCAGCACCCTATGTCAAAAAAATTCTACACACCAGCAGTGTGAGGAGACCTGAAAGTGGCACATGGCATGAGAGACTCTGGACCTGGCAGCAGCATGAGGAAGCGGTATATAGGGGCCTATGGCAGATTAGGGGCCTGGCAGCAGCTATAGGAGGCCCATAATCTGCCAGCACCCTATGTCAAAAAATTCAACACACCAGCAGTGTGAGGAGACCTGAAAGTGGCACATGGCAGAGTGTGGCGATGGAGACAGCAGCAATGGGAGGCCGTACAGGGACCCATGACAGACTCTGGACCTGGCAGCAGCATGAGGAGGCGGTATATAGGGGCCTATGGCAGATTAGGGGCCTGGCAGCAGCTATGGGAGGCCCTTAATCTGCCAGCACCCTATGTCAAAAAATTATACACACCAGCAGTGTGTGAGGAGACCTGAAAGTGGCACATGGCAGAGTGTGGCGATGGAGACAGCAGCAATGGGAGGCCGTACAGGGACCCATGACAGACTCTGGACCTGGCAGCAGCATGAGGAGGCGGTATATAGGGGCCTATGGCAGATTAGGGGCCTGGCAGCAGCTATAGGAGGCCCATAATCTGCCAGCACCCTATGTCAAAAAAATTCTACACACCAGCAGTGTGAGGAGACCTGAAAGTGGCACATGGCATGAGAGACTCTGGACCTGGCAGCAGCATGAGGAAGCGGTATATAGGGGCCTATGGCAGATTAGGGGCCTGGCAGCAGCTATAGGAGGCCCATAATCTGCCAGCACCCTATGTCAAAAAATTCAACACACCAGCAGTGTGAGGAGACCTGAAAGTGGCACATGGCAGAGTGTGGCGATGGAGACAGCAGCAATGGGAGGCCGTACAGGGACCCATGACAGACTCTGGACCTGGCAGCAGCATGAGGAGGCGGTATATAGGGGCCTATGGCAGATTAGGGGCCTGGCAGCAGCTATGGGAGGCCCTTAATCTGCCAGCACCCTATGTCAAAAAATTATACACACCAGCAGTGTGTGAGGAGACCTGAAAGTGGCACATGGCAGAGTGTGGCGATGGAGACAGCAGCAATGGGAGGCCGTACAGGGACCCATGACAGACTCTGGAACTGGCAGCAGCATGAGGAGGCGGTATATAGGGGCCTATGGCAGATTAGGGGCCTGGCAGCAGCTATAGGAGGCCCATAATCTGCCAGCACCCTATGTCAAAAAAATTCTACACACCAGCAGTGTGAGGAGACCTGAAAGTGGCACATGGCATGAGAGACTCTGGACCTGGCAGCAGCATGAGGAAGCGGTATATAGGGGCCTATGGCAGATTAGGGGCCTGGCAGCAGCTATAGGAGGCCCATAATCTGCCAGCACCCTATGTCAAAAAATTCAACACACCAGCAGTGTGAGGAGACCTGAAAGTGGCACATGGCAGAGTGTGGCGATGGAGACAGCAGCAATGGGAGGCCGTACAGGGACCCATGACAGACTCTGGACCTGGCAGCAGCATGAGGAGGCGGTATATAGGGGCCTATGGCAGATTAGGGGCCTGGCAGCAGCTATGGGAGGCCCTTAATCTGCCAGCACCCTATGTCAAAAAATTCTACACACCAGCAGTGTGTGAGGAGACCTGAAAGTGGCACATGGCAGAGTGTGGCGATGGAGACAGCAGCAATGGGAGGCCGTACAGGGACCCATGAAAGACTCTTGACCTGGCAGCAGCATGAGGAGGCGGTATATAGGGGCCTATGGCAGATTAGGGGCCTGGCAGCAGCAATGGGAGGCCCGTAATCTGCCAGCACCCTATGTCAAAAAATTCTACACACCAGCAGTGTGTGAGGAGACCTGAAAGTGGCACATGGCAGAGTGTGGCGATGGAGACAGCAGCAATGGGAGGCCGTACAGGGACCCATGACAGACTCTGGACCTGGCAGCAGCATGAGGAGGCGGTATATAGGGGCCTATGGCAGATTAGGGGCCTGGCAGCAGCAATGGGAGGCCCGTAATCTGCCAGCACCCTATGTCAAAAAATTCTACACACCAGCAGTGTGTGAGGAGACCTGAAAGTGGCACATGGCAGAGTGTGGCGATGGAGACAGCAGCAATGGCAGGCCGTACAGGGACCCATGAGAGACTCTGGACCTGGCAGCAGCATGAGGAGGCGGTATATAGGGGCCTATGGCAGATTAGGGGCCTGGCAGCAGCAATGGGAGGCCCATAATCTGCCAGCACCCTATGTCAAAAAATTCAACACACCAGCAGTGTGAGGAGACCTGAAAGTGGCACATGGCAGAGTGTGGCGATGGAGACAGCAGCAATGGGAGGCCGTACAGGGACCCATGACAGACTCTGGACCTGGCAGCAGCATGAGGAGGCGGTATATAGGGGCCTATGGCAGATTAGGGGCCTGGCAGCAGCTATGGGAGGCCCTTAATCTGCCAGCACCCTATGTCAAAAAATTCTACACACCAGCAGTGTGTGAGGAGACCTGAAAGTGGCACATGGCAGAGTGTGGCGATGGAGACAGCAGCAATGGGAGGCCGTACAGGGACCCATGAAAGACTCTGGACCTGGCAGCAGCATGAGGAGGCGGTATATAGGGGCCTATGGCAGATTAGGGGCCTGGCAGCAGCTATGGGAGGCCCTTAATCTGCCAGCACCCTATGTCAAAAAATTCTACACACCAGCAGTGTGTGAGGAGACCTGAAAGTGGCACATGGCAGAGTGTGGCGATGGAGACAGCAGCAATGGGAGGCCGTACAGGGACCCATGACAGACTCTGGACCTGGCAGCAGCATGAGGAGGCGGTATATAGGGGCCTATGGCAGATTAGGGGCCTGGCAGCAGCAATGGGAGGCCCGTAATCTGCCAGCACCCTATGTCAAAAAATTATACACACCAGCAGTGTGTGAGGAGACCTGAAAGTGGCACATGGCAGAGTGTGGCGATGGAGACAGCAGCAATGGGAGGCCGTACAGGGACCCATGAAAGACTCTGGACCTGGCAGCAGCATGAGGAGGCGGTATATAGGGGCCTATGGCAGATTAGGGGCCTGGCAGCAGCAATGGGAGGCCCGTAATCTGCCAGCACCCTATGTCAAAAAATTCTACACACCAGCAGTGTGTGAGGAGACCTGAAAGTGGCACATGGCAGAGTGTGGCGATGGAGACAGCAGCAATGGGAGGCCGTACAGGGACCCATGAAAGACTCTGGACCTGGCAGCAGCATGAGGAGGCGGTATATAGGGGCCTATGGCAGATTAGGGGCCTGGCAGCAGCTATGGGAGGCCCTTAATCTGCCAGCACCCTATGTCAAAAAATTCTACACACCAGCAGTGTGTGAGGAGACCTGAAAGTGGCACATGGCAGAGTGTGGCGATGGAGACAGCAGCAATGGGAGGCCGTACAGGGACCCATGAGAGACTCTGGACCTGGCAGCAGCATGAGGAGGCGGTATATAGGGGCCTATGGCAGATTAGGGGCCTGGCAGCAGCAATGGGAGGCCCATAATCTGCCAGCACCCTATGTCAAAAAATTCAACACACCAGCAGTGTGAGGAGACCTGAAAGTGGCACATGGCAGAGTGTGGCGATGGAGACAGCAGCAATGGGAGGCCGTACAGGGACCCATGACAGACTCTGGACCTGGCAGCAGCATGAGGAGGCGGTATATAGGGGCCTATGGCAGATTAGGGGCCTGGCAGCAGCTATGGGAGGCCCTTAATCTGCCAGCACCCTATGTCAAAAAAATCTACACACCAGCAGTGTGTGAGGAGACCTCAAAGTGGCACATGTTTGAGGCATGATTCATGGCGGATTTAGTCAGTTGTGTCAGGAACTGGTGGTTTGAAATCCAGACTAATCCACGCCTGATTCATTTTCACAAACGTGAGTCTCTCCACACTTTGGGTGGACAGTCGTGTCCTCCGCGGAGTTACAATACCTCCTGCCGCACTAAACACGCGCTCCGATGCCACGCTACTGGCTGGGCATGACAGCCTTTCAAGGGCAAATTCAGCTAGTTGGGGCCAAAGGTCAAGTTTCGTTGCCCAGTAGTCAAGGGGATTGTCTACCTCGGTTGGCAGGGTGCTGTCCAAGTAGGCCCAAGCCTGTTGTTTGAGGTCCTGCTCCAGGTCCACCTGATGCTGCTGCTGCTGCTGCGGCTGGTTAGTAGTTTCCTCACTGCGCTGGTGAAGAAAGCTACTCATCATCGACTGCAGACTGAGGCAGCTGCTGCTGGTGGAGCTGCCACTGCTCCTACCACCCCACCCCTCCCCTGCTGCCATGGCAGCGGAACGCGAGCGCACAGGGCCCACAGTGTCTGAGGATGGACGTTGGCGCACAAAGGCAGAGACCAACTGACTACATAGGTGGTTTTTATAGTACGTTATTTTGGCCTCCCTCTCAGCAGGTGTGAAAAAGGCCACCATTTTGGAACGGTAGCGAGGGTCCAACAAGGTGGACAGCCAAAAGTCATCCCTCTGTCTGATGGTTATTATTCGGCTGTCGCTACGCAAGCAACCGAGCATGCTATGGGCCATTTGTGCCAAGGAATGCGAGGGACTCCCTGCCTCCATCTCCACAGCATACTGCCACGGTGCGTCTGGGTCCTCTGTCTCCTCCTCCTCCTCCTCTACCAGATGCTCCTGCTCCTCCACTCCTGTCCGCTGAGTGGAAAAACCACCCATTTCACTCAATAATTCCTGAGCACAAATGTCCTCCTCTACCTCCTCCTCTTCTTCCTGTCCTGCCCCCACAGGGGTCATGTGGCGTTGAGATCTGTGCGCCACGTCTACCGCACCCTGACCAGCCATTGTTAACAGCATTTGTTCAAGGACGTGCAACAGAGGAATGACGTCGTTCATCCCATAGTCCTGCCGACTCACGAATAGCGTGGCCTCCTCAAAGGGCCTGAGCAAGCGGCAGGTGTCACGCATGAGCTGCCAATGGCTGACATCTAAGTTACACAGGGGAGTACCTTTATCCGCTTGTAACATCAGGAAATCGGTGATGGCCTTTCGCTGTTCGTAAAGGCGGTCTAACATGTGTAGTGTTGAATTCCACCTTGTTGCAACGTCGCAGATCAGGCGATGCTGTGGAATTCCGTTCTGCCGCTGCAGCTCAAGGAGGGTGTGCTTTGCGGTGTGGGAATGGCTGAAATGCATGCAAAGTTTACGTGACATTTTAAGGATGTCTTGCAGTGGGATGGTGGATTTTAAGAACCGCTTGACAACCAGATTGAACACGTGAGCCATGCATGGCGCATGGCACAACCTTCCTTGACGCAGAGCAGACACCATGTTCTTTCCGTTGTCGGTCAACATGGTTCCGATTTTGAGTTTGCGCGGAGACAGCCATCTGTCAATTTCTCTGTTCATTACACTCAGAAGTTCCTCCCCTGTGTGACTACGTTCGCCAAGGCATACCAGGTGCAGAACAGCGTGACACCGTTGCGCCCTGCACATGTGATATGCCGGTCGGGTAATGGGACTTGGCACGGGGGTGGCGGCTGAGGACACGGCGGAAGAAGAGGTGGTAGAGGCGGACATCTTTGCCGGACCAAGGACGTGCAAACGTGGAGGCAAAAGCGGCGTGACCTGTCCAAGTTGCTGGTGCGGCTGTGACGGCACCACGTTCACCCAGTGGGCCGTAAATGACATGTACTGTCCCTGACCGTAGTTACAGCTCCACACGTCGGCGCTGCCGTGCACTTTGGCAGAGACCGACATGCTCAAAGACTGGCCCACCATGTCTTCTACATGTGAATGCAGGGCTGGCACTGCCTTTTTGGCGAAGAAATGACGGCTTGGCACTCTCCACCGAGGCGCGGCACAAGCCATCATTTCTCTGAAAGGTGCTGAGTCCACCACTTGGAAAGGGAGGGACTGCAGCACCAGCAACTTGGACAGGAGGACGTTCAGCTTTTGCACCGTCGGGTGCGTGCTCGCAAACTGTTGTCTCTTGGAAACGGATTCCAAGAAAGACTGCTGACGGAATCCGTGAAGAGGAGTAGCAGGAGAAGGAGCATCTGAACGAGCGGAAGATGCCAACGAGCGACAACTCCCCTCAGCAGAGGTGTTGGAGCCTTGACTGGCTGATGGAGGGCGATTGACGTCGGGTGACGGAGCAAGTAACGGAGCGGGTGATGGAGCGGGGGCTGGGGCGGGCAGAACCGCCGTATCTTTATCACGGTTTTCCCAGGCCACCAAATGGCGACGCTGCATATGCTGCCGCAACGCTGTAGTCCCAACATGGGCCCCCTGGCCACGCTTGACTTTCTGGCCACATAGTCGACATACGGCTACGTTTACTTCCTCGGGCGGCTTGACGAAAAATTGCCACACCGCCGAGTAGGAAACTTTGCCCCCGATACTCCTCACTGGCTGACTGCTGCTTCCTCCGTGCACACCGGCACCACTACTGGCCGTGGTGGTAGGCTGCAGTGGAGCTGGTGCTCTACTCCGTGGCCGTTTGGCTCCACTGACACTGCTGCGACCCTGCTGCTGTCTCCTGGGCAACCCACCGACTGTTTTGCTCGCTGCCAAGCTGCCACCCTCTTCTCCTGATGATGCGGAAGAAATTGCCTGATGACGACGAGGCTGCCAAGTGCGATCAACCTCCTCATCATCAAGTAGGGTCTCCGCCTCACTACTAGCCCCCTCGGCTGCGTCTGGGTCAGGAGACAGACCTGTCTCTAGACCGGCTACCGAGCCACTCTCCTCACCACTACTTCTTCGCCTGGCTGCTGAAAAGGCGGATGTCTCCCCCCGTTCCTCTGTTAGCTCTTCCTCACTGTACAGTGGGGCTGAGCCCACAGCATGCGATACTTCGCTTGGTGAGGGAACACCAAAGGACAGGGGCAGGTAGAGGACACGTGATTTCAGTGGGCTTGGTCCCGGGCCATGCCAACTAACGGTTGTGTCTGACGTACCCACCGACCGTTGGCTGTAGGTGTCAGAGGTGACCTGGGAAGAGGAAGATGACCGAGCCAACCAATCGACGACGGCAGGGTTGTCGGTGGAGACACGACCGCTGGATGACACCGGGAGCACTGGCCTCTGGCTGCGAATAGTGCTGCCTCGACCCCTTCCTCTGCTGCCACGTCTGCTCGCTCCTAAAACATTGCCTCCTCTGCCACTCCTCTGCATGTTGTCTGACATACTCTTTAATTAAACGATTATGTGTCCCTGAGTAACAATTCTGTGTCCCTGAGTAACAATTCTGTGTCTGTGCGAGTAACAATTCTGTGGCCCTAAGTAACAGTTCTGTGGCCCTCAGTAACAATTCTGTGTCCCTGATTAACGTTTCTGTGGCCCCAAGTAACAGTTCTGTGGCCCTCAGTAACAATTCTGTGTCTGTGCGAGTAACAATTCTGTGTCTGTGCGAGAAACAATTCTGTGGCCCTAAGTAAAGTTTCTGTGGCCCTAAGTAACAATTCTCTGGCACTCAGTAACAATTCTGTCTGTCCCTGAGTAACAATTCTCTGGCACTCAGTAACAATTCTGTCTGTCCCTGAGTAAAAATTCTGTGGCCCTAAGTAAAGTTTCTGGGGCCCTGAGTAACAATTATCTGGCACTCCGTAACAATTCTGTCTGTCCCTGAGTAACAATTCTCTGGCACTCAGTAACAATTCTGTCTGTCCCTGAGTAAAAATTCTCTGGCCCTAAGTAAAGTTTCTGTGGCCCTGAGTAACAATTCTCTGGCACTCCGTAACAATTCTGTCTGTCCCTGAGTAACAATTCTCTGGCACTCAGTAACAATTCTGTCTGTCCCTGAGTAAAAATTCTCTGGCCCTAAGTAAAGTTTCTGTGGCCCTGAGTAACAATTCTCTGGCACTCCGTAACAATTCTGTCTGTCCCTGAGTAACAATTCTCTGGCACTCAGTAACAATTCTGTCTGTCCCTGAGTAAAAATTCTGTGGCCCTAATTAAAGTTTCTGTGGCCCTAAGTAACAATTCTCTGGCACTCCGTAACAATTCTGTCTGTCCCTGAGTAACAATTCTCTGGCACTCAGTAACAATTCTGTCTGTCCCTGAGTAAAAATTCTCTGGCCCTAAGTAAAGTTTCTGTGGCCCTGAGTAACAATTCTCTGGCACTCTGTAACAATTCTGTCTGTCCCTGAGTAACAATTCTCTGGCACTCAGTAACAATTCTGTCTGTCCCTGAGTAAAAATTCTGTGGCCCTAATTAAAGTTTCTGTGGCCCTAAGTAACAATTATCTGGCACTCAGTAACAATTCTGTCTGTCCCTGAGTAACAATTCTCTGGCACTCCGTAACAATTCTGTCTGTCCCTGAGTAACAATTCTCTGGCACTCAGTAACAATTCTGTCTGTCCCTGAGTAAAAATTCTGTGGCCCTAAGTAAAGTTTCTGTGGCCCTGAGTAACAATTCTCTGGCACTCCGTAACAATTCTGTCTGTCCCTGAGTAACAATTCTCTGGCACTCCGTAACAATTCTGTCTGTCCCTGAGTAAAAATTCTGTGGCCCTAATTAAAGTTTCTGTGGCCCTAAGTAACAATTCTCTGGCACTCAGTAACAATTCTGTCTGTCCCTGAGTAACAATTCTCTGGCACTCGGTAACAATTCTGTCTGTCCCTGAGTAACAATTCTCTGGCACTCAGTAACAATTCTGTCTGTCCCTGAGTAAAAATTCTGTGGGCCTAATTAAAGTTTCTGTGGCCCTAAGTAACAATTCTCTGGCACTCAGTAACAATTCTCTCTGTCCCTGAGTAACAATTCTCTGGCACTCAGTAACAATTCTGTCTGTCCCTGAGTAAAAATTCTGTGGGCCTAATTAAAGTTTCTGTGGCCCTAAGTAACAATTCTCTGGCACTCAGTAACAATTCTCTCTGTCCCTGAGTAACAATTCTCTGGCACTCAGTAACAATTCTGTCTGTCCCTGAGTAAAAATTCTGTGGCCCTAATGAAAGTTTCTGTGGCCCTAAGTAACAATTATCTGGCACTCAGTAACAATTCTGTCTGTCCCTGAGTAACAATTCTCTGGCACTCCGTAACAATTCTGTCTGTCCCTGAGTAACAATTCTCTGGCACTCAGTAACAATTCTGTCTGTCCCTGAGTAAAAATTCTGTGGCCCTAAGTAAAGTTTCTGTGGCCCTGAGTAACAATTCTCTGGCACTCCGTAACAATTCTGTCTGTCCCTGAGTAACAATTCTCTGGCACTCCGTAACAATTCTGTCTGTCCCTGAGTAAAAATTCTGTGGCCCTAATTAAAGTTTCTGTGGCCCTAAGTAACAATTCTCTGGCACTCAGTAACAATTCTGTCTGTCCCTGAGTAACAATTCTCTGGCACTCGGTAACAATTCTGTCTGTCCCTGAGTAACAATTCTCTGGCACTCAGTAACAATTCTGTCTGTCCCTGAGTAAAAATTCTGTGGCCCTAATTAAAGTTTCTGTGGCCCTAAGTAACAATTCTCTGGCACTCAGTAACAATTCTGTCTGTCCCTGAGTAACAATTCTCTGGCACTCCGTAACAATTCTGTCTGTCCCTGAGTAACAATTCTCTGGCACTCCGTAACAATTCTGTCTGTCCCTGAGTATGAATTCTGTGGCCCTAACTAGCGTTTCTTTGTCCCTAAGTAACAGTTCTGTGGCCCTCAGTAACAGTTCTGTGTCTGTGCGAGTAACAATTCTGTGTCTGTGCGAGTAACAATTCTGTGGCCCTAAGTAAAGTTTCTGTGGCCCTAAGTAACAATTCTCTGGCACTCAGTAACAATTCTGTCTGTCCCTGAGTAACAATTCTCTGGCACTCAGTAACAATTCTGTCTGTCCCTGAGTAAAAATTCTGTGGCCCTAAGTAAAGTTTCTGTGGCCCCGAGTAACAATTCTCTGGCACTCAGTAACAATTCTGTCTGTCCCTGAGTAACAATTCTCTGGCACTGAGTAACAATTCTGTCTGTCCCTGAGTAAAAATTCTGTGGCCCTAATTAAAGTTTCTGTGGCCCTAAGTAACAATTCTCTGGCACTCAGTAACAATTCTGTCTGTCCCTGAGTAACAATTCTCTGGCACTCAGTAACAATTCTGTCTGTCCCTGAGTAACAATTCTGTGGCCCTAATAACGTTTCTGTGGCCCTAAGTAACAATTCTCTGGCACTGAGTAACAATTCTGTCTGTCCCTGATTATGAATTCTGTGGCCCTAACTAGCGTTTCTTTGTCCCTAAATAACGATTCTGTGGCCCTCATTAACAAGTCTGTGTCCCTGAGTAATGGTTCTCTGTCCCTAAGTAACTTTTCTCTGTCCCCAATTATCGTTTCTGTGGCCCTAACTCTGTCCCTGTCCCTAGTACAGAGCGGTCTGCCTCTGTTCAATAACTGCAGGCAAATGAAGAATTCCAAAATGGCCGCTATTTATAGCTCGACCATTACACAGTGCTGGCTGGCTGGCTGCTGATAGGCTGATGCGATCACATGTAGTTGAGGCATGCATTATGGGTCAGCGCGCCTTGTCTGCGCGCCTTCCCAGACATCCCCGCTCCGTCGCCGCACATGTCAGCCGCCATTTTCTGAAAAATTTCGATTCGCGCGTCCGAATTAGGCTATTTTTCGGATTCGGCACGAATCGAAATTTTTCAGATATTCGACTCGAATTCCACTTCGGATACTTCGATTCGCTCATCTCTAATGGTGGTATTACAGATCCCATGCTGATCAGAGCAGAGCGGGTGGATTTCTGCAGAGAGTACATGGACAGAGCGCCCTCTGCTCTATGGGCGACTGGGAAAAAATGTTTACAACCGACTACCCTTCAATCTGCTCCACCTAAACGGAAGAGGACAGATTCCCTTCCTTTTTTTTAGCAGACCCGATTGGACCTTGTAGTTGGGTGCAAATGGACACAAGTCCATTTATGACTGCCTTTACATAGGGATGAATGGAGATTCCGATCAGGTCTTTTTGAAAAACTGACAGGTGGATCTCATTGAAATGGCCATGTGAAAGGGGTCTAAAGTCATTTTGTTTTGTAATTTGTGTATTCATTTTGGGACTAGACAAATATCTTTTCAAAACCATTTCCTTACATCTAGATCAGGGGTCTCCAGATTTTTCAGTACACGGGTGACACTGTTTATTTTACACCTATTTGCCATAAAAAAATACGTTTATCAAATCAAGTAATAGAATTTAAATGAATTAATAAGTTTTAAATGGAGCTTTCTTTCTAACCAGCATGATATGATTCAGAACAATAGAGAAATCATTTTAGTAAAACAGATCCTCCAAAACATTTACAGTATCTTCTCCCCAGCCACACCTTCTGGGCCTCCCACCCAGGGATTGGCTAAGGCCAATGGCTAATCCTCCTACTGTATTTCTGGAAGCTTCTTCCAGAGGCAGGCAGGAGTAATCAACCACAAGACTTAGGGTGACATAACCAGACCTAGAAAATAAATTGTTGCTCAGCTGAGGACAGCAGAGCCAAAATCTACATGTATCTGCTGCACAAAGCAAAGAAATTCCAAATAAACTCATAAAAGTCATTAAAGCGGAGTTCCAGTGAAAATAAAATAAATAAAAGTCAGCAGCTACAAAAATGTAGCTGCTGACTTTTAAAAAACAGCCACTCACCTGTCCCCCGATCCTACGGTGTCCCCCCCACAACCTGTTTCACCAGCCGCCCTGTGTTCCTGGCACCAGCATCTTCAGTGTGTGCACCCGGCTGTGACAGCTTGCGGCTTCACAGGCAAGTGCTCACTGCGCATGCGTGAGTAGCGCTGCGCTTTGTGAATGGTCCTGTAGTCTTCTGGGACCTGTCATGTGTCCTAGAAAACTACGGGAAGGGAGAAGGGGATCACCTAGGGCAGTGGTCGGCAAGCCGCGGCTCGCGAGCCACATGCGGCTCTTTACACACATTAATGCGGCTCTTCTGTGTGCCGGGCGCCCGCTCCCCTCCCTCCTCTCGGGAGGCCGCCCCAAAAGTCAGAACTCTGCAGCTAGCCCAGCAATGGGCAAACTACGGCCCGCATACGGCCCAGCGGACCTTTTAATCCGGCCCGCGGAGCATGGCAAACATTGGCTGTCAGGATGTAGGCGGGGCAGCGTGACGAACTCCTCTCCTCTCACAGTCCGCCCTGAAGACCGGAACGGCACGGGAACACAGCGAGAGGAACACGCGGAGCAAAGGTAAGTGAATTGACACAATATGGGGAATGAATTACTATAGAGGGGATGAATTACTATAGGGGGGATGAATTACTATATGGGGGATGAATTACTATGGGGGATGAATTACTATGGGGGATGAATTACTATATGGGGGATGAATTACTATATGGGGGATGAATTACTATATGTGGGATGAATTACTATGGGGGATGAATTACTATATGGGGGATGAATTACTATGGGGGATGAATTACTATATGGGGGATGAATTACTATGGGGGATGAATTACTATATGGGGGATGAATTACTATGGGGGATGAATTACTATATGGGGGATGAATTACTATGGGGGATGAATTACTATATGGGGGATGAATTACTATGGGGGATGAATTACTATATGGGGGATGAATTACTATGGGGGATGAATTACTATATGGGGGATGAATTACTATATGGGGGATGAATTACTATGGGGGATGAATTACTATATGGGGGGTGAATTACTATGGGGGATGAATTACTATATGGGGGATGAATTACTATGGCGGATGAATTACTATATGGGGGATGAATTACTATATGGGGGATGAATTACTATGGGGGATGAATTACTATGGGGGATGAATTACTATATGGGGGATGAATTACTATGGGGGATGAATTACTATATGGGGGATGAATTACTATATGGGGGATGAATTACTATAGGGGGGATGAATTACTATATGGGGGATGAATTACTATATGGGGGATGAATTACTATGGGGGATGAATTACTATATGGGGGATGAATTACTATGGGGGATGAATTACTATATGGGGGATGAATTCCTATATGGGGGATAAATTACTATATGGGGGATGTATTTTCAGTTTTAAAAATGTGGCTCTCAAAATAAATTTAAATCGTGGTTTTGGTGAGATTTGGCTCAGTTGAAAAAAAAGGTTGCCCACCACTGACCTAGGGGATAGCAGCGGAAGGGGGAACGGGTACCTGTCAATTTCGGGTACCCGCTCCCCAAAAGTGCCAATCCCTAAAGGGGGGTGGGGGACCAGTCCTTAAAGCAGAACTTCCCCTTTTAGGTGGAGCTCCGCTTTGATAAAGGTCCATCAAAATGGCATTCACTCTGCACCTATCTCATCAGTCCCCTTTAAATCAAAGTCCCCTTCAGAGTCCTTCTTATGTCAGAGTCCATCAGACATCAGAGCCTCCCTAAAATCGGGGTCCCTATCAAAACAAAATCTGTGCTTATCAGCTGTGAACTGAAGGTGTCAGGGTCTGAAGGTGATGATAGACCTTTCCTCCATGCTTCACATTAACTCATGAGGCACCAAGTCAGGGGCATCTGAGAGGACTGGTGGGTTCTTCAGTGATCACATGATCGGGACCTCGCACAGAGGTCCCGTATGATGATCGGCGTTCCACTGTGTCCGGAGGACACAGCGGGCACTGGATCGTGGTGCTGCGCGCTTCCAGGGATCACGCACAGTCCAGAATGGCGGGCGCCATTTATGAACAGCAACCCGCCCCTGGACTGCCACCGTTCGGCCGTTTATATACAGCGGCCGGACGGCAAGTGGTTAATAGGCTGAGAAGCATCCAAATACATTAAAGCAGAACTAAACTGTATTTGAGCACCAAAAACTGAAAACACTATTTGCTTCATTTTTAATAAAAGCAAAGTCACACATCCATCCATGTCTCTATGCTTTTTTTGTTGAGAAACCACTTTGAAAATCCCCCCCCAGCATATGTAGCCATTGCTATTCAAAGTTCAAAGCCTGGGATTTTTTTTACAACCTAACTCGGCTTTAAACTTTTCCCCAACTTTATTCCTGACCTGTCTGGTGTGTTCCTTGGCCTTCATGATGCTGTTTGTTCTCTAATGTTCTCTAACAAACCTCTGAGGGCTATAACAGCTGTAGTTATACTGAGAATAAATTGCACACATGCGGACTCTATGTACTAATTAACATCCCTAGCGGTCTGATTATGTCCATATTTCTGTGCTCAAAGCGGTACATTTATTTGCATGGAAATATGTATTTTATTATTGTAGGCCTCTAAATTTTAGGAATAACTCACTGAAATCTGTCCGAACAAGAGTCTAGTAAACATCCCGGGTATGTTACAATTTGAAACACGAAATTATAAATTATAATTTAATAAATAATCATAAAAAATAATAATATAATAATAATAAATTTAATTCAATAATATAATCAAACCAAAAACACTGAAATTTGAAATATAGCGCCAAGTTCGCACATCGCTGAGCAAAGTCGCAAAATTGTTTTCAGTGTCTGATGACGAATTTCCCCACGAATCATTATCACTCAATTCTGCAAGTGGTTCTAATTTACTATCGCTGTTCTCTAGCTGGTCTAAAACCACTTTTGACCTAACGGGATGCTTTTTGGACGCCATGGACATTTCTCAGTTTCCAGGCAGAAAGAACGGTAAAAATGTAGTCAGGCCACAGGACAAAGCACTAAGGACAAAATGTATGTGAAATGGTTTGATGCAGTAATGTTTTACTATGTGATTTTAGTGAATTTAGTGAATGTCACTTTTTGTCATTTTCAAATTTCCCGCCGTTCCGTTCCCGTACGTCCCGACGCTCACAGGGGACGGAACCCAGATGACAGATGACGGCATCCGCTGGAGGACATTACAGGTCCCCTGCAGGAGGGACATCGCGGGAGCGCAGGACAAGGCAAGTGATGAACAGATCCCGGTAAGCCCGAGTGTAGCTCGGGGTTACCGCTTGTGGTACTGAAACTTTACCCCAAGCTACACTCAGGAATACCGCCAGGGAGGTTAACTGACTTCTGAAGACAATTGGTTCCACTAGATTTTAGTTAGGGGTATCAGAGTAAAGGGGGATGAATACAAATGCATGCCACACTATTCAGATATTTATTTGTAAACAATGTTGAAAACCATTTATCATTTTCCTTCCACTTCACAATTATGTACAACTTTATGTTGGTCTATCACATAAAATCCCATTAAAACACATTTACATTTTTGGTTGAAACATGACAAAATGTGGAAAGTATGACTACTTTTTCAAGGCACTGTAATACGAATAATTGAGACACTGCATGTAACAGTACAGTAAAAGCAGCTAGGTGTTAGAGTGGCTTGAGACCCTGAAAGTAATATAGATGATAGATATTGCATGTAATAGAGAGGCATAAGGCATTATAGTGTGAGAGGCATAATGCACTGCGTTTACATTGGCCAAAAATGGATCGAAATTCAGCCGCTACAGCTAGGACTGGACAAATGTCGATCAATGTATGGGCAGGCTGGTTGTACAAAACTCTACTGATTGACTTCTGTACAAGCAGCCTGTTGGATTTTTCATGAATGATCTATGCCTTCGGCTATAGCTGGCAACACTGATCAGTGTGTTCTGAGGCAAGGAAGGCTCTGAACACAATAACATACAGCGGGAGTGATTCAACTCGCTGGTTGAAGGAAAAAATGATTAATGTATGACAAGCTTAAAGTGGTTGTAAACCTAAGACATGAAATATGAACACAGCATATCTCTCTATACTGAGTACTTATGTCAATTAAGAGCATTAAGTATCATTTCAGTCTGCTGTTTTGATCCTCTGCTGTCAGCATGAATCACTTCTGACAAGTTTTCCTGAGAAAAAGAGAAAAATGGTGACAGTGGAGGGACCTCAGCAGATTGACAGTTCCTGTGAGCTGTGTGGAGGTGGGTGTGCCCTTTCCCTCCAATCAGCACTTAGAGCTCTCTCCACTGAGCTATGCAGAGTGTAATTTCATCTCTCTTCCCCCTGTTTTCTGAACTCTCAGACAAGCTTTATAAATTCAGCACTTTGAATGGACGTAGAGAAGGGAATACTGCAGATAAACAGGTACAACTTACCTGTTCCATCGGAGGACTTGTTTGATTTCTGTTTATCACCTGAGGCCAGTCACTTCACTGGGTATATGTAAGGGTTTACAAATTAAGCGGTTTGAAGCAATGTGCACAACAAAGACAACAATTATGCTGACTCTAATCGTGATAGTATCTTATCCCTTCCTGAGACCCCATGTAATTGAGAGGCTCTATTATACGCTAGGTTTTGCTGTGACCCACTACATGCACTAATCCACTTTTTAAACCCTTCAATTTGTAGCAATGTGTGTTTAGCATGCTACTAAACTATCCCCATATTTCACCAGAGCATGCATCACAGTTCTAAATGTTTCCTGGCATGATCATTGCCTAACCAGACAGATAAAGGGAAGTTTATCTGAAGTCTGTAGACAGCACATCACCTCCAAAAATAAAAAAGACTGTCCTATGCAGGGACGGACTGACAACTCATGGGGCCCCCGGGCAATAGGGGATCATGGGGCCCCTGTGTCCTTGCCCAAACTCAAAAAAGCCTATGAAAAAGGTTCCAGGGGCATCTCATGGGGCCCCCTACTGACCCCGGGCCCTCGAGCAGTGCTCGAGTTTCCAAATGATCAGTCCGCCCCTGGTCCTATGCCTTCTAGGAAGGCAGAAGAACAAGAGGTGTACTGACCATGATTAGTATTCTTGTTAGTGAAGCATTGTTATATGAGATGATTAGATGTGATTTGCTTATTATGTCTGATAGCGGACTCTTGGCTTGAGACAACCATGCATGGAGTGAAAACAATGCCTGGGGAATAGGAGTTTACCACTGCAGCAGCTGCAGACCTGAAGCACAGACACAGATCATGCTGTGCACAGACACAGAGAATATTACATTTTGCAAGATATACTGCTGCAATTGTCAGTAAGAGGCCTACTCTGCTGTCCATCTGTCTCATTTCTCTCTTCTGCTCACAGAAATATAACCAGTAGAGGCGGGTTTTCTCTGTTAGTTTTGTCTTTGCATTATGCGGTGAAAGTATTTAAGCTTTAAAGACATTTAAGCACATCAAGCTTGGAAGTTTATTTATGTCATTGGCCACAATATTAATTTTTCCTGATGGTTCCATGTCCCATGGGGTATTGGGCCCACCCCTCCATACTTTCAGGACCTAACTCATAAATTTGACCCCACCTGCAGCCTCGGCGTTCCTCTTTTTTCCTTCTATGTGTAGGCTCTAGGCGTGCTCCTCTGTCTGGTCTAAACGCCTGGTTGTACGTCCATGTGTGTGGGATTAGGCTGGACGCAGGCCCTAGTGTACCAGCTAAATGACCCATAATCCAGAGAGACCCAATACTGGTCCTTGGGGTGGCTTTTATCATGGCTAACAGCCTTCCTTGTCTGGGGTCCACTATGTCCATGTGAAGTGGGCAGCGATGTTAGCAGATTCTCCACTAGCCTGCACAGTGTCAGTGTTTACAGTCAAATGGCAGAGGTTGGGTGAGCTAAATTTAAAAATGCATTGTATCCAAATGAATGCTGCACTGCTAGGTATTGTTGTGCCATGCTCTCTGC
The DNA here is from genome assembly GCF_062004578.1 of Staurois parvus. Lineage (NCBI taxonomy): Eukaryota > Metazoa > Chordata > Amphibia > Anura > Ranidae > Staurois > Staurois parvus. The sequence goes on along the minus strand of NW_028318117.1, from coordinate 11,177,032 downwards.
AGCCGCTGTGCATACCCTGAGCTCCTCCACATGTAGTACTCCGCGTAAGAGTTGCACAAAGTAATACTTCGTCTGTTCACACATGGCATCAGGGCAGCCATCAGAAATTTTGGGGCCCTTACACAGCTTTAGGCCTGCCCCCTGGGCCTGACCGCAAATATTCCCCAGGGCCCATCAACTAGCCGACCCACCAAATCTGCCCACTGGCCATCCCACTCCCAGTCCTTCAGTGCAACTACTTTTATATTAACATTCTTACAACCAGGGGTGGACTGACCATTTGGAAATTCGGGCACTGCCCGAGGGCCCGGGGTCAGAAGGGGGCCCCATGAAATGCCCCTGATACCTTTTTCATAGGCTTTTTTGAGTTTGGGCAAGGACACAGGGGCCCCATGATCCCCTATTGCCCAGGGGCCCCATGAGTTGTCAGTCCGCCCCTGCTTACAACTGAAATTTGTGAAAATGAAAAGTGTATAATCAGTGCTTTCAAGATTTAACAGTAAGCAATTATAGTTTGGCCAAAAAATATGAAGCTTCCTGATTCCGCAAAATGCATTTTTCACTTCCGGTGATTTGGATTCAGCCTGTGGAACACATGCCGGATCAGACATTAGGAGTGGAAGTGCTTAGCGGTGTACATCCATGCTATGTGGGTATTCCAGTGCCTGAAGTGGCATTTTTGAATGTGAGTGTAGTTCTACTTTTATCTTTTGCACTTTTAATAAAATTTATTACACTATGGGAGAAATCTCTTCTTTCTGAGTGTGTGTATTGTCATACTACATTGTCTAAAAAAGAAGACCGCTTCCTCTTTAGTCCTTTTATGCTATGCATGAATAGATGGAGATCTGGTAAGCCTCTAACCACTTTCCCGCTGCCCTATAGCAGAAATACTGCTATATGGCAGCAGGAGTGTGCAAAATCACGTATATATACCCTACGCCATTGGCAGCTTCACCTTACGATCACCGGGTCCCGGCTGGTGATTTTCCGCTGGCACCTGGCGATCACCGTGTATCACCGACAGGGGACAGACCTGTATGTAAACAATACAGATCTCTCCCCTGTCAACTCCTGCACATTGCTTTGTATTGCTCTGCATAGCTCTATCTGTGGGGAAAAAAAAGGATGTAAATTTCCTTTGGGTGCAGCATTGCATGACCGCGCAATTGTCAGTTAAAATAACGCAGCTCTGTATCGCAAAAAATGGTCTGGTCAGGAAGGGGGGTCATTCCTCTGGAGGGCAAGTAGTTAATCTTACCACATGTGGTGGTGATTTGTCTTCATGTGGAATTCTACATGAGTGTTGGGAACACAGTGGAGTGATGGTTTATGGAAAACCATTGAGTGGACTAAAGTTTTTTTGGACACTTTGATATATAAGTTGTAAAATGCTTATCATTTATTCACTTGGTATATGCATTTATACACTTTTTTGTATGATATTGAGTAGTATCATTTTATCACAATTGGGAATACCGCCTTGATCAGAAGGTATGGATTACACCCTGTATGAAGGCAAGGCTAAACCTGTGGTTGGAAAAGTGGAATCTCCTGCGATGTCAATTCCTTCTGAAGACCTAGTGGATGGTGGTGCAATTAGACTCCAGCAAAGTAATTGGGGAGCCCAATTTCCGGAACAATGCGCTCAGGACTAAGGACCTTTTTCAAGGGTCCAAGATTGTGTCCAACATCTTGGAGTTGAGAGCGGCATTTCAGGCTCTCCTAGCCTTCAGTCACTTTGTCTGGGGTGGGTTTGTCCTGGTGAAGTTAGGCAGCACAATGACTGTGGCCTACATTCAGAAACAAGGGGGTGCTCAGTCTGTCACAACCTGGTTTTCCTGCTGGCGGTGCTGTGGATCTCTGGGCAGAAAGCTGTAGTTTCAGTGTCCACCAGCAGGTGTCTGCCAGCAGGTTCCAGCAATCAGCTCCACCTGGCCACACCTGCTGGGAGAGTACTTAAGTTCCATCTCTGCTATTGCGCCTTGTGTCAGTGTTTAGATTGCCTCCCTTGCTAGAGCCTTATGCCTGTCTGTCCTACTCCTGAACTAGCCTTGGATCCTGTGCCCTGCTGCTTAATTTCTACTCCCCTTGTTCCTATACCCAGTCCTGATTTCCCCTTTTCTTGCATCCCTGGAATTTCCCTGTTACCCATCCTTTCTGTCTTGTCTATATCTTGTACATATTATATATAGTTAGTTTGTTAGTTTTCTGTTACTTAGACATTTTTGGTTGTGGGTCATGTGTTATTTATGTTTGCTATGTGCTGGTGTGTGATTATACTTTTCACTGTAAATAAATCTTTCTTTAAAGATATACATATGGTCTGGTCCCTGTTTTCCTTGTGTAGCACACAGATCTGTTCCTCTCCTGTGCTGACTCCTGACACAGTCTTTTCCTCCTGAAGGACATTTCTCCAGTTCTAAGGTCGTCTTTTGCAGCTTTGTGCCCAGCTGGAAGAATCTTCAAGCGAACTATTAGTCCAGGACGATCCTGGATGACAATGAATGGTCCAGACTGCCACAAGTCTTTCAAGAACTAACAGAGCTTGGTATTTTCTTCCAGAGGTAGACCTGTTCACATCCCCAGTCAACATCAAGTTGCCGAAGTTCTATTCCAGGGTACAGCATCCGCAGGCAATCAGGTTGGAGGTGCTGATCGCAGAGTGGATCTCCAAGACAGCGTATGCCTTTCTGTTTTTCTCTGATAACCTGCTGGGGCTGGGTAAGGTGATCGTTCTGGTGGTGACTCAAGCTAAGGAAAAAGGGGTCTTGGTACCCTCTGCTTCTCTTAATGAGTGTCAAGGATTCAGTCCCTCTGATCGAATCTTTTCCAAAGTCCCATTCGTCCAGCCCCCGATGGCTTGGGTCTTGAGAGGCAGAGGCTAATAGATCTCGGGTGCTCTGTAAAGGTTGTGAATATTCTTATGAAAGCAAGAAAGGACAACACTAACAGTGCCTGTGCAGAAAAGTATATGTAATAGGAGGATTTCATTTTTAAAAAATGATACATTTGGCCTGAGGTTTATGTGTATCTGTGGGGCACTTGCAAGGGGCATAATTTTTGGGTACAAAGACTATGGCATGTGTATGCCATGTATACAGTACGTTCAGGTTCAAGGTTCAGTTTGACTATGCCGCTTTATTTCACGCGCACTGTTCACTATATGGCCATGTCTGTGTTAATGTGATGCACTACAGCAAAATTTTTCTCTCTTCTGCATGTCTTGGGCCTTTCATAATTCTAGCATTGGCAATGCCTTCTAGCTATAAAGGCCCTATCCCTTAACCCTAGCCCTAACATGCGACTTTGGACACATAAAGGTTTCTGCACTACTTTGATGTGACTATGATGCTACTTGAATGCCAGAGAGCGTAAAGTTCAACAAGATGAACAGAAATACTTTTCTATTAGAAACAAAAAAAAGTTGCATCTAAGTCACACCCACCCAAAGTTGCATCCACCTAAAGTCGCATCAAACTTGCACCCATCCAAAGTGGCATCAAAGTCAATACTTTCCTATCGGCAAAAAAAAAAAACATCAAAAACGTGTGTTCAAAAAAGCAAAATGCATGTGAAATCGCACAATCTGCATAGATGTGGACCTAGCCTGAATGTTGACTGATTTGTACCTTAAGTACAATGAATTCTAAATGCTTTTTTTTCCCCAAACTATAAAAAAAACAATTTTTTATCCTTCAAACTTGTGATAATCCAACTGTCGCTGAAATATGTTACTACCGGGAAGACCGTAGCTCTAAATACACATTTTATTTGGCAGTGTGAGATCTCAGCTCTTCACTTTGTTTTTCAGATTTGTTGAAGCTTCCCTCCAAAAAATGCATGGCAGCAGTCACTTCCTTCACTTTCATCATCTTTTTAGAGTGGGCAGTGGATAGGCTAGCTGACATAATGATTCTCATATTTTTTTCTATTACCTTCAGCACCTGCTCTTCAGTGCTGTTCATTTTTAGCCATCAGAAGAATACAGTATTGTTACTCATTAGAGATTGTTAATAGTTCTACTAACAATCGTATGTCCAACATCTGAATTTTTATCCTCTGTTTGTTTGATATCATGCCATTCAAAAATAAAATCATTGCCTTTCTAGAAAGCAGAAAACAAATGAATATTTGATTGTGTTTTATGTTTTTGTTTTGTTTTTTTTTCCATCATGTTGTAAAAGCCTAGTCGCCAGAGCTGAAGACTGCCATAAAAACCAGCTGGTTACCTCTCTGGCTAATTAGACAATGAGGTTGATTTACTAAAACTGGAGAGTGCAAAATCTGGTGCAGCTGTGCATTTATATTGCAGAGCACTGAGCAAAATTATTATTATTATACAGTATTTATATAGTGCCAAAGGGTTTGCTCAGCGCCAGTCAGCTTCTAACTTGGAGGTTAAAAAAAATAATAAATGCACATTTTTTGAAGGTAAAATCATGGCATTTCCTTTTTTTTTTTGTAGGAGCCTGGAAAACTTTGTGCCAGCGATCAGCAGATTGTGGGTGCGATGCAGGACTCCTGCAGACTGTCATTGTAAACTGTCTGCCTGTACATTGTATGGGCAGGTTGCTACATTCTGAAAGGAAGAATCAATGAATTACTAGAGTGCTCAGCAGTGCCACGGTAGTTCATTGAGAACAACAAGCTGACATCCGCAAAGGATGTCAGTACTTGTAGTTGATTCATTCACAGAACTGAATGAATGATACAGCTGTGTGGGCCACACTCTTTTCAAAAAGTGACAGCTTGTACGGGGAACTTCTCCCTGTATTACTGTCACAGGGAGAGAGGGCATTGGCGAGCGGCTCCAGCAGTGGGAACTTGTTGCATGTTCCACCCTACAAATGGGTGGAACACGTAACATGTTCCCAGAGGTGACCTTATACTTTCAGCTTGTTCAATTACACCCTGTTCGCAGTGGGAGCGACTTGGCATGCAATCTGCATGCTATGCGACTTGCAATTCGTATGCCAAGTCGCACCCTATTGTCCGCAATTACAACGGTCAAATCGGTGCGTTTCTGACTTGGTCGGAGCTGCACTGACTTGTAAAATAGTACATGCACTACTTTTCATGCGATTTACATAGACATCTGTGTCAGATGACTTGCAAAACGCATCTGAAATCGGCATGTCTTCCGACTTTGAAACTGTGCAACTTCACTGTACGTCGCACGATTTCACAGTCGGGCTTGATGTGACCGGGGTGTAAACCACTTCAATACCAGGCACTTTCCTGCCCAGGCCAGTTTTCAGCTTTCAGCACTGTCTCACTTTGAATAAAAATTGTGCGGTCATGCAACACTGTACCCAAATGGAATTATTATCATTTTGTTCACACAAATAGAGTTTTCTTTAGTCATATTTGATCACCCCTGTGTTTTTCTATTTTTTGCTAAATAAACAAAAAAAGACCAAACATTTAGAAAAGAAATGCGTTTTTCTTCGTTATAAAATTTTGCAAATAAATATTAGTTCTTCATAATTTTAGGCCGAAATGTATTCGGCTACATTTCTTTGGTGAAAATTACCCAAATCAGCTTATCTTATTTAGTCTTTAGGAAAGTTATAGAGTCCACAAACTAGGTAGATCAATCCTGCCCAGAAATGTCAGGACTGTACAGATATCCCCCAAATTACCCCTTTTTGGAAAGTAGACAGTCTGAGGTATTTAGTAAGAGGTATTGCGAGTTTTTTGAAGTTGTCATTTTTGGTCATAATTTTTGGGAAAATTAAGAATAATTAAAAATAATGTTTTTTTCACAATTTTTTTTTCCTTTACATACTGTCACCAGTGCAGTACAACATAATTACATAGTTAGTCTGGCTGAAAAAAGACAAAGTCCATCCAGTTCAACCATATAAAAAAGAAAAAAAAAGTTATAATCTTATACCCACAGTTGATCCAGAGGAAGACAAAAAACCCAGCAAAGCATGATCCAATTTGCTCCTGCAGGGGAAAAAATTCCTTCCTGATCCCCCAAGAGGCAATCGGATATTCCCTGAATAAACTTTACCTATAAATGTTAGTATCCAGTTGTATTCTGTGTATCTAAGAAAGAATCCAGGCCTTTTTTAAAGCAATCCACTGAGCTGGCCAGAACCAACTCTTGAGGGAGTCTATTCCACATTTTCACAGCTCTTACTGTGAAGAAACCCCTCTGTATTTGGAGATTAAATCTCTTTTCCTCCAGATGTAAAGAGTGCCCCCTTGTCCTCTGTGATGACCTCAAGGTGAATAGCTCTACACCGAGTTCACTATATGAACCACTGATGTATTTATACATGTTGATTATATCCCCCCATAATCTCCTCTTCTCAAGAGAGAATACATTCAGTTCCTCTAATCTTTCCTCATAGCTGAGCTCCTCCATGCCTCTTATCAGTTTGGTTGACCTTCTCTATACATTCTCCAGTTCCCCAATGTTCTTTTTGTGAATTGGTGCCCAAACCTAACTGCATATTCCAGATGAGGTCTTACTAATGATTTGTACAGGGGTAATATGATATCTCTCTCTCTGGAGTCTATACCTCTTTTAATACAAGAGAGGATTTTGCTCGCTTTAGAAACCGCAGCTTGGCATTGCATGCCATTATTAAGCTTGTGATCTACCAGAACCCCCAGATCCTTCTCCACCATTGATTCCCCCAGTTGTACCCCCCTAGTATGTATGATGCATGCATATTCTTAGCTCCCAAGTGCATAACTTTACATTTATCAACATTAAACCTCATTTGCCACATAGTTGCCCAATTAAACAGTGCATTGAGGTTGGCTTGTAAAATGGAGAAATCCTGTAAGGACGTTATTCCACTGAATTTCATTGCTATAAGCAAGCATTTTACTGAATGAAATCAATTGTTGTGATTAGCTGTGTTTTGTTGTGATTAGCTGTGATTGGCCACAGCTAATCACATGACACAGATGGGCTGTGATTGGCCCAGTCTGTACCCACCTACAGGCAGGTCTCTGGAAAAGAGGATCTCCACTGCCTCAATGTCTCCCAGGGAGGACAGCCTGTGTCAGCAGAGTGTAAGGCCTGAAGGCAGCCACGAACCAACTAAGATAACAGGAGAGGAGAGTGTGAGTACTCTTACACCCCCTGAGCCAGATAAGGAGAGAGGGCAGTCAGGTGCAAGACCCAACTAGCTTCTCATTTGGGACTGTTCAAAATTAACAGCTCTTGGGCCCCCTTGCCCAGGGAATGCTCTCAGTGCAGCTGGATGAAGAGGAAGAAGATACACTAGAAAGAGCCCTTGGTGCTCTTCAAGGAAAGAGACTGTTGCTATCCACATTTTTGTACATAGTTGCTAAGGAGATTGTCCTCAGGTTCTATGGTTCCTCAGGCATCCCATATACCCGTATACCACATCCAAGTTTTTAACCCCTTAATAAAATCACAAAAACAAAGCTCAAAGACTGTTTGCTGACTCCAGTTTGCAAGGTGTGGAAAATGCATGTTGTCTGGAGCATAGGGGACCCAAATCAAATCCAGCTACCTTCACGGGGGGTAGTGCTGCACTCAGAACTACCCTAACAAAAGCAATACTAAATATCACTCTTCTGGATTGCCGTGATAAAGGCATTACTACAATTATATGTCAATAGCGATCCTAAATCATTTGAGACACTCAGAGAAAAATGTAACCTTCCCAGATTGTTACGAGCATCTTCAAATTTCTCACTTTTTAAGATCTCTAAAAACCCAAAACATATACCTCTAAGACATGGTATGACAAGTTTATAGTTTGGTACCAACACCCTCTAAAGGGATATCCACTTTTTATAATATATTTCAAAATAAACTTAGCTTCTCCAAAAGACCCCATTTTCAGAAATGGAAGGAAGATTTAGGCAAAACCTACACAATTGCTCAGTGGCAATATGCATTTAAAGCAATATATAAATCTTCCAATTGTGTAAACCACTGGGCATTATTCCAAAAAATAGCTGGTATCTTACCTCATTTAGGATGTCTAAACTTTTGAAGTCCAACTCTCTTCTCTGTTGGAGAGGATGTGGGAATGTTGGCCTTATCATGTATATGTTCTCAGCTTGTAAGCATCTTACTAGCTTTTGGAATAGCATCTTTTGCTGTATTTCTAGTATCACTGGGATCCTCACAACTGCTGACCCTGGCATGGCAATTCGAAACCTGAGTACAGAAAATTTCCTGTCCCTTTCCGTATGGTGGTGACCCATGTTCTAATAGCAGCTAGATTACGTATAACAAGGAGTTGAAAATCTAGTACCTAATGTATCTGAAGCACTTGAGATAATGCAAACACACTATCAATATGAAACATTACTTTCTAATAAGCATGTTAATAGAAATGGTTTTGAAAAAAGAATGGAAAATTTGGAATGACTGATCTAAGGCAACCAACTTCCCTGTATGCTGAAGATACATATATTGGTAACTATTATCTCTTCAGTATTAGTTCTTTTTCCTTCTCTTTTTGTCAGTCCTTTGTCCCCATATTCAAATATGTGAATTCCAGCATTCTACCATTTGTTCTGTTGCAAGTTGAACATCTATGTATTATGGCCTTGTCGAGTGTGGAACTATGGCCTTATATACTGTAGACTTGACTTTTATACCTGTAAGGCTGTAAGCCCTTTCAGCTTTTGGGAAAAAAAGATTTAATGCTTGGTACTCCTTTGGAAAATTATGTAGTTATTCTAGTTAATTAGCATTAATGTAAGTAATGAGAGTAGATTTTTATATTCCATTGATATCATCATGATATATTAGTTTTAGAGTCAGCAGAATTTTATCCAAAGATATTTTAATACTAGTGAAAAGTGTTCCTAAATGTCAGCTTCGTTCTATATGGTTTCATTAGGAAAAAGTCAAAATTTTAGTATCTAGAGAAAACAAGAGAGCAAAGATAAAGGAGAAGGTAGAAAAATGACATGGGGGACCAAAAACAGTCTCTTTTGCATTTCCTCTTTGGCAGATCCAGCCAAAAACAACTAATTGGGATGTCATCTAAAACCCAGAAGCACATTTACACATGGGCATGAAAAATGTGTCAGGTTAATTTACTACAAAGTGCCCATTGTACATCACCTTTAGTTAAAGATGCTATATGGTGTGAATCCTTGTGAGCTATTATGAGTCCAATAGGTGTTTTAAATAATAATAATATACTAATCTTTAATGTGTGGTGCGCTGGCACTTACACAAACTCACTTAGTGGTGTCAAATCAATATAAATGGTATTTAAAGTGCCGCGCTCCTATTATTGTGCATGTATATCTCTACATCCACTCTATGGTTGTTAAACTCAATCAATGAATATAGAAATCAAGTGTAAGTCATAATACTAATCATGAGTGGTGAGCCATAAATTAATCAATACAATAAAATTATTCCAGGTGAATAACCAATACACACATCATAACCTAGATGCGTGTGATGAAAGATGTGAAACCTTAATATGATGTGAATATTAAGTGAATATATATAATACATATAATTAGTGCCATTCTAATTATATACAATCAATCCAGTAATAGTTGTGCAACTATACACTCCCATGTGCATGGGAGGGGCTCTGACGTCACGACGTGGTAGCGGTGAGGCTCGGTAATTCCGACTGCAGACAGAGGCAGGCAGGGAGGGAGAGCAGAGATTGAGGATTGCTCACCCAGGATTTCTACATGATATATTTGCCGCCCTGTACTATCAAGGAAATGTATCTAGCTGTGTAATACCGCTACAGGCAGAAATAAACTTCCATCATTTTTAAAGGATAAGGCACTATCGTTTGTTTTATTTTCTCCACATCTGACCCCCAAATTGTATATGGGTAAGAGGAGGAAATGAGAAGGAGATGACCCCTGGAGGGGAATAAGGAGATAAAGCTGGTCTCACAATCGACATATGAGCAGTGGAATAAAGGAGAAAGAGGAGAGTACAGGAGTACCTACATCCACACCTTGGCACATCTTTAACACAGAGCGTTTATCCATTGATCCTGGAAGGATCAAAAAGCGTATTTGCCTGAATTCTTTCAGGCAAACATAAAGGTGAGCGCATAGGAAGATCATAAGGCACCTGGCGAGGAGAAACAAGGAATCACCCTCACTTTGGCACTTTTTTACAAAGACTTTTAATTTATTTATATTTATGCACGTGCACATGGGAGTGTATAGTTGCACAACTATTACTGGATTGATTGTATATAATTAGAATGGCACTAATTATATGTATTATATATATTCACTTAATATTCACATCATATTAAGGTTTCACATCTTTCATCACACGCATCTAGGTTATGATGTGTGTATTGGTTATTCACCTGGAATAATTTTATTGTATTGATTAATTTATGGCTCACCACTCATGATTAGTATTATGACTTACACTTGATTTCTATATTCATTGATTGAGTTTAACAACCATAGAGTGGATGTAGAGATATACATGCACAATAATAGGAGCGCGGCACTTTAAATACCATTTACCTTTAGTTAAAGAGTGGCCATAAACAGCCAAATCCCCCCCCCCCCCCCTCGATGCCATGCTTGGGAGATGATAGGGATGTTTGCACATTCAGTCAGGAATCATATGAGGTGTAGTCAGAGGGCTACCCATGATGTGCAGGTGTCTCTTGAGGCACCAGTGGGCACCCAGAGATGAAAAATGAGGGGTGAGGTGCTGAATGGTGGGTGTGGCCAATAAATAGCTAACCTTTAAGCAGTATGGTTAAATTAATGAGCTTGGCTAGGAATGGGTAAATGAACCTACTGACTGTATACACAGCACACATATACCACAGTCCTTGCACCCACAAAATACAGTATGCCTTAATTACTGTGGTACTAGTTTAACAGACATGCACAAACCTCAGCACCCTCATTTTTTTTTCAATGAAACTCCATTACATATGCTTTTCTACACCATGTCTACCTTAACAGAAAATGTCACAGGTATATAATGGATTTAAAGTGCAGTCATTGCCCTAAACTTCTTCTCCAGCACAGAACACCCTGCCAATTAACCACCTTAGTACAGACCCTCCCGTTCCTAGTACAGACCACAACCTACCAGCTTAAACCCTCAGTACTCACAACCCAATCAAATCCTATCTCAGTACAGAGTCCCCAGTTCAGACATCCCTTTCAATACAGACCCCCAGCTTGTTCCATAGTACAGATTATCCCAAAGCAGCTCCTTTCCCCCCTTAAAGTGTATCTATTGTCAAAATGTAAAATCGCATATTCATTTCCACATTAAATCTCATTTATTTCTAAGAGCAATTACTCAGCACCTCATCTCAATCCTAGTTATTTCTAGTCTACTCCTATAACTCTGAAAAATGTTGTAGGCTTACTTTGTGAAGAATCCCACATATTTATTACTTTAAATTCCATGGCAAATGTAGTTCCCTCTGTTGTTCATAGTTTGTTGGGAGTAGTTAGAGGCTTCCTAGAAGCTTGGGTTTAGATAGAATGTTAGTTCAGTGCAGGCTGGAGAGCTCTACAGGTTAGTTCTCTGGTACCTCTCCCTGCTCTAAAAACTTGGAGAAGCTTCTTATAGTTTGTGAGTGGAGGTGAGGAGGGGCTGATCTGTATATTTATGGTAGTCTGACCAATCCCAGGCAGGAGACCTGGCAGTGTGGCAGACCAGCCCATAAATATGACAGCCTGGCCAGCATTGGAAGATGGAGTGCTGAGAGATGCTGTGTAGCCTGGAAGGGCCCCCCCCAGAGAAGGGGTGTTCTGCCTCCAGGCTGGAGGCTGGAAGCTGGAAGACAAAAGAGGAGAGCTGAAAGAGGGAGCTCCACTACCCAGCAATCCACAGCCTCCGTAGCTTGGAGAGGAACCCTTCCAGCTAGAAGGCCTGAAAGCAGCTCTATCCACAGCTGCAGGACAAGGACAGTGTGAGTACCTCTACACCCCCAGGGCCTATGAGGTAGAAGTCTGCTGGATGCAAGTTCTTGGTAAGTCTTCAGGGGGCAGTTCATAGCTTACCCAATCCATTGTCCTGGAATCAGATACCATAGCCAGGTGGTATTTTGTTCACTTAGGGGACCCCTGCAAATGTTTACTTTGCTAAAGACTGTCAGGGTTCCAGCTGGAACACAGTCATTCGAATGCCATTTTTGTAGTATTTTTGAGAAAGAAATTGTCCTCAATTTGTTACTCTGAAATCAAGTTGGGCATCCCATAACTCCTTTTCCCAATCCAAATTAAATTCCCTAATAAAACTAAAAAACCAAGCCCATGAATTGTTTCTTGTGTCCGGATACAAGTGGAAAAAGCATGTTGCCTAGTTGTGCAGGAAGTAAAGGAAGACCTAAAACCAAAAGCTCTCAAGAGGGTAGCGCTACACATGCATTCACTTTACCCTGTGAGTAGGCCTTGCTGTACCACACATTTCACAGAACCTGCCTTCTGAACTACAGAGGTGCTGAGAGGAGGAGCAAGTGGAAGGGTCATTAACCGAAACCCCTTGCTTTCCGCAATCTTACAGCAGGTTTACCCTAGCACTAGGAAAAATGCTCACAGGTGGCCAGCAGGCGTCATTCTTTGTGAGTGATATAGATCCCCAAGTGTGTTATTTAAAGACATTATAAACCTCCATACCTGCACCTTGTGTTTTTCACCTGCATAAGCTGTGCAGTGGTCATGTAGTTTCATTTGTTGCCCTGTCATTTGTTTGACAATCACTGGCCCATTAGCAGCGAAAATGGCCATTACTGTTTTTTAACATTTGGCTCCTATTGACTTTAATGAGGCATCTGAACTTTCAGTAAGTTCACAAATTTACCCCAAGTAAATTTCGGAACCCTTGCCTGAAGCCACCATGAATGTGTGTTCACTCCATAAGCTGATTGTTGGCTTTCCAATTGCCTAATTACTTTCCATGACCTCCAAAGTGAGCCTCACTGGCACGACCCCCCCCCTCCACCCCACCATGCTTTCTGGGCTCAGCTGTCCCGCGTGGGCCCAGGACCTAAATGGGGGGTGTTGTTGAAGGGAGGGAGACCAGAGAACATCCATTCACTGATCTTTCCTAGCTGGAAGGTAAAACCTTGTCTCTGGTTCCTGCTGACACTTTCCCTGAGCATTAAGACCAGGGAGGAAGATAATGGAGCTTGATCGGTGCTCTATTAGCTTTAATGGAAGGCAGGGGAGACATGAAAGAGAATCATAAAACCTTGTCCTCATAAAGTTTTAGTGAAAAAAATAAAGTTACACCCATAGCACTGCAAATATCATGTGACATAAAAAATTGCATTGTATTCTCCAAAATCTCTGCTTTCAGAATATATATACCATTTTGATGTTTTAAGTGCATTTTCCAATTCAAAATATGTATTTTAGTATGTTTATGCAAAAATGAAAAAAAAAATTCTGGCAGTTTTTGTAGCTGGAGTTCTGCTATAAACCTATTGTCTGCCTATGTGTGCTGCGGTGTTCATTTTTTGTATTGTGCTTTCATAGTAGAATTTGATGTATTAAATGTTGGCGACAAAAGAATTATTTGAGACTGGTGCGATACAAGATAATCCAGAAAAGAAACTTGCTTGGTGCCCTTGATTCATTGGCTCTGATTCCCACTGACAGTATCACTTATATCACCTTCTGCTGCAATAACACTAATCTTTTTGATTTAACTACTTGCAAGTTATCTCTTGGAGGAATGAACTGTAAATTCAGTGTCAGGCTTTAAATATTTATGCACACAAGATATATCTCCCTTGGGGATGTTACAAGCTTTAGAGTCTGAGGCTTTGTGTTACAGGATTTGCTGGACAGACTTACTATGATCAATAATAGAGAATTACACTGAGAAGAAAATTAAAAAAAGATAGATCTGATTTCTAGATGGTCCCCTGAAAGGTGCTAAATGATAAGTGCCCTTTAAAACAAAGTGCATTTATTCTTTTTGCCTTCTTCCATTGACCTAACGTAACCCACCCTCCCCCTCCACAGGTGTATATTTACCTTGATCTGACATCCCCGATTCTGATGTTTGTTTACCTTATTCATAGTGTATCATGTAACATGTGCCTTTAGGTCTGCAAAGGATTTTATTGGGAACCCCACACCAAATTTTTTTTTATAAATAGTGTGGGGTCCCCCCAAAATCCATACCAGACCCTTAGGTCACCGAGTGACCCCGGACCCATGTTTATCTGTCATTTGGCAAGCGATGTGTCCCGTGGGGAGACACTCACCAAATGACAGGTAGACATGGGGCAGGGTTGCCAAGGGATGTCACCAGCTGACCCTGCCCCATGTTTACAGTGTGTGTCCGTTTTTTTCATGTGGGTCAGTGTCTACTGTGGGAGACATTTTTTTTTAACCACTTAACCTCCAGAAGATTTACCCACCTTCAAGACTAGGCCATTTGTTGCTTTTGGGCACTGAGGTATTTTAACTGACAATTGCATGGTCATGCAAGGCTGTAGACACATTAAATTTTATATAATTTGTTTCCCACAAATAGAGCTTTCTTTTGGTGGTATTTGATAATCACTGGGCTATTTTTAAAATTTTGAAAAACAAACAAAAATTTTTACTTTCTGCTATAAAACATATCCAATAAAAAAAACATTTTTCTTCGTAAATTTAGGCCAATATGTATTTTGCTATATATTTTTGGTTGAAAAAATCCCAAGAAGCATATATGGATTGGTTTACACGAATGTTATAGCAAACTATGGTATATATACTGGAATATACTAGTAATCGCGGCTATCAGCGACTTATAGCAAGACTGTAAAATTGGGGTGGACAATCTGACACTTACTGACACATTGTGGGAACCAGTGATATTAATACAGTGATCAGTGCTAAAAATATGCACTGTCACTATACTAATGACACTGGCTGGGAATGGGTTAAACAACCAGGGTGATCAAAGGGTTAAATGTGTGCCTAACCAGTGTTTTTATGTGTACTATGTGGTGCTTTCACTGAGGGGTGTGCTAGTTTTTATTCCCTGCTTTGCAGGGAAACAAAATCCAGCACATCGCCGCTGACAGGGCAGAGCTCTGTTCTGTCTTTCTCCTTGCCAATCAGTGGGTGCCGGCTGTCTTCCTGAGCCCCCCTACTCGAAAGTGCTGGTTCACGTGATCAGGCGCAGGAGAGCCACTCTGCCACTTTATAACTAAGTTATGTGGTCAACAAGTAGTTAATAAAGGACTTGTCAAAAATTGTGTTTGTATTTTTAATCACCTTTGAAATTTTTTTGGGGGGGGTAAATGAGTACCCCATACTCATTCATATGTGGAGCGGAATCTGGGGAGCCCCTTGTTAAAGGGGGCTTCCATATTCTGATAACCCCCTGCCTGCAGACCTCCACGACCATCACCCAGGTTTTATCAAGCTTCCTTTATCAAGTGTATCAAGGGGACTTGATAAAGGGGGCTACGCCCTCTGAAACATGTTGTCATAGCAACAGCTCACACACCCCAACAGCACCCAGCTGATTTAAACCTGAAAACATCCAACAACTCTGAGACCATCCATAGCTATTAGTAGATCTCTGTAGGTGGTTCCTGCACTGAACTCAAAATCTACGTCTCTGTAACACAAACCAGCAAACTAACAACTGATAGATTTTTTTTTCTATGGGATTTATGGATAGGAATTGGATGTGCTCTGAAAGGTATCCGTCTCCACATGGTCACCACCACAGACAAAATTGAATAATACTAGGTTATTTTCAATCAAGACTGGATGTTCTTCATTAATTAGAATAACATGAATCAGGTAAATACCATATTATGTCCACTAGATGGAGTTGATGATTTTAGGAAATGAATAATTATTGTGTACTTTAGCATATCGATAAAGTATCTTATCTTATTAAAGTGCTTATCTAACAGGTGTTGGCAGGGGCATATTTACCGCAAGACAAACAAGGCATTTGCCTAAGGTGGCATTTTTTAGGGGGGCATCATTGAAGGGACACGTGTGGCATGAGGACCAGGTGCGATCCCAGAGGGGCTGCTTGATGTTGTATGCAGAGCTGTGAAGGTGAGTGTCTTTTTCTGGGGATGGGGCAGGAATGTTGTTTGTCATTGTCATGCTCTCTCCGCCGGGGAGGGGGGGCGCCCGATTTCTGTGTTGCCTAGGGCAGCACAAAACCTAAATACACCACTGGGTGTCGGGGCAGTTACCAACACCATGTGAGGCAGTCACCTTAGGTGCACTCAGTAGAATATCATACTAGGGACAATTTTAGAAATTATAGTAAGTCAATAAACCTACCAACATGTCTTTTGGAGTGTAGGAGGAAACTGGAGTACCCAACAGAAACTAATATGGGCAGCACAGTGGCTAAATGGTTAGCACTTCCACCTGGCAGTACTAGGGTCGTTGGTTCAAATCCCAGCCACAGCACCACCTGCCTGGAGTTTGCATGTTCTCCCTGTGCCTGCGTGGGTTTCCTCCTGGTACTCCAGTTTCCTCCCACATTCCAAAGATATGCTGGTAGGTTATTTGGCTCCTGTCTAAATTGGCCCTAGAATGTGTATGTATGAATGTAAGTTAAGGACCTTAGATTGTACACCCCCTGAGGGTTAGGGACTGATGTGAATGTACAATATATATGTAAAGCTGCATAAATTGACAGCACTATATAAGTACCTGAAATAAATAATGCAAGCACAGGAAAAACAGGCAAAAGCCATGCACAGTGTCCTGGCTGAGATTCTAATTGAGGACCTCTAGTGCTGCAAGGCATAAGTGCTAGCTGCACACTTGCCATTAGCATCAATACAGATATGTTTAAATGATGGGTTATTTTTATTTGGTGCACATTCTTTCTTTTTTTATTCCTGGAAAGCAAAACTATACAGTTTGAGAACATCTCATATGGAATATGTAAATACAAAGAAACCCAATAGTGACATCTAGTGAGCAACTATGGGTTTATCAAGCAAAATAACCAGTCAATGTATGAACGGTATCATGTCACATCTTCATGTTGCTGGAGTCCTAAGAGAAAGCTGGAGCCCTTTGTACAATGTTCACCATTCTGCAAACTCGCATAAAATCTACACGTGCTTATAAAGATACTGACAATACCAGGATGTTGGGACAGGGAAGTGGCCTGTTAACTTGTATATTGGGGGGGGACATATGCAGCACATCTCTGCAATACATGCACATTGCTCCATAATTTATCCCTTTAAGGACCCCCGAAAGTGCAGAATAATCCCTGCTGATTTGCCAGAAGTGCACTTAGCTCCTAAATACTTTTGTGGGCTGACAACAATCAAGTTGTTCTAAAGAGAAGAAAAAAAAGTATTTAACCTTAACACATTCTATGCATTAAAGTAAAAATATCCCCATTACTTCTTGCCCCCACCCCCCACTTCATCCCCAAATGCTCACCTGCCTCCTCCACTGATCCAGCACTGTCCCATCTCTTGCAAAAGACACTGAGAGTAGCATGTAGGCAGGTGCCTACAAGGTGGGCTGTTATTAGCTAGAGGTTATGAGCTGCCCAGGTGGGGAGGGGTAATGCTGGGTCTGCCAGTTTCACTAGCTTTTTCTGGGCGATGTATATAAATAGGGAGGAATGCTGGGTCCGGGGTCAGCCAGAGCCAGAGAGGACTGCATGGGAAGAGGCTAACAGGTCCACAATGTAACCCAATGTAAAAAATTTTTTGCAATTGTTGAACAGATATAACAAAAAGGAGCAAATAAGAGAAGCATATTGGAAACTTCTCCTATTTGCACCTATCTGGTCTGTTAAGTATATCATTGAAAGCATTTTGTTATGACACCCAAAGTTTCTACAGATCTGGCGTCTCTGCCTTGATGTAGCCCAACTGTCTAGATTTGATCAGACCCTTTTGTCCATATGAGACTTTTTTCACCGCATCCCCTGGAACCCTATTATTCTTTTTTTTTCTTCTTTCTTTCCCTTCCTCTTCTCTGTTCTGTTTGTCTTCATGATATTTGTGCTGATTGTAACCTTTTTTTCTTTTTTATATAAAAGAACTGCACCAGCAATATTGTATCTATCTGTTGGACTTCCTCAGGAGTCCTGGATGCAGAATGCCAGTGTGCATCCGGTGAGGCTCAGTGTTCCATCTTTCCTGCCTTTTGTAAGTGGATCGTGTGCTGATCTTTGTGTACTAATTCCTTGGTCTCTAATTGCCCACCATTTTTGCAAATTGTGATGCTTTATTTTATCTCTTCATATGCTGCACTTGTGTACTAAGTTTATTTCTTTGTCTATACTTCTGTGCATTTTTTTGTACTATTCATCAGAAAACTTGTAAGTTTTATTTTTTGTTGGTCAGTGCTCTTGTTTCTGACTGTTATTTTGACATTGTCTATTCTATAATAAAATCCATTACAAAAGAAAGCATTTTGTTATATCTGTTCAACAATTGCAAAAAAATAGCTTTTTGTAAGCAGGTGCTTCCAAAAAGGGTTTTAAAGTGTTAACAGTTTTTCTTTTGCTGTGCTCATACCCTGGCGTTACTTACATCAGCTGTGTTGTGTACAAACCAAGTGTTACAATGTAACTGTTTGTAACATTTGTTCTTGGTTGACTTGCTAGGCTGGTGGATCTGGGAAGGAAGGGTTAACACTGCTGACTACGTTTCCTGCCATTTTTCAGTACGATGTTGCCCACTACAGGTCATACCATATAAATAAGGGTTTATTAGTGCCCCAATGGAGAGAAATGGGAGAGAAGTTCCAGATATACCGTCAAGATGTACCTGTTACTCTGCCGGTTTCCCCCCTTCTGGGAGCCCATTCGGGGTTCCAAGGGGTCTGGATCTACATGGATTTATACCAGACTCTTGTGTATTAACTAGTCTATTGCCTTTGTGGATTTACTGCTTCTGGAGCTCTTACCTTGCTATGGATTACTTGTATAAACTCTGCTGCTAAACACGGATATGGCCACCTCATGGAGCACTGAGAGAGCTTTGTACAGGAATGTGTACTAAAGATGCTCTGGAGAACTGTTTCTATGTTACCTTCAACTACTTTAGTAAATAATGTTGTACATTTCAAGTGCCTGGTCTGAAGCCTCTGAAGGGTTGCAGGCATTGTGTATCAAAGAATAGGGCTTAGAAGAGGGAACTAAAGAGGTTAGGGAAGATCCATTTCAGAGGTCTAATAAGCAGAATGCTGTCCAGAGGAAGGTAGCTTGCCATTGCTAATGACTACTGTATTTTTGTCACATGCTAAAGCAGCCGACCAGGAGACAGGTGACATGGCAAGGGTAATGGATACTCTGGTAGTGAAAGGGTATTATGCTTGGCATTAGTTCCCCACACTGTGAAGCGAAACAAAACAGAAAGCGCACCAACCTTGCGCATTACCTCAGTAAACCAAATTTTATTGAATACAGAATAATACTCACAAACAGCGAAGCAAATCAAGCATGTAAGTCCTCAAGTAAACTTTAGAATAGTAGAGCCTGCGTGAGTCCCATCAAAGGGGTAGACACTCAGGGTACAGCTGATGCATTTCGAAGGGGGTCCCTTCTTCATCAGTAGCTCTGATGTAGAAGGGACCCCCTTCGAAACGCTTCAGCTGTACCCTGAGTGTCTACCCCTATGATGGGACTCGTGCAGGCTCTACTATTCTAAAGTTCCCTTGAGGACTTACATGCTTGATTTGCTTCGCTGTTTGTATTATTCTGTATTCAATAAAATTTGGTTTACTGAGGTAATGCGCAAGGTTGGTGCGCTTTCTGTTTTGTTTCGCTTCGCAGTACTGGTTGGGCTTCTACAGCCTTGTTTGGAGGTGCACAACCCCATATGCACTGGTGGTCGAATTCTTCAAGTTCTGGTTCCATCTATCCACCCCTTCTTGGGTCTCCAAGCGCAGGAGAGTTCGTTTCTGGTTCTATTAGTTCCCCACATACTGGGACCAGCCTTTCGGCATAGAGTACCTAGGGGCCTAGCCTGGAGTCACAGGAGAGAGAGAGGTAGATAGGGGCCCACGAAGGAGAACAAGCATGGAGTTGTAGAGAAGTGAGTTTCCTTTTCCCAATTGTAACATTCAGGGCATTATAAAATAAAATATTCCTTAGCGTCCAATCAAATCAATGTCCTTAATATGTAGCCTCAAGTGAATGCCCAGTACGTGTGGGTACGAATGTTTTCCTGCTCCCGGAGCAGTGCCTCAGAATGTACTGCAGCTACAGACAGCTAGCATTTTTAGGACGAGGTCCCCAATGGCAGCTTATTTCAATTAGTACAGGGTTCTTTTATGATTATTTCTAATTCTGTCATTTTAACGTAATAAAAGCTGTGGTCAATGAATACCTGATTAGTTGTATTGTGTCTTTAGAGTGAACATTATCAGTCATCCACTGGTGTCCTAGTTGAAGATGATTTGCGTAATGAACTATTATGTATGTTTTAAGTGTCTTCATTACATAAAGATTAATTTAATATTCCACAGAAGCAAGTAATTATGAAGTTTTAGTTTAGATCCAATACTCCCTAGAACAAATGGTCCTATGAATAATAATAGGTGCATGGCATGCTAATGATCAGAGTTGGGTTTAGCATCCATTACCTAATGAAAGCTGCATTGGGCTGCAAGTGGCTTTGTCAGACTGCAAACCATATTGAGGGTGCCCATTCACATTACTATGCTGTGGTAACGTGTTATGTACAATGCAGTGCCAACAAACAAATATTACAGAGCATTGCTATACACATTATGTGGGTAAAGATTAGGTGGAGATACATGTACATCAGTGCAGAAAGAGCAATAAAGACAGGTGGGTAGCACTGCTGAGCACTGGTGGGTGGCACTTCTCTGTGACAGCTGCCAGTTATTGGCAGTACTTTCCTCACACTGTGACAGCATGAGGAAAGTGTTACCGATAACCGGCAATTGTATTTACTCCGTGATCTGCTGTGTCATTGGACACAGCTGATCAAGTGGTAAAAGGCTGTGAATGGCCTTTTACCTCACCACGTGGTCAGCTGTGTCCATAGGACACAGCGATCACGGAGATCGGCATGTGCGTGCCCGTGGGGGCGCATTCTGGAAGGACGTCATATGACACCCCCCAGAACTGGGTAACCCTGCTGTAGCTATCATTCGGCCATAACGCAGTTACCAAGTGGTCAGTCAGATTAGGGTGATGTTGCTGTTTGCAAGCCAAGCTAATTATAGAAAAAGAAAATTAATTGCACACAGTGTACAATTTCACTGACACTGTCATTGAAAATCTTACTGTTCCATAAAACCACGTACAGAGTTAAAGAGGTTGTAAAGGCTCAAGGTATTTTACCTTCATGCATTCTATACATGAAGGTTAAAAAACCTTCTGCGTACAGCACCCCCCCCCCCCAAGCCCCCTCAATACTTACTTGAGCCTCATTGCGATCCAGCAATGTCAACAACAGCCTCTGTGGTCGCAGGTATCTGCCTCCTCATTGGCTGAGACAGCAAGCTGGAGCCAATGATTCCAGCTGCTGTCAATTACAGCCAGTCATCCAATGAAGAGATAGTGGGGCAGGGCCAAGCCGCAGCTCCGTGTGTGAATGAACACACAGAGCAGCGGGTGCCCCCATAGCAAGCTGCTTTCTGTGGGGGCACCCCTTAGGCGCAAGGGGCCAGGAGAGCCTGTGGGTAACCCAAGAAGAGGAGGATGCAGGCTGCTCTGGGCAAAACCACTGCACACAGTAGATAAGTATAGACATGTTGGTCTTTAAAAAAAAAAAAAAAAAAAAAAAGAACCTTTAGAATTGCTGAATTTTCAATGTTGCCCTTGAATCTGCCACAAAACACACTATCCCTGTTGTACATTCATTTTATTTTTGCATATGTACAGTGGGGATCGAAAGTTTGGGCACCCCAGCTAAACATTTGTATTAATGTGCATAAAGAAGCCAAGGAAGGATGGAAAAATCTCCAAAAGGCATCAAATTACAGATTAGACATTCTTATAATATGTCAACAAAAGTTAGATTTTATTTCCATCATTTACACTTTCAAAATAACAGAAAACAAAAAAATGGCGTCTGCAAAAGTTGGGGCACCCTGCAGAATTTATAGCATGCACTGTCCCCTTTGCCAAGCTGAGACCTGCCAGTGTCATGGATTGTTCTCAATCATCGTCTGGGAAGACCAGGTGATGTCAATCTCAAAGGTTTTAAATGCCCAGACTCATCTGACCTTGCCCCAACAATGAGCACCATGGGTTCTTCTAAGCAGTTGTCTAGAAAACTGAAACTGAAAATAGTTGACGCTCACAAAGCTGGAGAAGGCTATAAGAAGATAGCAAAGCGTTTTCAGATGTCAATATCCTCTGTTCGGAGTGTAATTAAGAAATGGCAGTCATCAGGAACAGTGGAAGTTAAAGCAAGATCTGGAAGACCAAGAAAAATATCAGACAGAACAGCTTGCAGGATTGTGAGAAAAACAATTCACCCCCACGTTTGACTGCACGATCCCTCCAGAAAGATCTGGCAGACACTGGAGTTGTGGTACACTATTCCACTATAAAGAGATACTTGTACAAATATGGTCTTCATGGAAGAGTCATCAGAAGAAAACCTCTTCTACGTCCTCACCACAAAAATCATCGTTTGAACTTTGCAAATGAACATATAGACAAGCCTGATGCATTTTGGAAACAAGTTCTGTGGACCGATGAGGTTAAAATTGAACTTTTTGGCTGGAAAGAGCAAAGGTACGTTTGGAGAAGAAGGGGCACAGAATTTAATGAAAAGAACCTCTGTCCAACTGTTAAGCATGGGGTTGGATCAATCATGCTTTGGGGTTGTGTTGCAGCCAGTGGCACAGGGAACATCTCACGAGTAGAAGGAAAAATGGATTCAATAAAATTTCAGCAAATTTTGGATGGTAACTTGATGCCATCTGTGAAAAAGCTGAAGTTAAAGAGAGGATGGCTTCTACAAATGGATAATGATCCTAAACACACCTCGAAATCCACGGGGGATTACATCAAGAGGCGTAAACTGAACGTTTTGCCATGGCCTTCACAATCTCCTGACCTCAACATAATTGAAAATCTATGGATAGACCTTAAAAGAGCAGTGCGTGTCAGACAGCCCAGAAATCTCAAAGAACTGGAAGACTTTTGTAAGGAAGAATGGGCAAAGATACCTCAAACAAGAATTGAAAGACTCTTGGCTGGCTACAAAAAGCGTTTACAAGCTGTGATACTTGCCAAAGGGGGCAGTACAAGATATTAACTCTGCAGGGTGCCCAAACTTTTGCAGATGTTTTGTTTTCTGTTATTTTGAAAGTGTAAATGATGGAAATAAAATCTAACTTTTGTTGACATATTATAAGAATGTCTAATCTGTAATTTGATGCCTTTTGGAGATTTTTCCATCTTTCCTTGGCTTCTTTATGCACATTAATACAAATTTCTGTACATGTCCCCATGGCAATGTCTAGCTTACCATGCCTTATTGACAGTAGTTTTCCTATTATCCCTAAAATGGCCAAACGTTAACAAGATTCACCCCCTCCCCTCAATCCATGTAGTTCAGAAGGCAGGCTCTATGAAATGTGTGACCCAGCATTGCCTACCCACAAGGCATAGTGAATGTGTGCCACAGAATGCAAGGAAGTAAATGTGTGGGGATCTCCATAAAGTAAGTTTACAAACTTCAAGATTGTTCATAGTAATAGGAGTAGGCTAGAAATATTTTAAAAAAGTGGAAATGAGTATGTGATTTTATATTCTGCCCAGGGGTGTATTTACCACAAGGCATTTACCTAGGGCAGCATTTTTCAGGGGGGGCAGCACTTGGAAGAAGGGACACACGTGGCATGGGGACCTGGTGGGTTCCGAGAGATGCTGTGGGTTTCATGACGGTGTATGCACAGCCCGACTCTCTTTCCTGGGGATGTCCAGAGCTGTGAAGGTGAGTGTCTTTTTCTCGCCATGGGTGGCTGGTGTATGGGGGGCAGTGGTAGTGAAAGGCTTGGGTGGAGGGCAGGGGTGTTCTTGGTCAATGTCAAGCTCTTTCTGCGGGGTGGGGAGGCATCAATTTTTATGTTGCCTAGGGCAGCACAAAACCTAAATACACCACTGAGTCTGCCCATAGATAAGTTTTAAACCCGGTTTCATGCTTCCTTAGAAAAAGAAAAAACACCATTTCTAAAGCTCACCCTGAAACTTGTAATTACTTTACTTAGCAGTTGGACCTCATGCACACAGGGTGTATTTGCAGCCACTTTTAGAGGCATCAGGCATTTTTTTTGTACTGCTTCCAAATGTCCCTCCATGTTATCCTATGCACACATAGACTTTTAGAAGCTTTTAGTGGTTGGGACATTTATCAGCAGGAAGAAAAAACCCCAGGGCCTGTGTGTCCAGGAGCAGCAGCATTTTGGCAGAAAAAAACGTTTGACGTGTATAAACGCATCTAAACACGTGTTAATGCAAGGTGCATTATCCTGGCCAATAAAATAAATTAACACCCAAGTACTTGATGCCTGTATATGCGCCTAAATGCTTGTAAAACTGTTAGACACTTTTACATGCGTCAGGAGTTTTTTTCTGCAAAAACGCTGCTGCCAAGAGGAGGAGCGTTTTTAAAATGTCCTGTTTTTTGGGGGGTTTTTTGTATCCCTCGTTTTCTGCAATCCCCCTTAAGGCTATGCCATCTTTGAAAAATCCTTTCATTATCCTTCCAAAACCTTGCTTTTGCCCTTCAACCACATCATCGCTCAATCAGGTGCATGCACAGACTGGAATTAGCCAAGTCTCGCCGTGAATGCAGAGTTGCCTTGGTGCTGTGCCAGGTGGTAGCATCACAGCTCATCCCCATCAAGAACAGTGAACAATCCTTGTGATGTGGACAGTTACATGGGGTTCCAGGAAGTAAAATCGAGATCGGGTGCCCCTGCTGGGTACAAAAGCGCTGCATCACCACGGCAAGGCATTCAGAAGATCATAGCATGGACAGTGTGCTGTGAATAGAGAATAAAATGCTCATGCCCTAGTGATACCCTTGGCCAAAACAAATGACAAAATCTCAATAATGGCACAGCGTTGGGGGATTTTGAAGATGTCTACAAAAAGTATGCACACTATGTTTACAGATGAGGGACATTAAAAAAAAAAAGTTTAATTCTGCTTTAATGTAACTGTTGGACTAAAACTTGTGCTTTTACAATTTGCACATATGCCTATGAAGAAGACAATAATAATCTAGGGAAAATACAGCAGCATTGTTGGATCTTATTGATAGTAATCACATAACTACTGCAACATGTACAGTGTTTATTCCTGAAGAGCCAGATGCTGACAGGAAGAGAATTTCAAATTCAACCTGCTCTATCCGCTTATGTGCTCTCTTGGATGAGTGTGCTAAATGAGTCATGTCAGGATAACATGAGGGAATAACTGGGCTCTGGTATTTACGCGTCACTAAGGAAATAACAGCCAAATCTTCTATCTGCTTCTCTGGGGGCACATACTGTCATGATTACTAGTTTATCTCCTCACGGAGACCAATCTCATACAGTGCAAGAAAATTATATACAATATATACGAATATATTTTATATACATATGTGTGTGTATATATACGGTTGTGTTCAAAATAATAGCAGTGTGTTGAAAAAAGTGAATAAAGCTCAAAATCCTTCTAAGAGCTTTTATTTCCATACACACAAATGCATTGGGAACACTACACATTATATTCCAAATCAAAACATGAAGCAAAATATATCAAATTTGTGTTGTTCCTCTAAAAAAATTTAAGAAAAGTGAATATTAGACTGTTCAAAAAAATAGCAGTGTTTGTATTCTTCTTTACAAACTCAAACATTCACTATATAAACTGGAAAATATTTGAAGATTTTGCTTTCCTTTGAATCAATTAATATTTAGTTGTATAAGCACTGTTTCTGAGAACTGCTGTACATCTGTGTTGCATGGAGTCAACCAACCTCTGGCACCTGTGAACAGGTATTCCAGACCAGGATGATTGGACTACATTCCACAGTTCTTCTCTATTTCTTGGTTTTGCCTCAGAAACTGCATTTTTGATGTCACCCCACAAGTTTTCTATTGGATTAAGATCCGGGGATTGGGCTGGCCACTCCATAACGTCAATCTTGTTGGTCTGGAACCAAGATGTTGCACGTTTACTGGTGTGTTTGGGGTCGTTGTCTTGTTGGAACACCCATTTCAAGGGCATTTCCTCTTCAGCATAAGGCAGCATGACCTCTTCAAGTATTCTGATGTATTCAAACTGATCCATGATCCCTGGTATGCAATAAATAGGCCCAACACCGTAGTATGAGAAACATCCCTATATCATGATGCTTGCGCAACCATGCTTCACTGTCTTCACAGTGTACTGTGGCTTGAATTCAGTGTTTGGGGGTCGTCTGAGAAACTGTCTCCAGCCACTAGACCCAAAAAGAACAATCTTACTTTCGTCAGTCTACAAAATGTTGCGCCATTTCTCTTTAAGCCAGTCAATGTGCTCTTTGGCAAATTGTAACCTCTTCAGCACGTCTTTTTTTCAACAGTGGGACTTTGCTGGGGGCTTCTTGCAGATAGCTTGGCTTCACATAGGCGTCTTCTAATTGTAACAGTACTCACAGGTAACTTTAGACCTTCTTTGATCTTCCTGGAGCTGATTGTTGGCTTTAGAGTCCTTGCCATTTTGGCTATTCGTCTATCCATTCGAATGGTAGTTTTTCACTTTCTTCCACGTCAAGGTACGCTGTTCTTCTGAACAATGTCTGGAATGACCCATTTTCCTCAGAATTTCAGATAGAAATGCATTGTAACCAGCATGTACAACATTTGCTGCCTTCCTTCCTTAAATAAGGGCAATAATTGCCACCTGTTTTTCAAAGAATGAATGACCTCACTAATAGAACTCCACACTGCTATTATTTTGAACATGCCCCTTTCAATTAGTGATTCAATTACACAGAATCAGCAGCATGCATGTCATGACTGTTGGGTCTGTTGGATTTCTATTACTCTACTACACCTGCTAGTAAATTATTTGCCATGTAGAAATATGATTTCTACCAAAAACAGTGATTGATCAGGTTAGTGATGTCTGACTGCTATTATTTTGAACACAACTGTATATATATATATATATATATATATATATATATATATATACATACACACACACTGCTCAATAAAATTAAAGGAACACTTTGAAAACATCAGATCTCAGTGTGGAAAAATCTCATGCTGGATATCTATACTGATATGGACTGGGTAATGTGTTAGGAAAATAAGGATGCCCCATCGTTTGATGGAAATGAAAATTATCAACCTATAGAGGACTGAATTCAAAGACACCCTGAAAATCAAAGTGAAAAAATGATGCAGGAGGCTAGCCCATTTTGCTGAAATTTCATT
Source organism: Staurois parvus (assembly GCF_062004578.1). Classification (NCBI taxonomy): domain Eukaryota; kingdom Metazoa; phylum Chordata; class Amphibia; order Anura; family Ranidae; genus Staurois; species Staurois parvus. The sequence continues at coordinate 11,149,678 of NW_028318117.1, read as the reverse complement.
GCAGCAACACAAAATGGTACTCAGTAGTTTGTATGGCCCCCACATGCTTGTATACATGCCTGGCAACGCCTGTCCTAGGGTATTTCCTCTCAGATCTGGACCAGGGAATCACTGAGCTCCTGGACAGTCTGAGGTGCAACCTGGCGGTGTCAGATGGACCGAAACATGATATCCTAGAGGTGTTTCTATTGAATTTAGGTCAGGTGAGCGTGGGGGCCATTCAATGGTATCAATTCCTTCATCCTCCAGGAACTGCCTGCATACTCTCGCCACATGAGGCAGGGGATTGTGCACCAGGAGCAACCCAGGACCCACTGCACCAGCGTAGGGTCTGACAATGGGTCCAAGGATTTAATCCCCATACCTAATGGCAGTCTGGGTGCCATTGTCCAGCCTGTAGAGGTCTGTGCATTCCCCCCAAGGATATACCTCCCCAGACCATCACTGACCCACCATTAAAATGGTCAAGCTGAATCATATTAGAGGCAGCATAACATTCTCCACGGCTTCTCCAGACACTTTCAAGTCTGTCACATGTGCTCAGGGTGAACCTGCTCTCATCTGTAAAAAGCACAGGGCACCACTGGCGGACCTGCCAATTCTGGTGTTCCATGGCAAATGCCAATCGAGCTCTATGGTGCCTAGAGGACATTGGGCCCTCAGGCCAACCTTATGCAGTCTGTTTCTGATTGTTTGGTCAGAGACATTCACACCAGTGGCCTGCTGGAGGTCATTTTGTAGGGCTCTGGCAGTGCTCATCCTGTTCCTCCTTGCACGAAGGAGCAGATACCGGTCCTGCTGATGGGTTAAAGACCTTCTACGGTCTGTCTCCTGGAATCTCCTCCATACACTTGAGACTGTGCTGGGAGACACAGCAAACTTTCTGGCAATGGCAAGTATTGATTTGCAATGCTGGTGGAGTTGGACTGCCTGTGCAACCTCTGTAGGATCCAGGTATCACCTCATACTATCAGTAGTGACACTGACCCTAGCCAAATGCAAAACTAGTGAAAAACAGTCAGAAAAGATGAGTGAAATGTCAGTGGCCTCCATCTCTAAAACCATTCCTGTTTTGGGGGTTGTCTCATTGTTGCTCACCTAGTGCACCTGTTGTTAATTTCATTACCACCAAAGCAGCTGAAACAGATTAGCATCCCCCAGCGTAATTCTAGCCACTAATCATTAGATGTGGTGGCTGCATTAGTTTTATTTTAGCCTTTTTCACCTCTGTTTATCACTTGATGATCTGGACAGTAACAAACCTCCTCTGTTAGAGTGCCCCCACTCTGGAATTAGCACAGGGGGCACACCTAACAAACTAAAGCAAAATTCCAGCTAACACTTTATAAGCAGGGATAAAGGTTTTACATAAATACATAAAAGCTGATCATTGTAAGCACCCATCAGTGTTGAATGGTTTGTCTCAACTTTGTAACTTATACAATCTGCAAGAGAGCTTGTTCTTTTGAAAAACAACAGATTTACTGGCCAGATCACAAGATGAGAAAAGTGCCCTCCTCTAGTTGTGCTGCTAGGTTAACTTTAGTATTTGGCTCCACTGTAGTGAGTGGAGTGGTGATGGATTTTTTTTGTTCTGTTCAGGGTTTCCCAAGCTGAGATTTTATTTCCTTTCACCTGCCTCTGTAAGAAGATTCCAGAGTATAGAGCAAGGAGATTTAAATGATCAGTTGAATATTTATCATGCAACAGCCAGTAGCTGGAAGGAGGCATCCAGAAGATGACTGGGAAGGTGATAAATGTTTGGGAGGACTGAACACTGTGTTCTGGCTCTCTTGAGGTGGCTGCCCCTGAAGCCAGCTCCACCAAGACAAGAAACTGCAGTCTGGGCCCCAGCAGCTGTTGGGCGGAGGGCCTGGAGAGGATTGCCAGATGATTATATTTTCTGAAAGGCACTGTACTGAAGACCTGGTCTGAAACAGGTTCTTGTTATCTCCCTCAATGAGGATCTACCTACTGGGTGGCTGGGACACTGAGTAAATACCTTGCTTCAGACAAGTAGTTCTGCAAGTACCAGAAGGAAACTAAGCGCCAGACATGGCTATGTGGACTGCTGCTGTAGGGTCTTAGAGATACTGGCCATCCCCCCAGAAAAGCTGCTATTTAGATTAGAAGATTAGAGAGAAGTTTGTACTCTTATCATTGCTATTGTTTTGGAGTTTCCTGTGACCTTAAACCCCTGCCCTGTTAAAGTTCTTCAACAATAAATAATAAAAAAGACATCCCTAGACTGAGCCTAAATTGTTGGTGTGTGGGATGGTGCTTGTGCGTTTGGCAGCCTCTGTACTACTTTGAGAGAACCCGTCTCTTTCCAGTAGCCCTTCTCCTAGGGTAGGCACTACAAAAGAAACCCTATAAATAAAAAAGGATGCAGCCATTATATAGCAACCTCTAGGGTGCTACTAGAATACTGTAGTGTATTGCAGGCAAAATCATTGTGACATAATTGCGTGAGTCTGTTATTGAGGACGCATTATTACAGGTCAGCTGGATGACAGGTGTGGCTCGCTCACGTCCTCCTGACTCTGGAGGACCACAGGACCTCCAAGAAGCTGGTAAGCAGGAAGGGGTGGAGACCTAATCTGCATGTTCATGGGAGACTGGCCATTCCCAGATTTGGAGACCTTGGTAGAGTGGTGGACTGGCCCATAAATATGGGAGAGTCAGGCTGATAGACAAGTCAGGTGGAAGATGGAGCGCTGAGGAGACTGTTGGCACCTGGGAGGGGTCCCCTAGGTCTAGGAGGTCTGGGCTCAGGCTACCCACAATACAGTGGTCCTTATGAGGGTAACACTACAACTACATCTAAGAATTGATATGCTGCAATATTAATAAAGGTTTGCTTTTGTGTTTAATACCACTTTAAATGGATTGTTTAGTTGGGCTCTTACACAACTTCGTTTTTTTTTTTAACCCCTAAAGGTGATTATACAATTAGGCTCTAACATGTGTGGCCAGTAGGGATGAACTTAGGTGTCCTCTGAACTTCCTCTAAGCTCATTGGAGTACAAAAAAGTTAAAGCTTAAGTTTGGAGGACGCCTTCACTCCTCACTAGTAGCCAGTACTCTTAGACTTCACTACAAGTTGGCAAGGCACCAACATCTGAATTACCTATCCAAGTCATGGGTGAACAGTTGCCGATCTTGTTTGTTTAGAACAGTGGGGGCAATTACTGGAACTGATCCCCTGTATGGGTCTCTTCTGCAGCAGCTGAAAGCTGGCTTCTTCTCCTCTCCCTCCCACTTTTGGCAGCTGCTGAGCCATAGAGGAGATTGGTTCCAATAAGTGTCCCCTCGCCACACCGATCACCCTCCCTGTACACCATATGTTTCCCCCTTCTTCCCAGGCTCATATGTGTCCCCACCCCTGCAGTGCTGCCAGGTTCCATCCTCTCCTACCCACTGTCAGCTGCAAGCACACAATAGGGATCCTTCAGGATGGAGAGTGGGGGAAGGGTCCGGGAAATATGTTACCAGTCGCTCCTTTGAAGAAAAGTAAACTTTTTTTTGGGGGGGGGCCCAGTCAGGTTAGCTGTATGGGTCCTTTGGTTTCTAACAGCAGCCCTGCATGCTCCCAATGCAATGGACCAAAAGAAAAGGAACATGACCCCTTTTCTCCAAAACAGTTGTGGTGCACTGCAGTGCATTTGAGTGCCATTCACAATAAACTGCACTGTAACACATTGCACTAGACCAGACATGTTCACGTGGTTGCAGTAACACAAATTTTGTTGCATGTTTCCACTGTACATGTCTGAATGGGCCCTTAAGGAAACTGATTGCTTTTACAAAGAGCCAACCGCTGGCTCTAAAAAACAATACCAGGATGATGCTTGCAGCTGTAAGTGAATGCTGCAGTTGAGGACTAGAGGAAACCCCCCCCCCCCCCCCCTTTTCCTTCCTTGAAGATATAGTGCCTTGAAAAAGTACTCATATCCCTTGAAATTTTCCACATTTTGTCATGTTACAACAAAAAAAGTAATTATATTTTATTGGGATTTTATGTGATAGACCAACACGAAGTAGCACATAATTATGAAGTGGAAGGAATATGATAAATGGTTTTCAAATTTTTTTTACAAATAAATATATGAAAAGTGTGGCCTGCATGTGTATTCAGCTCCCTTTACTCTGATACCCCTAACTAAAATGTAGTGGCACTAGTTGCCTTCAGAAGTCACTGAAGTAATTCATAAATAGAATCCAACTATGTGTAATTTAATCGCAGTATAAATACAGCTATTCTGTGAAGCTCTCAGAGGTTTTTTGTAGAGAACATTAGTGAACAAACAGCATCATGAAGGCTAAGGAACACATCAGACAGGTCAGGGACAAAGTTGTGGAGACGTTTAAAGCAGGGTTACGTTATAAAAAATTAACCAAAGTTTGAATATCTCACAGTGCAGGACAACTATTAGTCATGCGCTCCACAAATCTGGCCTTTATGGAAGAGTGGCAAAAAAGAAAGCCATTGTTGAAAGAAAGCCATAAGAAGTCCCGTTTGAAGTTTGCGAAAAGCCATGTGGGGGACAGCAAACATGTAGCAGATAGTGCTCCGGTCTGATGAGACCAAAATGCTGTATTTCAGAATCTGAAATCTGCTTAGAAGTTGAGGATTATATTAGGCTACAGTCACAAGGGCAATTAGGGCCAGTGCAAATTGTAGCAGCAGTTTCTTCTGAGGCTGCCCGCAGTTCTCAGCAGATAAATACAGCCACCGTCCCCATTCACTATGGCAACAGGTCGCTGGTGGACGCAGCTATTGTCTGCACAGCCAGCAATTACCTGCAGTGATTGCTGCTGGGTTCACGCAAATGCAGTTTTGGTAGAAAACTGTATTTTCTACCAAAGCTCTTCCACCAATTTTTCCCACAGCTTCACTGTTGGCTTGGGCATCAGAACCTAACTCAGATCCTCTCATAGTGCCACACAGGTTTCTCAGATCGCTACTTCACCCTTGTCACCTTTGCAGGGAAATCCAGAGAGGAGGGGCTAAGCCTGTAGTTTCTTTGTGCTCAGAATACAGCTCTGCCTTCCTCCCCAGAGCACCCTGTAAAGGAAAGCCAGTCCGCTTGGGGCACTGTGCAAACTATATGTATCCTTGGGGAAAGACTTAGAGGAAGAGGGAAGTCAAACACTTGATGTTATCATCAAGACGTTCACTGCCTACAAGCAACCCTTCCATTGCAGCAGCCATTGTCTTGAACTCCAACATCCATATTTACTATTACTTATTTAAACTACAATGGGACTTATTTATGACCTCCCCCTTCTAAAATATTCAACCTTCTATAATTTTATTTTGAATATACACAATCTATATCAGGCTAAAACTAAAACTCAATTTTACTTCCTGTATTCTTTTATAAAAATTTAGGATAAGTCAGAGTCACAGTACCAGGGATAGCTTTATTCAGAAAACCAAACAGCATTCCACATAAACCAGGAGGCCACACAGTTTCCGGAGACTGAAGACTGGTGGTGACTAAATTGATGAAAACTAGAGCGGCTGCCATTAGCGATGACCAGGATTCATTCAGAAGAACCCAAAACTGTTCATTGCTGACAAAAGACAGGACATGGCGAGTTGTGCTGGGCCTCCTCTCCGGGGCTGAGCTGCATTGTCAAGCAAGGACAAGAAACAAACAATGTAAGGAAAAGCTGAAGTGACTCGTATTGCCACCTGTGGGGTCTTAGCTGAATTGTATGTCTATTGTGTCCTGCAGCATTACCCCTGGAATATACCATATCTATATCAATGACTTCTGTAAAAGGAAAGACATCACTATCCGTTTCCAAACATAAAAATTGCTGCTTTGCTTTACTAAAAATGCAATTTGTAAAATGAACAGAGACGACACAGCTAATATTTTAGGGTCTAAATAAGCCTGCATTACAGTCAGTAAGTGCTGGGAGTATTAAATCTGCTGGTTTAGTTCAGCCACTGGGCCCTAGAGGTGCATTGCCTTAAGGCAGCTATTAATTGTTAATAGGATGGTAAAATGCTCCAACACACATAAAACATACCTGAATTAATTTGAAAATGCAGTGCACCAAAAAGCACAGGATGTGACTTATGATGCCATTCAAAATGAATTCCACCACACTGCAGTGCATGCATACCCATGTATTAATAGGAGTTTCCACAACACAGATGTAAAACCAGCATTATTGGGAATCTACAATACTCCTAAAATGCAGATACATATTCAGAAAGTGAACAGTTTACTTTAAGACAATTTAGATATACTTAAAGTGGAACTTTAGTCAGAAAATAAGGTCCAGTTAGATCACTTCAGGCCGACCCATTTTGCTGGTATAGCTATGTAAAACATTAAAAATAAGTGCCTACACGGTTTACAATTAAGTAATACACTGTCTCACCCTGCCCTGCACATGCTTAGTTGCTCTCTTTATTTTAGGTACTGTGCCAAATTTGTAGAGGGCAATCTGCTGACAGCCTAAAGATTTACTGCTGCTCAGGGGCTCTGGGCTTCCACAAAGTGGCAGCCTCTGGCAAGCAGAAACAGGAGCAATGTGGGAGGCGATTTACAGCACACACTAACTTTGTTAGCAAAATTATTAATGTGGAATGTATATTTCATGCTAAATAACAGTATTTTTATCAAGCTGTTACTGGGTAAAGTTCCACTTAAAACAGTTGGCATTTTGCTTTTTCAGTTGCCTAGATCAGGGTTAATATTGGTAGAGTGCAAAACAGCATGTACCAAAAGCTTTAAACCATGTTAGGTTGCTCTATCCCAGGCAATTTGCTTCTCAAATGACCGCACAATGAATAGTTTCTCTGTTACTATATAGCCAAGTTTGGAGAACAGCAGAAGGAAGCAGCCACTGCATTGTTACCACAGCAACGGTTATTGGTTTCTTGCCCACTGCAGTTTTATTCTACTCAGTCTGGTAAGCCCTTGCCAAAATAACCAATGAAAAGATAGGGAGCAGAGGATTTGCAGAGAAAGTTGCTATCTCCAGAGTCTTTTGAATAATGTAAAGAATTAAATGTAATTCTTAAGAATGGTAAAAGACTGTGCCTCCTATAGATGTAGTGGGGTCCCACAGTAAGAGAAGGTGGCTCTGCTCTACTGTATTGTCAACAGTTAAGATACTCCGAGTATGACTAGAATGCAAAATAGTTGCTTTGCAAATAAGCCCCATTATATATGTAAATGATTATGATTTCACATTCAAACCAACATTTGATTACTTAATGGATCTACAGACTCTCCAGAGCAGGTGTGTTATGAAGAATGATGCTTTTAGACATACAGCTAACAGAATAAAGGTGTTTTCCATGCAGCAATGACATTTCATCCTTTTAATTCAAACAAATTTATCATTTCGCTAGATACTGAAAAACAAATAAGTGCAGAGTTGCTTGAGATCAGGATCTCATTCATTAAACATATGAATCAATCAGGCAAGTCATACTGCCCACTATACACAGCCACTAAACATATCTACACGAGAAAACAACGGCTAGTCCACAGGTACAAGGAGTAAAACACAAGTTCCTGCGATGCAGTACATTTGCACCAAGCCTCTTTAAATGTACCTATTTATAAATATGTACAAATCAATTACAGGCACTTGAAATGTCTTTGGTTGGAAGAAACCAACATTGCAAAGTTGTGTGTTCCTCCCTCCCCCTTAGAAGGACACATTCTCCTGGTGGGGTCAACAGGCAATGACTCCAGTTCATATCGGATGGTGCAGGAAGGATGGCTATGCTTCAGAAAGAGCAACCTGAAAAATAAAAGAAAATGGTTTATTTTTTAATCTTGAAACATGAGTAAAAAAAAGAAAAAAAAAAGATTTTTTTTTTTACTTCACTTAAATCTATTTCTTTGAGTCAACATGGTGTTCAGAAAAAATCAGGTTATACTGCTGCCTTCAGGAGGTTGGGAAACGAACAGAAAAAGCTGTGTGCACCAACCCTCATAAGCCAGAATCCACAAGACACTCCAAGTTATTTTGATCAAGCAGACATATTGTCAACTGAGAGGTGGGCAACAGTTACTGATAGAATCAAACAAATTTGGGAACTATCCGTATTTCAGAGGAATCTGAAGGACCAATGCCTGAATCAACTCAAGATGAAGTGAAACCATTTGCGAGTTAGGAACTGCTATGGCTAAGGGGAGAGAACTGGTGCTCCAGACCAGGACAGACCACCGCCAAAAGGAGACTCTTCAACCCGAAGAAACAATGGGCCTCAACCAGCGAGAGACAAGCGGGCAAAACAAGAATATACCATCAGATGAAGGAATGGAATACAATGCTGATCCTCTAGATGCAAGGTAGAACACACTGCACCAATCAGGTTTTTACAAAACTTTGTAAATCTGGGTCATCTGCAAGTGGCACCAAAACAGCCGCTCTATGAATAGACTGTTGGGACTCCGAATCAAAGATTATAACAGGGGCCTCGGGCACAGTTTCATTCAAGAGCCCTGAAGGGTCAGAGACAGACTCTGCTGGAGATGGTGCTGGGGTGCACATACAGCCTCTGCGAGTAGATTGCACCAGTAAATGGGCACAAATAGACAGAAAGTCCAAAGAATATATCCTAGTCCTTGTGGACATAAGAGAGACCACAGCTTAATAAGACACTGATGAGGACAACCCTATAATGAGTATCAGGTTCTAGATCAGGATTCTCCAAATATGGCCCTCCAGGTGTTAAGAAACTGCAAGTCCCACGAGGTCTTGCAAGAATCTGACAGCCACAGGCAAGAGGCAGAGGCATGATGGGACTTGTAGTACTTCAGCAGCTGGAGGGCCATAGTTTGGAGACCCCTGTTCTAGATCATAGGCATCAGTTTCTCCTGTAGATACAACGTAAACAGCCCCAGAACCTCTATTCGAGTATGGGCTGAGGTTAACCATAGTAGCAATACTGTCTTCTGTGTTTATTTGAGAAGACGTGTTGCACCACATAATGGAAAGCAACTAGGCTCAATGAGAGGCAAGGCCTTAGGTTAGGTACTTACAAACCTAGGAAGCTCGTGTTGATGAGGGTCTCATACAGAAAGAGGTGATCAAGTAACTGTATGTAGGCAGTGGAATGGAACAGGATGATCCACATGTTGTGTCAGGAGCAGGATGGTTCTTCGGAATGGTATGAAGGAGAGCACGCTCATGCAAGACTCCACCTATCAGATTACATAAGTGCTTGATCCCTCTGCCTTAACCCTTACTGCAGTAAAATCAGTAGTGGTAGAAAATGGGCCCAACACTGCAACAGTAAGTTAGCTGGGTTACAGCTGAGGCTGTGCCACAACTCTGGAGAGGGCTCTGCCACTAACACAATACACAAAGGTCTGGAAAGCACCACAATGCAGTGCCCAGTGCCCGAAAATCACATTGCAGGCTGGTCCCACAATCATCCAGTTCAGCGGGTTGGTGGTACAGACTTCAAAGCTGTTGCTGAGGATACTCCTTTAGGATAGCTGCTATGTAGAGACCAGCTCAAGCAGCGATGTGGAAATCCTACTTGTATACGAATATCATATATATCAAAAAGCTAGAATGCCAGAAAGAAAAACAAAATGGCTAAACCTTTCTTAGCAGAGCCAAAGAAAACACCTCTAACCACTTAGGACACTAGCATAAAAACGTAGGCATGTTGGATATAAGGTATGGGGTATAAGGGGCTCAAGTACACCCTGAATTCCAGTGTCCCTCAAAGGATGATGGAGAAAAATAATGATCCTTATGCTACATAACGGGCATCTATACAATTTTTGCAGACCTCCCCAGAAACCTTGAATACTGAGGCACAAAAGCACTTATGGCTGTTAGCACTCCTGACCACTTCCCATCTCTCACACTTTGCTACTTAATAGCAAGGGTTAGGGAAAAGCAAATTAGCTTGTCTAATCTAACCATGCAAACTTAAATGTTTTTTTTAAACAGTAAGGCCATAGAGCTGCATGATGAATAAGGCCCTCAGTGCCCTGGGGCTCTTGGACATGATTTAACAAAGACATAAGCATGTTTAGACACCTTTGCCTACCAAGTATTAACACTTGCTGTCTCTTAAACCACTTTAAAAAAAAAAACAGGTTTTATTATTTTTCATTTGGCAATTACCTTCTCTTGGCAGAAGTCTGCATTGTTTTGCCTTATCTTGCTTGGTCGACCTCTGATGACTGCATAGCAGAACATAGTGATGACCATTACAAACAGGAAGTAGCTGGTGTCCATCAGGTGTAGATTAATAAGGGAGCGGTCATCCTATAATCACAAAGAAAGCACATATTGAGAAGTCCAAAATGAAAAGAAAAGAAATCACCGTCATTTAAAGTCTCTTACTATACCACTTGAAATATATGTGAAGCCAACATACTGAAAGGTCCTGAAGTTCATTTGAATACACCTGTATGGTCAATAAAGGTGTATCAAAGCGGAATAAAAGAGTGCCACTGCATTTGCTTAAACTTCACCCACACCCTTCCTTTTGACTTTTGTAGGGGGTGGGTGTGTGTGTATTTAAATATATAAAAGAAAAGTTGCACTGTACCATGTTAATCAAAAATAAATATTAACTAGTTAAGAACACTGCAGGTGCAAAACGTCACCACAAAAGAATCAAAGTACATAGTATGTGTGTAGCATGTCCAGTCCTATCCAGCTGCTGCCTCCATCCCTTCCCACTTACCAGTAATTAATCAGCTTTTAACATAAAGCTGGTAGTTGCTGTGTAAACGCAGCAGCTATATCACAAAAAGAACCAACTTCATCAACATCATCCAGACACAACATAAAAAGATACAATGTAATATTGTTGCTTTTGTATCTACTCTATTTCAAAAATTAATGAGTAGGATTGAGCTTCATTCTGCAGATGATGTCAGTTAAAGCAACCTGACAAGTTCAAAAACAATTGTTTTCAAATAAAATTTGTCCAAAACAGCATCCTGTAATTCCCACCAGGGGACACAGGGATGCAAACTGACCAATGCAGCATGGATGTGCTTCTCATGGCCAGTTTAATACAGGAACCCAGTAGTATTGGCATGATCACCAGGTTTTTTTTTTAAACAATGGACTTTACTAGATTAAAAAAGAAATAATAATTTGCACGCACGCACACACACTTTTTTTGGGGGGATAGGGGTGGAGGGGCGAAATTCAATTTATCTCCTCCGTCCTCTTCAACTATTATTTTCCTCCTTTTTCTTATTAACCATGAAATATTTAAACTTTTTTCATATTTGTTTTGTTGGTTAATGTTTTAGTGCCACATTTAAAAAAGGGGGGAAAAACTATGCTTTGTACAATAACTTTGCAATGTTTTGTACCAGAATCATACATTTTGAATCATTTTAAGACGAGACAAATTTTAGAATTAAAAATGTAATTTTTTTCCACAGCAGTAACATTTGTTTAAACACTGGTCAAAAAAGTAAGATTTTTTTAGTTGTTACTTTTTTGTCTAAGGATTGGATTAAAAAAAATAATTGCTGGACAATATCATGTAAAGAAGGTAACGTAATCCACATTAGTTTGTCATCTTAGGTAATCATGTTGTTATTGCAGTATAAACAGGTCCACAGCAGAAAAGTAAATTTGCTCCGGTCCATAGGGGGTGTACATGTGTGAGAAGTGAAGTAGTTAAAGACAAGTATTACTATTGAAGTATATTTATTATATACACACACACACTGCATATACAGGGATGTTGGAATATTTTGTGAGCAAAGATCAGACTATGAATGAAAGAAAAAAAAAAAAAAGACAACTTACCATAATTTTGCAATTATTAGGGGATACAGGGATATATATTCAGAGAAAACTATACGTTATATTGCTGCATACAAGGGAATTTGATACTGGTAGCAGTTTCATTTAGGTAGTATTCAGCAGTTTTGTGGCACATCCCCTACAATCCTATCCCACTGCATGAGTTCTCAATTTTTCAGCAAACAATGCAGAGTAACCAAGGAATGGAAGGGAGGGTGGTCTGTGTCCTGTACTGCACTCCAAAATACAGAATGTACAAGAAAGTTAGCATTCCTCATGGCCTTAATCCTAATTGTACACAGTACAGGACACAGGCAACGTATCCATAGACCCTAGGACATCCCCAAGCAATGAATGAAAAGGGAAAACAGAAATGTACCAACAAGCCAACAACGATCAGAAAAGGACTCAACTTCAGAGTGTTGCTGTAAGAACCTTGCGGCCAAAGATTTGACATCCACTTGGTAGAACCTTGAGAAGTTATGAATAGAGGACTAGATGGCAGGCTTACACAGATAGGTTACTGAGGCCTGGTTCCAAAATACCCAGGGGACTCTCACTGATTGGGTGGATTTGTTTTCCTTGAGTGTGTAAGTTCTTAGGAGCTCTAACGATCACAGATGTAACCCATCTCGTGATCGTGGACTTGGAAGCAGGATGTCCCTTGCAAGAACAGGACAAGTAGGAAATACGTCTGATCAAAGCTGTAAGAATATCCCTGATGGGTACAAAGGGTGGTTTCTGCAAAGAAAACAAAGTTGTAAACCCAAAAAAGAACAAGGTGTGAGAATGAGTGTCTCTAAGAGATGAGATGACAGAAAGACACAAACAGCCCCTACCGCATCCCAGTAATGAAGGGTGTTCTCCTAGGACAGTGGTGGGCAACCTTTTTTTTCAACTGAGCCAAATCTCGCCAAAACCACGATTGAAATTTATTTTGAGAGCCACATTTTTAAAACTGAAAATACATAGGATGGTACACTGTTTTTAGTTTCAATAAGTTTTTATAGTAATTCATCCCCCATATAGTAATTCATCCCCCATAGTAATTCATCCCCCATATAGTAATTCATCCCCCCTATAGTAATTCATCCCCCCTATAGTAATTCATCCCCCCTATAGTAATTCATCCCCCCTATAGTAATTCATCCCCCCTATAGTAATTCATCCCCCCTATAGTAATTCATCCCCCATAGTAATTCATCCCCCATAGTAATTCATCCCCCATAGTAATTCATCCACCATAGTAATTCATCCCCCCTATAGTAATTCATCCTTCATATAGTAGTAGTAAGTAGTAAGCCAAGTCCCCCGTGTCAATTCACTTACCTTTGCTCCGCGCGTTCCTCTCGCCGTGTTCCCGCGCCGTTCCGGTCTTCAGGGCAGACTGTGAGAGGAGCCTAGCTCCCCTCACGTTCGTCACGCTGCCCCGCCTACACACATCCTGACAGCCAATCACTGGCTATCAGGATGTGAGTGGCAGCAAGACTGGCCAATCATTGCATTTGAGCGCGCTGCCCTGGCTGTTTTTTTTTGGATCACGCTGCAGAGTCCCTGCCACCCGAGAGGAGGGAGGGGAGCGGGCGCCCGGCACACAAGAGCCGCATTAAAGCGTGTAAAGAGCCGCATGTGGCTCGCGAGCCGCGGCTTGCCGACCACTGTCCTAGGATGTCTGGGGTAGGACAGAGAAGTATGGAAGTATGATATCCTTGTAAGGATGAAAGGAAGAGACCACCTAAAGAAAAAAAGGAAAGCACTAGGTCTCAAGACAACCCTATACCTATGTAGAATAAAGAAAGTTAATTACAGGATAATGCTGCCAATTCAGAGGCATGCCTCACAAAGGTGACAGCAACAAGGCAGATCACCTTGTGTGTGCTACTGGAAAGGGGGTCTTTAAAGGGTTCACAGGACCAGGCTGAGGTCCCACTGAGTCATAGAAATGCATATAGGGAGAAGTATGGGGGCTCCCTAAACAGGGGTCTTAATCAGAGAATGAGATACTCAAGGCCAGTCGATGGTCCAGACTGGATTGGAGAATGTTCAAAAAAACAAAAGTCTAATAGAGAGTACTTCCTGGGATGAGAACTCTCTTCTCGCACTAAGCAAATATGCTTTGTACATACGATGGTGCACCTTGTGAGAGATGGAATTCCTAGCCTATAGCAGCACATGAATACTGGAGTCAGTTAGGCCTCTCTCTCTGGGCTGGGCTTTAACAGCTAACTGCCATGGCCAGTGACTGAAGCAGGAAGCCGGTTCTTGGGACAGGAGGTCCTGAAAATCAAGTAGCGCTCACGAAGAGTCTGCCAAGAGTCTGATGTGGTCCGAGTACCGCAGTTTCCTGGGCCAGCTTAGTGCAATGAAAATCACCTGGATAGACTCCCTCTTGATCCTGTGGAGCAGATAAGGAAGGAGCTTCAGAGGAGAAGCATTGATCAGGTTGTACTGATTACAGAGTCACCAATTCAATATCACCGGTAGAGGATCTTTGCCTCTGGAGACAAACTAGCTCAGTTGTTTGTTGTTGAACCTGGATGCCAAGAGATCCACATCCGATGTTCCTTACCTGTAGACCAAAGGTACAGGCTACCAGCATACCCAGAACCATCATGCAGAAGAGGAGGATCAGACATTTCCTGGATTTACATTTCTAAACATGGGGAACAGAGAGTCAGGAGCTTGTCCAGTGGAAGGAAAACCCCTGGACTGAGCAGTATGTAGGAGAAGACTGAAATACTCCAGATGAGTTGGCTTCAGAATGGATTTCTGGAGATACATGATCCAACTACACAGTTTGAGAGTCTATTGAACATTGACTGAAAAAGACTGTACTGGCTGTTCCCTTGTCCAGAGACCTCACATTGGGAATGCCCTGTGATCAAAACAGAGCAGACACTGGGGATAAAACCCAGGTGAATATGCAAGGAACAGTGAACAAAGTGTTGTATCCCCACAGCAAAACGCAGATTATGTTGACGTGCTGGAAGATGGGGAATGCAAAAAGGCATACTCGACGACCACAGATTGAGGAAATCATGTAACTGAAAGAAAGTGATTGACTGAACTGGTGGATTTCATATGTAATTGCTGTACTCAAATGAAGCCACTGAGCGTTTACAATCCAGAATGGAACATATGCCCCTTTTTGCCTTGGAAACCATGAACATGTTTGAGTAAAAAACCTTGAAACTTTTCCTTGTTTAGCACAGGAACGATAACACCCTGAGAGCGAAGTTGTACCAGGTTCCAACACTAAGACACAGATGACAGAATCCGACTCAATAAAAAGTAGTAGTAAAATGATGATTCTTATCCCCAGAGGAGAGTGTGAGAGGTTATTTTGCCTCACTTGAAGTTGTCTCTGAATTCATGATCCCCTAATGAACGATTAATAAATTGGACTATCTATAAAAACTAGCAACAACATCTGATCAGTCCACAAAATGTACATGTGCATGGAGCTGGTAAGCTTTGTGCCACTGATTAGGTATTAAAAGTAAAACAGTGCAAGGATAGAATACTAAATGAATGAATAAAAGTCATGTATTCACCTCTGGAACAATAACTGTAAGCTTAGGGTTTAATGCATGGTAAACCTTCCCAATGGCTCCCTTATAACACCAGAAAGGGTTGTAATCCTGTGCATATTTTGTGCCAGAGTCTCGAGCAGTAGTGAAGATTTTGTACCACAGGGTGGCATTGCTGTACGTTTCGGGAATGCAGTGAGGTGGTTGTCTGAAACAAACAAGACAATACATTAATGTCTTCTTTTTAATAGGCTATAATTAGCATGCTGCGACAACGACTTTAATGAAAAATAAGCTGCTCACACAGTGACTGGGAACACGCTGCTCACTGCCGTCACAGTCATGCAAGTAGTAAATACCACCTGCTCACAGTGCCCGTGGAGGATACATTCATCAGAGTTCCAGGCAGCCGGCAGAGTGAATGTTATATTCATTTCCTCGTGGGATTCTCTGCCTTAGATAGGGAAGCAAAAGGGAGATATAAATAGACAGGCTTCAGAGAGCAATAAAAGCGGAACATACAATTCAGTAAAATGAGAAAAAAAAAAAGCAAAAAAGGTCAGAAGAACCAACAGGAACTGAAAATGACATACATTCTACATAAACTAAACCCTGTCAATCACTTCTGATCATTTGGAGGTCACTAGAATCTCAGCAAGCAAAATATCCATATTTAAAAAATGACAAACCACCCAAAATCCCTGTATAAACATAATGCACTATGCTGAGGTTACATTAATATATGATACAAATGATATTTGAAAGCTAAAATTGAGACTTTGTTAGATGGCAAACGTGGCTAGGTGGCAAAATAGCCATGCAGTTAGACAAGTTAATCAATGCATATTGACGCTACTAATTTTGACCTGGGGATCTAGGCTTCAGTGACTTCTAAGCACAAAAGGCTAGAGCATAGCTCCAAACTGTACACTGTAAACCCCAGCAGTGAACTAGTCAACCTAATGGTAATTTCTTATTATCACCCTTCTCACACAGGGAAGCAGAATGAAAAGTGTACTTTTATTTACAAGTTCTTTACATTATGTTGGCCAGATGTACATCCAGATCCCCTGTTTATAGTGCAATAAAGAGCCTAAATATTATAGAGCCATTTATTCCAAACTGCATACAGCTGTTTCAGGCTATTTGGCTATCATCAGTGCAGCGTAAGGAAATCATGGATGTAAAGCAATTAATTGTATGGTTCCACCCATGGTCCTGAGATAAAGAATAATCCTTTGATTTTTGGGATATGTGTTGAAATGAGGTACCGTATTTTCCGGCGTATAAGACGACGTTTTACCTGTTGAAAATCTTCTCAAAAGTCGGGGGTCGTCTTATACGCCGGTATACGGCATGCTGACACTTTTTAGGGGGGCGGCGTGGTGCCACCGCTGCCCCACCCCCCCTTCCAACGGAAGGGACACTAAGTACAGGGGTGGGCAGGGGCTGCTGTTTCTTATCTGGCTCCGATCCCACGACGATCCAGTTCAGGAAGCGCGGCTGCTCCTTCATTCAGTTCGGCCACTGGATGTCCGCGCGACTGCTCGGCTCCGCCTCCTCACCGGTGATTGGCCGCCAGAACTGTAGCTCAGGAAAGGCACACAGGCGGCCGATCACCGGCGAGGAGGCGGAGCCGAGCGGCCCCGCGAAAATCGAGTGAAGGAGCGGCCGGTAAGTGTGCCGTGCAGAGGTGCTGCTGCAACCACATATGCTGGCTGCAGCAGCACCATACTGGAACAGGGGTCAGCAAGTGTCATTGGTGTCAGTGGGAGGAATAGTGCCCCATCATTGGTGTCACTGATACCAATGATGAGGCATTATTCCTCCCCCCACTGACACCAACGATGGGGCATTATTCCTCCCCCCCCCCCCCCCACTGACACCAACGATGGGGCACTATTCCTCCCCCCCCCCACTGACAACAACGATGGGTCACTATTCCACCCCCCACTGACACCAATGATGAAACACTATTCCTTCCCCCACTGACACTAATGTTGGGACACTATTCCTTCCCCCACTGACACCAATGTTGGGACACTATTCCTCCCACTGACACCAATGTTGGGACACTATTCCTCCCACTGACACCAATGATGGGGCACTATTCCTCCCACTGACACCAATGATGGGGCGCTATTCCTGCCACTGATACCAATGTTGGGACACTATTCCTCCCACTGACACCAATGATGGGGCACTATTCCTCCCACTGACACCAATGATGGGGCGCTATTCCTGCCACTGATACCAATGATGGGGCACTATTCCTCCCACTAATACCAATGATGGGGCACTATTCCTCCCACTAATACTAATGATGGGGCACTATTCCTCCCACTAATACCAATGATGGGACACTATTCCTCCCACTGACACCAATGATGGGGCATTATTCCTCCCCCTGCCACCAACGATGGGGCACTATTCCTCCCACTGACACCAATGATGGGGCACGATTCTTCCCACTGGTGTGCACTGGAAGAGGGGTAGTCTCATACGGCGAGTATAGCCCAAACACTATATTTTAACAGGAAAAGTAGGGGGTCGTCTTATACGCCGGAAAATACGGTAAGTGCTGAGGGAATAGGCTGCAGTTCTGCTTGAAAGCATACATAAAGCCAAAACCTTTTTTTGTGTGTTAAATACTGTAGGAAATAGTAAACCCCTCTCAAGATATTTTTTGCTGTGTCCTGTTGGAAAAATTTCCCTTCATGACCTGTGTTGGAGATGCAAGAGGAAATCCCCAAAAAGTGAATGATTTTTTTAATTTAAGAGACTTGTCCCCCTTTAGCAGACTTTTCATCACCTCTTGATCTGGTGACACTTCCAAAATGTTGGGATTTCCCATCACTCTCTGTCTCAGAGACAATGGTCACCACAGACAGCAATAAATACCTGACAGAGTTTCTATTACCTTACCTATTCTATCCAAAATGAAAGTGGGTGACCCTGTAAGCTGCCTTCCACCTGACATCCCTTGATTGAAAAATTGAAGGGGCGTGGAAAACTGTTGGCCAAACAGCACCTGCATCTAAGTAGACACTGGCATTGTTTGGGTATTTTCACAGCTAGCGGAGCCAGCTGTCAAAATACAACAGCTAGATATTCTTTCATCAGCTCTGTGTAACATGGATAGATGAATGTGTTAGATTTTTTCATTCAGCCCACAGGCTGAATGGAATAAAACTATGTGTATGGCCAGTCTTAGATAAAAGAACGCTTGTTTAAAATTGTATTTCTTCAGACTGCTATCTGACCTCTATGAGTTGCTTAGAGGGTCAGTAAGTTAGTAAGGCTTTTAGTGTATGATATATATATATATATATATATATAAAAAAATAAAAAACACAACATGTTAACACAACGCTCCATACATTGTGGAACAATCTGCATTATACTGACCTGCCTTCCTATTCTCTGTCACAAAGCTAGCAGAGACAAGCGATGTATTTAATACACTGCTTCAACACATGATCTCTTCGATCAAATCAGAGCATTTTGTCAGTTGCACTTGCAAAAAATGCAGTTTGTGCATGTTACATTACATATGTTTAGGTTAAACATTCCTATCCAGTACAGATTGCAGAAACATTCCCAAAAAGTACTGTAAAAGTATAGTTCAACTTTGTAACCGTGTTTCAGGTTACATCCATATTTAGGGTGTAACATGAAACATGGTGACATTCCTCAACCTACTATCATCAAACTTCTTATGCTTTTTATTGTTTTTCTTTTTTATTCAGCATGACTGTGCGTGGCTCCATCACAGGGATCTGTGAATGTAATAAAATGCTCCCTTGCAGCAAACAGACTTGCACATCTCAATGGAGCACTAAATGGGGCGTTACTGCACTTGTAGCTCAGGGTTCCAGGGTTTACTTCCTCCAGCCTCATAACAGAAGATCCATAGTTCTGTATGGACCTGAGGCTGGGGAAAGAGGCTGCAGCAGCATGTGCCAATGTATTGGTCACTGTTGCAATGCTCTACAGGACTGAATGCAAACATTTTATATTTTATTTAACAGTTTCGTGTTGTTAAATTTATAGTCCACTAAATACAAGTTGCAAATAATAACATAACACAGTTCCCAATTAGCTGTTCGAAACATACCCACAAAGACCAAGCACTTTTCACGTCCAATCTACACATTAAAAAAATACAGATCTTTGTCTGTGATCACTTTCTTCACCAAAAGATAATTCATCCTTTGCTTGTATGCACAACTAGCCCTCCAGCATCAGTACCAAGGAAAACGGGTTACATGCAACAAACGGTTTAATGTAACCCTTACTCTTGAAATGTTTTAGGTGCTTTCTATTGGCACATAGGTAAAACCTGAGAACTTCCACATTAAAAGGGGATAACAAGAATAAAAAAAAAAAAAAATACACTTTATCTAATTACACATTTATGGGAAATGCACATTATGTATTGCTGCAGTCTAGAATTCTCTTTTAACCACCTCATGCCCAGCCTATAGTGAAAAGACAGCTGGACGGGAGCACTGTTATTCCAGACAGACATCATATGATGTCCTCCCATTCAAGGGCTGGACATTGGCAGATGACAGGTTGTTGTACCAGGATGGCCCCGTTACAATGTGATCACTGTGACCAATCACAGCAATCATGTCAAATGAACACAACAGCTTTAATTCACAGCCAATAATTGTGTACTATTGTGATCTCTGATTGGCCACAGAGCAAATCACAGCACACCTGTACTGTGTGATAGCTGTGGCCAATCAAAGCTACCACAATTGTACATGAATGGACAATGGATGCCATTCATAAAAACGATTGCTTATAACAGTGATCATCACTGATATAAGCAATCATAGTGCAAGGAAAAAAAAATCCTGATCACCTCCCAAGAGTAGTACAGTGTCACTATGGTGACACTGCCCTGCTCTGGTCACAGCATGTAAAAAAAAGTTGTGGAAAACAAAATTTTATTTAATTTCTTCACTTTCCAAAACACTGTGAAAAAAAATGACACCGCCAAAAAACTTATGTCTCTTACTAAATACCTTGGACTGTCTACTTTACAAAAAGGGGTCATTTGTACTGTCCTGGCATTTTAAGGCCTCAAGAAATGGGATAGGTAAACAGTACATAAGGACTGATCAATTTTCAAATATATATATATACCATAGTTGTAGACTCTTTCACACAGACTAAATAATATACAATAATTTGGGTTATTTTCACCAAAGAAATTTAGCAAAATAAATTTTGGCCTAAATTTATGGAAAAAAAAATTGTAAAATTTTATAACAGTTTTATAACAGAAACAAAGATTTTTTTTCCCTCAAAATTACCAGTATTTTTCATTCATATAGCAAAGAAAAACAAAACAAAAAACGGTGATTAGTGATACCACAAAAAAAAGGAAGAAAATATTTTGGGTACAGTAATTGCCATGTGACAGCACTGAAAGCTGAAAATTGGCCTTTGCAGGATGGGGGTGAAAGTGTCCAGTACTGAAGTGGTTAAACAGGTCACAACATTATGGATACCTGAAAGTCCAATTTGATGACCAAAAATGGTTGAGCTGAGATGCGTGATGTTACGAGAGTAGCCTCCAAAAGGTTTCAGAGGATCCAAAGTCAGGGTAATGGCTACAGATATATTTATAGGTCCGGTATCTTCCAATGCCTGGGGGGTCTGTGTGGATGACCTAGCCTGGCCAGTGGTGACTGTACTCTCTGGTGGGCTGGTATCATTAAGAATATGCTTCAAGGTTTCATTTTCAGATATACAAAAGTCCAGATTATTAAATCTTAGGAGAAAGGTATTCCAGTCCTGCAGTAAAAAAAAAATGAAAGCTGAAAGTTATGTAAACATGATTGATTACCACAAAATACAATACTGTGCAGAGCATGGCTTAGAATAATATCATTTGATGCAGAAAATCTGTCTTTGTTTATGAAAGCATCAGAGAGCAGTGTCACATGACAACATGGTTGACAAAACTTTTTTAAATATTTGGGGGCAAAAAATGGCACAGGAGACATGAAGTTGAGTTTTGTAAATATTAAACTGAGTTAATGGTTTAATGAACTTGTTTCCGTGCAATATTTGTACATGTGCAGCTGAGACCAGCTATATTTGCTCATTACGTAAGAAGTCCTTATTTCAGTGCTACAGAAAAACAACAGACTCTCTGTAGTAATGACTAAAAGCCATAGATTGTGAAATCTAGTCTGGCTAGTTTGAAGCTGGGAACCAACAACCATTTATCTATAGCTAGAAAGAAGTACTTTTTTTTTTCTTTAAATAATAAATTTGGAATCACATTATTCACTGGCACCCTAATAATATAAAATTTACAATTTAGTGACAGTTCCACTTTGAACAGTATATTAAAAGGAGTTAAAAATTAACTTCAGTTATAAACAAAACCTTGAAAAACTCAATCTTGTACCCTCCAGATCAAATTTCCAAAAGAAGTCCCAGACCTCAGATGAAGACATATAACACCTTTCACAACGGAGGTATACCAAGTGCCTGACTTGAAAGAATGCTACAAAATGACCTAAAGAAAGAGCCAAAGAAATTGTGAGTTACATTGGTCGCTTATATGTTCTGCCATTTCATTGGTATATAGGGTGTTGTCTGCAATTACATTCACATTTTAAACGGTTTACAGGAAGGCTGTAAAATCAATACAGCCCTGAGTTGCCGTAACTCAGAGGGCCATTTACCTTCAGAGAGACCTGCTGAGACCATCTGGTTATTAAGATGTGTGTCTGTAAACATTAAACTATAGCCATAGCCAATTATGGATCGAGTAGAGAAGGGTCAAAATCTGTTTATTTTTTTGCTGTCTGAATCCTGTGAAGGAGATTTACCTATACTTCCTGTCTCGAAGACGCAACATTAACCATTTCAACTTCCCTCAGGTTGAAGCAGGTGCAGGCATCATCCCGGTAACACAATTTTCAGCTGGTGATAGGCTTTCACGTAGAAGCAATCCAAGCAGCTATCTAGCCACTAGACCACTTCTATAGGGTGCCTCTCACCTCCCCTCTGTAATTTAAGAAACCAGAAGGGACGAGGATTTTGCCACCAATGGTTTTGGTTTGATGTTTACAAGCCGTTACGGACAGGGTATCTAGAGAAAATTGGCTCTGAAAATCATTCAGGTTGTAACAGCCACGGGTATCTGTCCTCAAAAGCTGTCAGAGTATAGCCTATGCCACCCCAATAGGACAACAAAGGGGGAGCAGCAAATACATTACAGATGAAGAATAATGAGCGTCACAGCTCATAATCACACCAGACATAGGCGTGTGAGGAGCAGGTGAGCACTGCAAGGTCCTAATGGCATAAAGCAGGCGTTCAAATATTAATAAAAAAGAAATCCCATGGGCATCCAAAATGTATTGCTGGACTTTAAGTGTGAGCAAAAACTTTAAATTGATGGATATTCTCCCCTTAAAGAGCTGGAGCAGGTGTCCACATTGGAAGATTTACCCTCACTTCCTCACTGCCAACCTTTGTGGAATTCCTATCACATTCTGTGACACTGAACTTGGTCAGCAGGACAAAAGCAAAAGGTGTCCATGTCCTCCTAACAGGGACACAGGCACCAATAAAACCTGACAACAGTCTTCTATATCTAAGACTTTAATTGTTCTTTTCCTGTATATATACTTTATTGAAAGTAGCCCATTAAGGCTGCAGTGGTCTTTATTACACAAATAATAAAAAAAAAAAAGTTCTTCCACCTGGACATCCATACCTCTGTCATTTCAGGTGATTTGATCTCTTTCATTTTGAAGAAGTAGCCAAGAGTCAGGAAAGCTATGGCCATGCCACTGACACTGACCATAAACACCACCAGAGGGGGCCGGCTGCTGATGTAGGACTTGAGGTTCTCCAGGGGATGTAGATTCAGCAACATCGTGGTGCGAGTGCCCTGGAAACAGAAGTTAAAGATTAAAGAAAAACTATACACAAGAAGCTAAAAACATTTTTGAAATACATATTTTTGTACAGATTTAGAATTCTGTTCAGCCATGTTTGACCACAGCAGTTAAAGCAATTAAGCTTGCTCAAGGACCTGCTCTATTTCGCTACTGACAAAACACTGATCTGGAAACTACTGACTGAACAGCAATGTGTTGCAAAATCAGTTACCTCTGGATTTCCAGACTGTCAACCCCATATTGTTCTAAGCCCTGAATGAGAAGGTGTTTTTGGGCCCTTGAAGCAGATTGGCTTCTACACCGAATTAATAAACTCCTTTCTTTATTATAGCCTTAATGTGTGGCGCTTTAATCTCCAGATCAGAATTTTGCCCAGTGGAGGCCTACCTGCCAATCAGATGATCCACAGGGATCATATTGACATACTGGTGACATAATTGTGAACAGAAGGCTATCACCCACTTCCATAATTTGCAGCACCATCTACCTACCCCCCCAGAACTAGTTTGTGATTGAAGAGTGAAGGAGCAGCAGCTCACCCATGAGTCATCCCAATGCATTCTTTTTATAGCAAGCTCTCTATTAGTTTGCCAGCATGTGCAATTCAGTACAGCCTGACACATTAACCCTTTTGCTGCCAGGTCCATACATTGTACGTCTTTCGTAATGCTAAACCGATGATCTATAGGGGGCTGTTAAAGTGTCGACTATGGAAAATATAGAATATTGAAGCTTGCCACTATTTCACGGGCAAACGCAAATTTGAGGTTTGACTTGTTGAATATCCATTTACTTCGGCCAACCTCATCTTTTATATATTACCAATAAATTGGGTATCTTATTGCGTCCGTGGGCCCCAAAATTAACTTTAGTGTATTACTAAACCTAGACCTTTGTGGTAATAGGCAAATTAAAAAAAATCAGAACTACCACTATTTTGTTCTCAAGGGTATCTGCTTTCAGAAAATAGATAATGCTTGAAGGTTTGTCAAACCTAAAATTATTTTTTGTCCAATCCAATAAAACACTGCCCTGCAATGTGAATGGCCCCTTGATATGAAAGGGGAAAACCCAGGCTGAAACATAAGTATGCAGGTCTCAGAAATCTGTTTAACTCTATAGAAAATAAGAATTTAAGATGAACAATCACAAGGCACTAGATTTAATAGGTACTCAAAAGATACCTTTCTGTGTTTATGCAGCTGAGCGATCACGTTACTCACCAAAGACAGGAGACAAGACATGAGACATTGGCTAAATGCCAACTTAGTTACAGGATAAGTCATTGTGATCATGTTTTTTTTAATCAATACAACGCTGTTCTGCAACTATCAAACTATTCTACACTAGTTCAGGAATCCATGGTATCCACATTTCCAAGGTTTCTTAGTCCACAGATAGGATTATAAGATTATTTCAGAAGTAAATTACAAAATAACTCAGAACATTCATTTTTTAACCATAGCAGTAAGGTTATGACTGATGGTTTGAATCATACACAGGTTTTTGAATAAACAATGCAATTCTACAAAATGTAGTGCAATGAGATCTGTTGTTCCATTATTCATTTTTAAAGTTCTGTGGAATACGGCTTTTGCTCTTCTGTATCAGATTTAAAAATAAGCCCATAGATTTTCTACATAAATGACAGTTTTAGCAATCGGGATCTGACTGTAGTGGCACAATGACATTTCTTACAAAAAGAATGTACAGAAATGATTGAAGAAGAATGAGTCACACCAAATGTACACATTGCAATCAATTGAGCAAAAGGTACAAAAGAACAAAAGACCTGTCATATGGAATACAAAGCTGTTTGAACCCTGAAGAAACATTTACCACCGCCTTGGGCACCTCTGTACTGAATAGCAGCTCGATATTAAAACATTTTGCTACTTCATATTTGCCAAACCATTTGTCATCAGAATACAGCCAAATTTAAAGTGGTACTTAACTCCCAAAAGGGAGTTAGTTCAATTATAACGCTCCCTCCCTTCCCCCCCAAGCAGAATTGCTGGAAAAGTTTTTAATTTTTGTTTTCATTATTAAAAATGTTTTATTTTTGCCCCCAACTCCCATTGCCATTCTGGCCTAGGCCAGAATGTGTACTTGGTCCTGCAGCTTCCTGGAATACTTACAGTGAAGGAAATAAGTATTTGATCCCCTGCTGATTTTGAATGTTTGCCCACTCACAAAGAAATGATCAGTCTAAAAATCAAATGGTAGGTGTATTGTAACACTGAGAGACAGAATAGCAACAA